>NC_092374.1:205486769-205792106 GCF_030028105.1 Mobula birostris
CAACACACCGTGCACCTGCTGAACCACCCTATCAACTTGCACGGCTTTGAGGATCTATGAATTTTAAATTTAAAGAAAAAAAGAAGAGGCTGTGGCTGTAAGAACCTGCCGTTCCAGACAACATGAGCGTTGACGGGCTGGGCCCCATGGTTTGATTAGGAGTCAATGCCTTCAATAAATGATGCTCCAGAAGGCAGCGATACCAGTCAGTCAGCCAATCAGCAATGCAAGAGTTAGCACAATGCTCTACAGCGCCTGCGATCACCATCCGTGTTCATTTCCCGTTGCTGTCCTTAAGGAGTTTATACGTCCTCCCAGTGACTATGTGGATTTCCTACGTGCTCTGGTTTCATAGAAACATAGAAAAACTACAGCACAATACAGGCCCTTCGGCCCACAAAGCTGTGCCGAACATGTACTTACTGTAGAAATTACCGAGGGTTACCCATAGCCCTCTATTTTTCTGAGCTCCATGTACCTATCCAGGAGTCTCTTAAAAGACCCTGTCATTTCTGTCTCCACCACCATCATCAGCAGCCCGTTCCACGCACTCACCACTCTCTGAGTAAAAAACTTACCCCAGACATCTCCTCTGTACCTACTTCCAAACACCTTAAAACTGTGCCCTCTCGTGCTAGCCATTTCAGCCGTGGGGAAAAGCCCCTGACTATCCACACGATCAATGCCTCTCATCATCTCATACACCTCCATCTGGTCACTTCTCATCCTCGGTCGCTCCAAGCAGAAAAGGCCGAGTTCACTCAACCTATTCTCATAAGATATGCTCCCCAATCCAGGCAACATCCTTGTAAATCTCCTCTGCACCCCCACATTCTTCCTGTAGTGAGGCAACCAGAACTGAGCACAGTACTCCAAGTGGGGTCTGACCAGGGTCCCACACAACTGCAACGTCACCTCTCTGCATTTCCTCCCACGTGTCAAAGTGTTAGGGTTAGGAAGTGTGGTCGTGCTATGTTGGTGTTGGAAGCGCGGAAAAGGCCCTTACAGACTTTCGAGCTGCGCCACATAGCAACCCCCAAATTAATCCTCGCCTAATCACAGGACAATTTACAATAACCAATTTGCCTGCCAACCGGGACATCTTTGGAACGTGGGAGGAAACTGGAGCACGTGGAGAAACCCAGGCGATCACGGGGAGAATGTACAAATGTGTTACCGGCAGCAGCGGGAACTGAACCTGGGTCGCGGGCACTGTAACACATTGTGCTAACTACGCAACCGTGCCACGCCATCTTCAGACGGTGTTGGCTGTTGACAAAAGTGACGCATTTCAGTGGGGCTTTGATCTACATGTGACAAATAAAGCCACTCCTTCTCCTTATCTTTAAACTCAGTGAGCGATGGGGGGGGGGATATGTTCCTCACCTGAGGGTACGCATGAAGGAACCAGACACTGGGAAGTAGGGGATATCCTGAGGCTTTTTGAAGGCCCAGTAGTAGGAGGCGAAGGCTCCGCCAGGGTACACTGCCCCAGGGCAATGACGAAGTTAATGCACCACAGGAAGCCGATGATGTTGTAGATCTGCAGCTGGAAGAGGTTGCGCTGGAGGATGCCCTCTTCATTGTATTTGTAGAAGGCGCACTTTGCCGTGTCGCAGCTGTACGCCGACGCGTTGAAGGTCTGGACGGGAGGACGAAAGGGGTGGTTAGTCTGTCCCATCTTCCCAGGTTAACTCTGCCATGGACTGTCCCAAGCCCAGCTGCAAAACGGGAGGGATCAGGCACGGGACTCCCAACCCCATCCCATAAAAACCCAGAGCTCCAGAAACGCCCGCAGAGGCTGCAGAGACCTCGTCCCTGGGAGGGGGAGGATCCTCCTCTGGAAGATGTATGAAGTTATGTCGTGAAAGTCACAACTCTGTGGGAGCCTCAGGAACAATCGCTTGAGTGGCCCAGGACAGGACAGAGCGCTCTTGGGGGCTGAAGATGCCCCAGCTGGGGCGATGGGCTTATGAAGAAAGAAGACCCTTCCAGATTGTCCATGCTCCCTCCCAGGGGCACACCATCTGTCAGCCCCATGTCACTACTCGTCCCTCACCCCACCGCTGACTCTTCAACTTTCTTCCACTCCTTCCCTTTATTCCCCAACTTCCCCACCTCATCTACCCCGCTCCTTACACTGTCTGACATCACACTGCAACTGAGCTCCCACCACTCCCCTCGGTCACCAGTTCGGTTTCTTGGAGAATGGGACTACCCTGGGAGCCCCCCACAAAACCCTCATGGTAGGGCAGAGTACAGGTCCTTTGTTAAGTGATGTTGGGCACACCTTTTAACCTACTCCAAGATCAGTCTCATGCTACCCTCCACATCGACGGAAGAAAAACGGAGGCGACAAAGGAGGGAAGGGTTAGAGTCAGGTAGTTGAGAACGTTGGCCCAACACTGTAGGCGAAAGGACCTGTACTGTGCTGTAGTGTTCTATGTCCTGTAACCATGCACAGAGGGAGAGGAGACTTGGGGGGAGTGGGGGATGAGGCTGCAGGGGGTCTGTTAACTGAATGGGTTTGAGGAAGGGAGGAATGGGAGATGAGGAATGGTTTTAAGGAAGCTCAGGGAGATGAGGAATGAGTTTAAGGAGACTTAGGGAGGAGTGGGGCGTGAGGAATGGGTTTAAGGAGATTCAGAGAGGAGGGGGGATGAGGAATGGGTTTATGGAGACTCAGAGGCGAGTGAGGCGTGAGGAAGGGGTTTAAGGAGATTCAGAGAGGAGTGGGGGATGAGGCTCCAGGTTGTCTGTTAACTGAATGAGTTTAAGGAAGGGAGGAATGGAAAATGAGGAATGGGTTTAAGGAGACACAGGGAGGAGTGGGGCGTGAGGAATGGGTTGAAGGAGATTCAGAGAGGAGTGGGGGATGAGGAATGAATTTATGGAGACTTAGGTGTAGGGGGAGGAATGGGTTTATGGAGACTCAGGGAGGAGTTCAGGCTGAGGAATGGGTTTAAGGAAACTCAGAGGACTGGTGGTTACAGAATGGGTGAAGGAATTGCTTACGGGATTTAAGGATTGTTAAATTGTTTTACTGGCAGTGCCTCTACTTCCTCAGCGTTTGTGAAGATTCGACATGACACCTAAAACTCCAACAAGCTTCTGTCGATGTGGGGTTGAGAGTATCTTGACTGGCTATGCCACAGCCTGGTGTGCAAAGACAATGCCCTCAAATGGAAGCTCCTGTGGGTACAGCCCAGTCCTTCACAGGGAACGCCTCCCTCATATCCCTTATACTAGGACCAGAGGGCACAGCTTCAGAATAAAGGGACGTCCCTTTAGAACAGAAATGAAGAGGAATTTCTTTAGGCAGAGGTTGTGAATCTGTGGAATTCATTGCCACAGGTGGCTGTGGAGGCCAGGTCATTGGGCATATTTAAGGGGGAGGTTGATAGGTTCTTGATTGATCAGGGTGTCAGTGGTTACGGGGAGAAGGCAGGAGAATGGGGTTGAGAGGGATAATAAATCAGCCATGATAGAATAGTGGAGCCGATTCGATCTCTGCTCCTGTTTTATGGCCCCGTGGAAACACTGGAAGGCTCGAAACATTCATTGTCTCGCTCGACCTGCTCAATGTTTCTGATAGTTTCAGCTCCCGGTGCCTGCAGTATTTCTGTTTCCCTTTTCTATGCATTATTAGATCCAGAACCCTCCCTTTGCCCCCCCCCCGAAACCTGCTTTCATCCTCCTCCCTCAGGAGGGAACCAAAATATTCCATAGGCCTCTTCCAGCGCACCATCGGGTCCAACCTGTCAACCACCTCAGTGTTCCCCTGGTTCCCGTCAGAGGGGACCCTCTCCTCCCAGAGGCGAAGGCCAGAGGTCAGGGAAGGTCAACGCCAGCGGACAGGGCAGCACCACAGCGTAGCGGCTAGCAAAGCGCTAGACAGTGCCAGTGTTCGGCGGCCCAGGTTGAATTTCCGCCAGTCTGTGAGGCATTTGTGCATTCCTCCTGCGTGGCAGCGTGGATTTGTTCCGGGTGCTCCTGCTTCCTCCCACATTTCAAACAAGTACGGGTTGGGCTACGTAAGTCGTGGGCACGCTACGTTGGCAATGGAGGTGTGTGACACTTGTGGGCGGCCAGCACACACTTGGTGGTAAGCGACGCACTTTACTGTAGGTTTCGATGTACATGTGGCAAATAAAGCAAATTTAATCTTATATAAATTAATACACACAAAATGTTGAAGCCCTGATGAAGGGTCTCGGCCTGAAACGTCGACGGTTTACTCTTTTCCCTAGATGCCGAGTTCCTCCAGCATTTTGTGTGTGTCGCTCTGGATTTCCAGCATTGACCGAATCCCCCTGTTTCGACTCTCACCTGATCTAATGTCACCAGGCCTCATGCAGAGCGACCGGCAGCCGGTCAGAACACTCACCATTGGGCTGCAGCTTTCGTTCCCCAGGATCGAGGCACATTCGGGTGTGGCATTGCCCACACTGACAACCCGGTAGAGTGGCTGCCCTGACGTAGCGAGGTATCTAATCATCGATGAGGTTAAGGAAACACGTACAATCAGAATCAGGTTGATATCACGAACAAACTGCATGTCGTGAAATTTGTTTTGTGGCATTAGTACAATGCGGTATGCAGTTATAGGAACTGTAAATTACAGTAAACATATAAAATAAAAAGTTAAATTAAATAAATAGTTCAAAAAGAGGAAAAAGAAGTAGTGAGGTAGTGTTCATGGGTTCATCGTCCATTCAGAAATCTGATGGCGGAGGGGAAGAAGCTGTTCCTGAAACACTGAGTGTATGTCTTCAGGCTCCTGTACTTCCTCCCTGATGCTAGCAATGAGAAGAGGGCATGTCCTGGGTAATGGGGATTCTGAGTTCAACCAGGAGAAGTGTGAGGTGGTACACTTTGGAAGGACAAACTCCAAGGCAGAGTACAAAGTAAATGGCAGGATACTTGGTAGTGAGGAGGAGCAGAGGGATCTGGGGGTAGTTAAGAAAGCTTATGGGGTGTTAGCTTTCATAAATCGAGGGATAGAGTTTAAGAGTCGCTATGTAATGATGCAGCTCTATAAAACTCTGGTTAGGCCACACTTGGAGTACTGTGTCCAGTTCTGGTCACCTCACTATAGGAAGGATGTGGAAGCATTGGAAAGGGTGCAGAGGAGATTTACCAGGATGCTGCCTGGTTTGGAGAGTATGCATTATGATCAGAGATTAAGGGAGCTAGGGCTTTACTCTTTGGAGAGAAGGAGGATGAGAGGAGACATGATAGAGGTGTACAAGATAATAAGAGGAATAGATAGAGTGGATAGCCAGCGCCTCTTCCCCAGGGCACCACTGCTCAATACAAGAGGACATGGCTTTAAGGTAAGGGGTGGGAAGTTCAAGGGGGATATTAGAGGAAGGTTTTTTACTCAGAGAGTGGTTGGTGCGTGGAATGCACTGCCTGAGTCAGTGGTGGAGGCAGATACACTCATGAAGTTTAAGAGACTACTAGACAGGTATATGGAGGTATTTAAGGTGGGGAGTTATATTGGAGGCAGGGTTTGAGGGTCGGCACAATATTGTGGGCCGAAGGGTCTGTACTATGCTGTACTATTCTATGTTCTATGTTCTATAGATGCTGTCTTTTTGAGACATCGCCATTTGAAGGTGTCCTGGATGCTGGGGAGACCAGTGCCCATGATGGAGCTCGCAGAATTTGTAATTCTCTGCAGCTTGTTTCCATTCTTATGCACTGGCAGAGTTAGAATGGTGGGCGGGGGAGTTGGTTGGAACTGATCAAGGGCCGAGATAACGGACCCAGGTGAAGAACAAACTCACATTGATAGCACCAGGGCCGAGGCAGCTGCAGGAGACACGTGAGGAGGGAATTACTCACTCCAAAGATCAGGAGCTTTCTCCAGAGGGGACCAGTCACAGGGAATAGTTGTTGACAAACAGTCAGCAGCCGACTCTGAAGGGAATAACGTGTTTTTCTGCTCGTGATTGGCCACTTCAGGGTGAATACTTCAAGTGTTCAGTTATGTAAGAATCACCTTCCAACCCAGTCCATCACAGGCAAAGAGCTCCCTCCCCACACCCCCCCACCACTAAGCACATCCAGACAGTGTTATTGCAGGAGAGCAGCATCCATCACAGGGACTCCACGAACCAGGTCACACTCTCGTCTCACTGCTATCATCAGGCAGGAGGTACAGGAGCCTCAGGACCCACACCACCAGGTTCAGGAACAGTTATTACCCCTCAACCAGCAGGTTCTTTAATCAGAGAGAATAACTTCACTCACCCGAACACTGAACCGTTCCACAACCTATGCACTCACATTTAAAGGCTCTTCATCTCATGCTCTTGATATGTCTTGCTCATTTGTTTATTATCATTATTATTTCTTTTCCTTTCCTTTTCTATTTGCACAGTTTGTTGTATTTTGCCCACTGGTTGTTTCTCCAACCTGTCGTGTGTGGTCTTCATCGATTCTGTTATGGGTCTTGGGTTATATGGGGTGTCAGGGAGGGGTAGCATCTCTGGTGGGGGAACATGTCGCGTCCTTTTCAGGGCGGTTAGTCCACCTTTGGTCCCCACCTGGCACTCAGCTCTCACCTGTGGCTCCCCGTAGCTGTTTGCATGCGACAGCGGCCACACCCCGGGCAACGGCTTCGACAAGCCGGCTAAACCAGGTGAGGGTAGCCGACGGGTCTCAAACCCTCGGTGAGATAGGGAGTTGTCTATCCCAGCATGTGAAGACAGACTCCAGCGGATTGAACGGACGAGACCAATGGAAGGTCCAACGGTCAAGAAGGCGGTCTCTGCAAGCGTCGTGGAACGTGTAGAGCAGGACAAGACACAGAAGATGTCCTGGTCATCCACTGCACCTAGTCCATCCCCAGCTGTCTAGACTCTGTCTTGCCACTGGATCCAGATGGGAATTGGGAAGAGAGAGTGAGGCTGATGCTACGCAACTCTCCCTCACTTAAATCCAAATGTCGCGCTAGTCTCGACACCATCAATAATGGTGTCGAGGTCCTCATCGACGTCAACGATGGATGGACAACAACAATATGGGTCTTGAATTTACTGCACATGCCTGTAAGAAATTGAATCTCTGGATTTTATATGGAGACCTGCACATACTTTGATAACAAACTTACTTTGCACTTAGAGCATTTTTGAGTGTTTAGTTGTGTAAGAATAACCTTTCGTCGTGGGTAAAGCTTTCTCCACATTGACATGGAGTGCCACCACAAGAAAGCCCCTCACCGTTGAGGCTGTGCTCTCTTCTCCCAACGAGCATCAAGCAGGTAGTGGAACAGGAAACTCAGAACCCACACAGGTTCAGGAAGTTATTTCTCCCAAAGCATCGAGGTCTTGTACAGGGCTCTGGTGAGACCACACCTGGATTACTGTGTGCAGTTTTGCTCTCCAAATTTGAGGAAGGACATTCTTGCTATTGAGAGAGTGCAGCGTAGGTTCACAAGGTTAATTCCCGAGATGGCGGGACTGTCATATGTCGAAAGATTGGAGCGACTGGGCTTGTATACTCTGGAATTTAGGAGGCTGAGAGGGGATCTCATTGAAACATATAAGATTATTAAGGGATTGGGCACGCTGGAGGCAGGAAGTATGTTCCTGCTGATGGGTGAGTCCAGAACCAGAGGCCACAGTTTAAGAATAAGGGGTAGGCCATTTAGAACGGAGTTGAGGAAAATCTTTTTCACCCAGAGAGTGGTGGATATGTGGAATGCTCTGCCCCAGAAGGCTGTGGAGTCCAAGTCTCTGGATGCTTTCAAGAAAGAGATGGATAGAGCTCTTAAAGGTTATGGGGATAAGGCAGGAACTGGATACTGATTGTGGATGGTCAGCCATGATCACAGTGAATAGCGGTGCTGGCTCGAAGGGCTGAATGGCCTACTCCTGCACATATTGTCTATTGTTAACTTCAGTCACCACAACACTGAAATTACTCCAAAAACCTGCAGATTTGCTCTCAAGGTCTTTCTACAACCAACGTTCTCAGCACGTTTTATCTTTTGTACAATCTGTCCTTTATTTTAGAGAAACAGCGTGGAACGGCCTTTCCAGGCCCAACGAAGCTCACCACCTGCAAGCCCAGCTACTTAATCTTAACCTAACCTGAAAGCTAACTTGCAGGTTGGGTCTGTGGTGAGGAAGGCAAATGCAATGTTTGCATTCATTACGAGAGGACTGAAATATAAAGGCAGAGGCGTACTGCTGAAGTTTTATAGAGCACTAGTGAGGCCTCGCTTGGAGTATTGTGAGTGGTTTTGACCCCCCCCCCCACCAAATCTAAGGAAGGATGTGCTGACATTGGAGAGAATTGAAAGGAGGCTCACAAAAATGATTACGGAATTGAAAGGCTTGTCATGTGAGAAGCATTTGATGGCTCTGGGTCTGTACTCACTGGAATTCAGAAGAATTGTTGTTGGGGGTAGGGTCTTATTGAAACCTATTGAATATTGAGAAGTCTTGATAGAGAGGACGTGGGGAGGATGGTGGGAGAGTCTAAGACCAGAGGACACAGCCTCAGAACAGAGGGATGTCCTTTTCGAATGGAGGTAAGGGGGAGCAACCCTGGAAGGCTTGGAGTCTAATCCCACTGATCGAGCAGCAGGTGTAGCTGGGAGAAGTTTGGATAATTCAGCTCCGGGACAGGCGAATGCCCAGTGAGCGCTAATTCTCACTGCTGAGCTGGGGAGAGGGGCTCTGGGGAAACTCAGACAAAACAAAGTATTGGGAGCCCGGATGGTGTGAACCCCAAGGTCCTGAAGGAGAGTGCTGAGCTGCTGTGTGGAGCTCTCCAGTGCGTCTTCAGTCTGAGTCGCAGCCCGGAAAGGGTCCTGACTGTGTGGAAAAAATCATGTCTGGACCCAGTACCCAAGAAGGGCTGAATGAAAGTCTTGAATGACTACCGTCCAGTAGCTCTGACCTCACTCATCATGACCCCAGAGTGGCTGGTCCTGGCTCACCTCTGACCCCTGGTCAGATCAGCCCTCGATCCCCTGCAGTTTGCTTACCCGGAGCACATTGGAGTCTACCTGCTGAACAGTCTACTCCCACTTGGATAAGCAGGGCAGCACTGTGAGAATCATGGTTTTTGATTTCTCAAGTGCCTTCAATACTATACAGCCCTCATTGCTGGGGAAGAGTTCCATTCAATGCAGATTGACACTTCCACTGTTTCCTGGGTAACGGACGACCTGACTGGCAGACCACAGTGTGTGCGGCTTCAGAGCTACGTGTCAGACATGGCTATAAGCAGCACTGGGGCCCCACAGGGGACTGTATTGTCTCCCTTCCTGTTTATCCTGCACACCTCAGACTTTAGATACAACACCGAGTCATGTCTTCTGCAGAAATTCTCTGATTTCTCAGCTACCGTTGTGTGTATAAGGGGAGGACAGGAGGATGAACACAGGGCCCTGGTGGAGGACTCTGTCAAATGGTATAAGCTGAATCGTGGCAATTCTGGACAATATTTCTCACCCTCTGCATGCCACCTTGGCTGAACAGAGGAGCACTTTTAGTAACAGACTAAGACAACTGAGCTGCTCCAAAGAGCGCTATAGGAGGTCATTCTTACCCTCGGCCACTAGGCAGGGAAGTGATGACCCCCTCCTTTTAGACTGATTAAGGTAACTTATTTTTTATTCATTCTTCTTACTTCTCTTCTAATATTGTATATCTGTGAACTTGTAATGCTACTGTAATATCCATTTATCTATTTATCTAACTGTCATCAGTTTTGGGCCCTATATTTTAGGAAGAGAGTCAAGAGAAGGTTCAGTAAAAAGGATCCCAGGAGTGAAAAGCTTAACGTATGAGAAAGGCATGTATGAAGGAAGTGTGATGGTTCTAGGCCAGTACTTGAAGGAGTTTAGAAGAATGAGGGGGGGACCTCAGTGAAACCTACCCACCAGGCCTTTCAATATTTGATAGAGTGAAGGTGGAGAGAAAGTTTCCTGTTGTGGGGGAGACAAGGACTAGAGAGCACAGAGAATACAGAGGCGTTCCTATCGAGCAGAGAGGTGTTTTTTTCACCCATTGGGTGGTGAAGAACTCGTCACTGCTGTGTATTTAATATTTCAGTAATATTTGAGTGATCTTGCAAATATATTGTTTGATTAAGGATTCCTTGTTTTTTTTACATATGTAAAAGTACGGCAATGGCATACGCCATTAAGCTACCAGGCTAAACACGTGCGCCTTGCTTAAAGTAAAAACAAAACCAAAACACACACTTCCGGCTCCGCATTTTTGCTCTCAATAAGTTTCATGTTTTGGCATTGCTAAACATAACGGTCAGCTCGAGAGGCCAAGTCATTGGTGTAGTTAAGGCAGAGATTGATAGGCTCTTGATTGCTCAGGGGGAGGAGGGTTACTGGGAGAACAGGGTTGAAAATACTTCAGCCATGATGGAATGGTGGAGAAGACTCAATGGGCTGAATGGCCTAATTCTGTTCCTATGTCTCATGATGATCACTGTTTGTCACCAGTCGACCCCAGTACCTCTTAACAAGAACCCTTAACCACATGGGTATCAGTTTGAAACTTCGAACCTATGTCTGGATTAATGTTCAGGAACTGAGTTCAAATCCATTTTTCTCAGTGCTTGTTCTTTCTGACTGTGTCCATGCACCATCAGTCTACACAACATGATGCTCAGGGAAGATCAGTCTTTTTTGTGTATGTTTACTGCTGTGTTATATATGCCCTGCCCTGTCCTGTCTGTGACTGTTGGATCTGTTTTTCCTCACCTTGGCTTCAGAGGATCAGTGTTTCTTTCGGCAGTGTCCATGTGTATTCATCACAATTAAACTCCAACTTAAGCTTGAACTCCCATCACAGGGGCAGTGGAATTGAGGTCGTTGTTCGTCCTTCGCAATTGAAGATGACCATGGAACTTGAGGTACATTATTAACTAAAGTCGGATCTGGTTCACTGGGGACCTCTGGGTAGGGGTTGGGTGAGGGAGTCTCTTGCAGGGAGTACTTTAATCCAGCCTTGCCTGTTTGAGACTACAGATGTAAAACTGTCGATCGTGTGTCCCCCGAGATGGCTCCCTGAGGCACTCAGGCACATCAAGGACAAGAAACATTCAGGCCATCCTGATGCCAATCTCTAATGATCTCCAACAGTTTATTTCTGGTCCCTTCATCGCTTTGGAAGGTTGAACTTGAAGGCAGAGTACAGAGATAATAGCAGGAAGTTTTTTTTTAAACCAGAGTGGAGGAACAGAGGGATCTTGGGATCCACGGCCTCAGAGTTGCTGTTCAAGTTGACAGGCTGGTTAAGAAGGTGTACAGTGTGTCGACCCTCAATAGTCGGGGGATTGAGTTCAAGAGCCGTATGGTTGCAGCTCTAAAAAACCATGGTTAGACCAGACTTGGAGGTTTGTGTTCAACTCTGGTTGTCTCATTATAGGAAGGATGTGGAAGCTTTCGAGAGGGTACAGAGATGTACCAGGATGCTGACTGGATTAGAGAGTATGAAGGAGGGTGAGATAACTGGATAACAGTGTACAGGTTGATCAAATGGACAGTCAGAGACTTTCTCCCCGGGCAGAAATGGCTAACACAGGGGGCTGTAATTAAGGTGATGGAAAGTATGGGGAGGGAGATGTCAGAAGTATACAGTTTACACAGAGGGTTATGGGTGCATGGAACTCCCTGCCAGTGATGGTGGTTGACACATGAGAGACATTTAAGAAACACTTAGGTGCATGGATGATAGAAAAACGGAGGGTTATGCAGGCGGGAAGGGTTCACTTGATAGTTGAGAAAGTTAAAAGGATCACACTTCACTGTGGGCTGAAGGGCCTGTGTTAAACAGGATTTAGTGACCTATCCTTGATATTCAATGGCATGGCTATCGCCAAATCTCCCCCGTCAATATCCCCAGTCAGAGACCCCTCCGGACCAGCCACAGAAACACAGGTCAGAGGGTGGGGATCCCGTGGGGAGAGACACCTCCTGATACCCCACACACAAGACACAAGATATCCGGTGGGGAGTGACACCTCACTAGAAGCTCTGAAGAGGTTGGAGAAGGCAGCTCACTCAAAGCTAATGAATACCAGTGCTCCCAGACACCGTAACCCCTACGTGTCCAGTGGGAAACAAGGGTGACATGACATCCTGTGAAGGGAACTGGTGACTTCTGGGCCCCTGTTCGTCCAGGGGAAACATGGGAGGCAGGACTCCTCAACGAAATGGATCTAGTATTGAAAGGCCTAGATAGAGTGGATGTGGAAAGGATATTTGCAATAGTGGGGAGTCTAGGTCCAGAGGGCACAGCCTGAGAATAGAGGGATGTTCATTTAGAACAGAACTGAGGTGGAATTTCATTACCACAGATGGTTGTGGAGGCCAAGTCATTGAGTATATTGAAAGCGGAGGTTGATTCGTTCTTGATTAGAAAGGTTATGGGGAGAAGGCAGCAGAACAGGGTTGAGACCAATAATAAATCAGCCATGATGGAACAGCAGAGCAGACTCAATGGGCTGAATGGCCTCATCTACTCTACTGTCTTACGCACAAGGAAAAACTTGGACTCATCGGCAATGCAATACAGCCAGGGCTGGTAAGGATACAATGCAGTCATTCCCCAGTAGGCCACACAGATCACCAGGAGGACGAACGTAACCAGAGGATAGGCCAGCGAAGACATGATGTACCCCACCGCCCTGGAGAGAGAAACAGCCGGTCACAACTAACAGCAGCCAAGAAACATGCACGCGCAGGGATGTGGGGGGACCTCGGGCAGCGTGGCCGATGAAGTCCTCCTGTATGCGGTCACCACCGAAAGTGTGGAACTGTAGGGTGAAAACTGCACAGGAAGATCATTCAAACAGCAACACACAAAATGCTGGAGCAACTCAGCAGCTCGGAGAAGCTATGGAGGGGAATAAACAGCTGATGTTCGGGCCGAGACCCTCCATCAGGACTGGAAAGGAAGGGCCAGGATCCAGACTAAGATGGGGAGTGGAAGGAGTACAAGTTGGCAGGTGAGAACAGGTGAGGGGGGAGGGAGTGAGTGGGGAGTCATATAATTCTCCGTAACTTCTGCCGTGTCCAACAGGATCCCACCGCCAAGCACACCTTTCCCTTCGCCAACTTTCTGCTCTCCACAGGGATCACTCCCCACATGACTCCCTTGTCCACTCAAAGCTCCCCACTGATATCCCCCTTGGCACTTATCCTTGCAAGCAGAACAAGTGCTACACCCGCCCCTACCCCTCCTCCCTCACCACCATTCAGGGGCCCAAGCCGTCCTTCCAGGTGAGGCGACACCTCATCTGTGAATCTGTCAGGGCCATCAGCTGTACCTGTTGCTCCCAGTGCGACACCGCTGGGACCCAATGTAGACTGGGGGGGCGGCTTCACTGCGCACTTTGGCTCTGCCCGTCACAAAAGGTCAGATCTGCCGGCAGCCACCCATTTCCATTCCCATTCCGACATGGCCTCTGCTGCTCCAGTGAGTCCACTCCCATATTCCATTTGGGTAGCCTCCAACCTGATGACACGAACATCAACCCGTCCAGCTTTCGGTAACTTCTCCTCCTCCCTTTTCTCTGTTATCACATTTCTCATTCTGGTTCCCCTATCACCCCTTCTCTTCGCCTCAGCTGCCCATCTCCTTCCTCTTGTTCCCCTCCTCCTTCCCTTTCTCCCATGGTCCACTCTCTTCTCCCAATCAGATTCCTTCTTCTCTCGCCCTTTACCTCCCTCCACCCGTCACCTCCTTACTTCTCCACTCACCCTCCTTCCCCCTCACACCACTTCACCTATCACCTCTCAGACTGTACAAGTCTCCCCCTCCGCTGCAACCCTCCATCTTATTCTGGAACCTCCCCTTTCCTTTCCGGTCTTGATGAAGAGCCTCAGCCCAATATTGACCATTCATTCTCCAAAGTTTCTGTCTGTTCCTAAGGTTGTCATAGCCGGGGGTGGTAGTGAGGATAAGCTCCCACTACCTATAAAGTGCTCCAAATGGCGTGTGTCTCTAACAGCCTCTGACAACAAGTCCAACTCTTGGCCTTCACGTGAGGCTTAGCTACTAGGCCCGGTGGAACTGTTTCTACTGACAAGAAAAGGGGCAAAGGCAGACCACTGGCACCTCAAAACCAGTTGCTTCGGGCAGGTGGGGCTTGTCAGGCTCGGATGGCAGCCGCCTAGGAGAAGGAAAACCCTGATTTTAAACCTCTGCTGCCTTGCAGCCATACCCAACCATGGGAAAGGCTTTGGGAGTAAACTCTGAGGAAGAAATCCGGAGCCGGGGTCCCCAAGGCAGTTTGACGTTCTTTTCAACTTCACTCTGGCAACCCCTGGTGCCAAGCTGTATGGGTGCGTGCCCTTCCCTTGGACTACCTCAGTGACGTGGGGAGGGGGAGCCTGCTGCTCGGGCGACAACCTTCCCGCCCAGGCTTGTCCCCGGACAGGACACAGTGCAGCGGGAGCGCAAACCCACAGGATCGATGGCTGCCTACTACATAGTTCCTGTCTGACCTGCTGAGTTCCTCCAGTATTTGACAGGTGTTGCTCTGGATTCCCAGCATTTGCAGACCCTCTTGTGTAAAGGAGACGGAAAGCTTGGGTGAGGTTGATTTAGTGGGGAATATGTCGACCCCATCAGCGGTTGCCCCTCACCATCGCAGCTGACTTCGTACTCACCCTACACCCGCCGGAAGAGGACTGGCGGTAGAGGCCAAGTCCGGGGGTATATTTAAGGCGGAAGTTGATCAGTCAGGGCATTAAAAGGATATAGCGGGAAGGCAGGTGTGTGAGGTTGAGACGGATCTGCGATCAGCCAGGATGGAATGGCGGTGTAGACGCGATGGGCTGAATGGCCGAATTCTGCTCCTATGCCTTATAGTCTCACGGTCACCCCGCCCGTCTGACGGGAGTGTTCACGCGCACTGCCGGCCGGTCCCACCCACCTGCTGGCCTCCTTGATGAGTGCGATCCCGATCAAGATTCGTTTCCTCAGGAAGATGAGCAACAGAATGATGATGACCTCCAGGACAGCCAGGATGATCACTGCAACGGGAAGGTCCTGGAATCAGGCAGATCACTATTCCCTCCCCTCCCCTCCCCCAGGAGAACCCACACCACCCACAGGTCCAGAGAAACCCTGGGGAGAGGGCTGGCAAGGTTAAGCCAACACTAACCTATTGCTGGTTAGAAGGAGCTCACACACCCTGCTTGTGAGCGCATGGGTTTCCCCCCCGGTGCTACAGTTTCCTCCCACATTCCAAAGATGTATGGGTTAGTAGGTTAATTGGTCACATGGGCTTAATTGGGCAGTGTGGGCTCGATGGGCCGAACGGCCTGTTACCATTCTGTATCTGTAAATTAATTGAGATGATGGAACTTTCCAGAGACTTTGAGACTTTTTTTTTACCGTGCCCATGGTCTGTTCTTTATCAAATTACGGCATTGCTTTGCATTGTTGTAACTATATGTTGTAATTATGTGTTTTTTGTCAGTTTTTCAGTCTTGGTTTGTCTCGTGTTTCTGTGATATCACTCTGGAGGAACATTGTATCATTTCTTAATGCATGCATTACTAAATGACAATAAAAGAGGACTGTGTGTCCTCATAATCTAATCTAATTAATTGGGGGGATCAATTCCTGCCATTGCCTGTTTGTTCTCCCCATGTCCATGTGGGTTTCCTCCCACATTCCAAAAGATATATGGGTCAGGAAGAGTTAGCACACTGTGGGCTGGAAGTGTGGGACACTTGTGGAAGCTGAGCCATTGGTGATATTTAAAGCAGACATTGATTAGTGAAGAACGTCAAAGCTTACAGGAAGAAGGCAGGAGAATGGGGTTGAGAGGGATAATAATAGAAGGGTAGAGCAGACTCGATGGGCTGAGAGGTCTTGCAAAATCCCGGGATCGCTGAGGAGTCCCAGCAAAATGTTGGCATTCATCCCACTGTGAAATCATCGCAAACCCTCCCCCGCCTTCCTTTCCCAGCTCCCCGGCTCCCTGTTTGTCAGACACTCACAGATGGCCAGCCAGGTCTCCTTCACCTGGCCATAGACAGCCAGGTTGGTGGTGATGCCCACGTCATGGATGCTGGCGCCCTGTTTGTTGAGCGTGTCGTACTCCCAGTAGCAGTGCCAGATCCCTGGAGCAAGGAGAAAGGATGGTGAAGAAGCTGTGACTCTCCCAATACCCTGTACCCGCTCATCCCAAATCCCCCCCTCTCCAACACCGACCACAGCCCAGATCCACAGTGACTCCACCCTGGAGCATCCTGGTGGAAAGTGTCTCTTTTGTAAACACAAGAGATTCTGCAGGTACCGGAAATCCAGAGCAACACACACAAAATGCTGGAGGTACTCAGCAGGTCAGGCAGTAGCTACAGAAAAGAGTACAGTCAACACTTCTGACCGACACCCTTCAACAGGACTGACTTTTGTTTTGTTTCTCTGAGGTTACAGGTGTTTGCGTTGTTACGTTGGGGGCTGGAATGTGTGGCGACTCTTGCCCAGTACATCCTTCGGTTGTGGTGATTGTGAACGCAGAGGATGCATTTCACTGTTTGGTTCGATCAATCTAAATGTCAGAGTCTGGAATTCTGCAACTGGCGACAATGTATTCCGGAAATCGTAACTCATCTGAGCAGACTCCAGGTGGGTTCAGACAGCTGGGACACTACAGCACAGAAGCAGGACCTTTGGCCCATCCAATCCGTGCTAGCCTGGTCTTCAGCCTTGTCCCAGCTACCTGCACCCAGCCCATCATCCTCCATACCCCTCTCACACACACGCCCATCTAAATGCTACAATTGACCTGACATCTACCACTCCTGCTGCCGGTTCATCCCACACCTCTGACGTGATAGGGGTGCGCAAGGTGACAGGAGGCATGCGTACTGTGAGCAGCCAGAGACGGCTTTCCCCCAGGGTGGCCGTGACTAATGAGAGTGGGCTTAATTTTAAACTGATTGAAGGAAGTCAAGGGGAGGATGTCAAAGATGCTGCCTGGCCTGCTGCGTTCCACCAGCATTTTGTGTGGGTCTCCACTGTGCTGTAATATTCTGTATTGTAGAGAGAGTCTGCAAAATAATAACATACAACCTACAGAAATCAATAAGTGAAAAACACCAGCAATAGGCTAAATGGAAAGAGGAAATTGAAAGAGTATGGAACATGAGCAGGGTATACGTTGTCCCAATTGTAATATCGACAACCAAATCACAGCACAATATCAATAAACAATTAGGGCTACACAGCAATATCTGTGTAAGTCTCCAGAACACCACAACGCTAAACCACTAGGATTGTCCAAAAGTTGACAAATGAGTGTGTTTGACTATGCCCGTACCCCAGGTTTACCAGCTTGAGCTGAGAAAGAAATAAAATAATAATATCTTATTTACAGAGCAGAATCAAATATCACTGTGATGATTGTATGCTCTAGTCTCAATTGTTTGGCGACAATAAAGTAAAATTTTCATGGAGACAATGTAGTTCACACTGCTTTACAATGGGGTTAAAGTGCAAACATGCAAATAAAATAAAAATAAGACAAAAAGATGTTAGTTAAAAGCAAGGTTAAATAAATAGGTTTTGAGCTCATGTTTAAAAGTGGCAACTGAGTCTGCATCCCTTATCGAATTCCACAGTTTCGGAGCGTAGTTCAAGAAAGCTCACCTGTCACCTGTCTGAGGGAGATTGTTTAAGAGTTAAGAGAGCAGCAGCAGAAGACCTGAGAGCTCGAGCAGGATTATAAATCGAAAGGTATTCTGTGATCTACTCCGTTCTCAGATCACTGGGAGCTTTAAAAGAAACATCTGCAGAATCTCTTGTGGACGGGTGACATAAAACCATAAGACATGGGTCATTCAGCCCACAGCTGTTCTTTTTCCACATCGAGAGAGCCCGGAAATTCACCGCGGTTCCCTCCTCCCCCCCCCACACACGCACACAGAGCAGAGGGAAGCCACACGCACCGTAGGCGATGACCCCGATCAGGCCGAAGATGATGACCCAGATGAGAATGCCAGCGATGAATCTCAGGAGCAGCAGGAAGAGAAGACTGACGAGCATGGCAATGACCAGGCCTCTGCGGGAGGAGCGGGAGGAGGGAGAGAAGAGGCAAAGTCAACAGCACAACGCACTCCAAAGCTTCCTACACAACACACCCCGTCCCACTCCCCAACCAGCTTCCAACATAAGTATATTGATTGGTTGCCTGGTATGCAAACACCAAAGCCCGAGAACAGAAATCTAACAATAAGTGGTGGATCCAGCCCAGTCCATCACAGGTAAAGCCCTCCCCACCATTGGGCACATCTACAGGGACTGCTGTCGTAGGAAAGCAGCATCCATCATCAGAGATCCCCACCGCCCAGGACACGCTCTCTTCTCGCTGCTGCCATTAGCAAAGAGGTACAGGAGCCTCAGGACCCACACCACCAGGGTCAGGAACAGTTATTACCCTCAACCACCAGGAAACCACCACCCAGGCCAGGCTCTCGTCTCACTACTGCCACCATCAGGCAGGAGGTACAGGAGCCCCAGGACTCACACCACCAGGGTCAGGAAGAGTTATTACCCCTCAACCAGCAGGAACCACCACCCAGGCCATGCTCTCTTCTCTCTTCTACCGTTAGGAAGGACGTACCAGAGCCTCAGGACTCGCACCACCAGGTTAATTTATTTATTGGGATACAGCCAGACTCTTCAAGCCACACCGCCCAGCAAACACCCAATTTTTTTATCCAAGCCTAATCATGGGACAACTTACAATGATCATTTAATCTACTTACTGAACCTGGGTCACGTTGTGCCGCCCAGAGAACAGTTGTTACCCCTCAACCATCGGGCTCTCGAATCACAGGGGATAACTCCACTCGCCCCATCACTGAACCGTTCCCACAAACTATGGACTCACTTTCAAGGACTATTCATCTCACGTTCCTGATATTTATTCAGAATCAGGATCAATATTACTGGGGTATGTCGTGAAATGTATTAACTTTGTGGCTGCTTATTTATTTATTTATTTGCATAGTTTGTTGTCTTTTGCACATTGATTGTCTGTCCCATTGAGTGTGGTTTTCATTGATTCTGTTGTGTTTCTTGGATTGACGGTGAATGAATCTCAGGCTTGCATCTGGGGGGGTGACTATGTACTTTGGTAATACATTTACCGAGTCATTTTGTAGCTTGTTTTGTTTCGTTGCTGTTGTGTCTGTGTTGCTCTGCTGAACATTGTAGTGTTGGTGTCGGAGGTGTGGCAACACTTGTGGGCTGCCCCCAGCACAGCCCTAGGCTGTTAATGCAAATGATGCATTTCACTGCTCAACATGATGGGCAGCTGTGTACATACATCTACTGATGCTTCCGGACACATCTTCTGTGAGGTTCCTGGAATCATCGGGTGTTTCGGGACTTTCAACATCATACAACCTCCTCCAGGTGACCCAGCCGGGGCTGATCAGACCCCAGCTTGTGTCCAGATGGCTAGCTACTTATGACTCCATTGTTCCCCTCTTTTGAGCCGCAGCCATCTTGAGGCCCTCTCTGCCGCATCAGTGGTCCTGCGGGTGGCTTTGCTCTTCCTCTCTCCCTCGATGCCCAAAATGCTGAAGGCTCTAACTGAGGAACGGGCTGTGAATTCCCTACAACCAACCTCCACTGGGAGACACCTCGCTCTCCATCCAGCCTGTTGACAGTTGCTGACCAGTCCTGTGTACTTGGAGAGCTTCCTTTCAAAGGCCTCCTCCAAGCGATCTTCCCATGGGACTGTCAGCTCCAGCAGCACCACTTGCTCAGCAGACTCAGATGCTAGGACAATGTCTAGTATGTTGGCAAACAATGCATTTCACTGCTCGTTTCAATGTACAAGTGACAGATAAATCTCAATCTGAATGTCTCTCTGACGAGGGGCAATGGGTCTGACACTGGAGGGTGCCACACTGCTCCAACAGAGGCTGGGGAGGGGGGACTACCAGGCAGCCTGGTAGCATAGTGGTTAGTACGATGCTTTCCGGCCCCAGCTATCAGAGTTCATTAACCACCACCCTCTGTAACAAGCTTGTGTGTTCTCCCCGTGACTGTGTGGGTTTCCTCTGGTGCTGTGATCTCCTCGCACCGTCTCTCCCGTCAGGTTAGTGATCCGCGGCCATGCCAGGCTGGCGCCGGAAACACAGTGACATTGGCCGGCTGTCCCCCGGCACATCCTCGGACTGTGTTGGTCGCCGACTCAAACAATGCCTTTCACTGTGTGTTTCCAAGTTTCAATGCACGTGTGTTTTCAGAGTGAGGTTTAATTGTCACAGGTACAGCCCGACTCAAAAACAGTTACCGTTCTTTCCAAAAGCATCACCACCTCCACCCACCCACCCCTCCCTCCACACTCCACATTTCCTGAGGAGACTGAGGTCCTTTAACATCTGCCAGACGATGCTGAGGATGTTCTACGAGTCTGTGGTGGCCAGTACCATCATGTTTGCTGTTGTGTGCTGGGGCAGCAGGCTGAGGGTAGCAGACACCAACAGAATCAACAAACTCATTCGTAAGGCCAGTGATGTTGTGGGGATGGAACTGAACTCTCTCATGGTGGTGTCTGAAAAGGGAATGCTGTCTAAGTTGCATGCCATCTTGGACAATGTCTCCCATCCACTGCATAATGTACTGGTTGGGCACAGGAGTACATTCAGCCAGAGACTCATTCCACCGAGATGCAGCACAGAGCGTCATAGGATGTCATTCCTGCCGGTGGCCATCAAACTTTACAACTAACTCCTCCCTTAGAGGGTCAGACACTCTGAGCCAATAGGCTGGTCCTGGCCTTATTTCATAATTTACATATTATTATTTAACTATTTATGGTTCTATTAATATTTAATAATTTATGGGTGCAAATGTAACGAAAACCAATTTCCCCCAGGATCAATAAAGTATGACTATGACCACCACCACTGAATCGTTTCCTGTCAGTCACCTCATGTACAGACACTCCTGTGCCCGCCCACCGTCACTTTATGCACAGACAATCAATCTGTGTATATAATCTAGTTTATGTATTTATATTTGTTGTGTTGCCTGCCACAGTCCGCAGAGGTTAGCAGGTTAACTGGTCCTGTGCTTAGGGTCGGATGAAATACGCTCGTTGGGCCGGTAAGACCTGTTGTGTGCTGTTTCTTCAATTACTCATTCGCTTCTTGTTTGTTTGCTTGTGAAATCCTGTGAGTCAAGCTGCACTGCAACCTCACGAACCAGGACATTCTCCCGGAGATGGGGAAAGCTGATTCCTTCCCCGTGTTTGTCTCCTCTGTGGTGGGAGGACACAGCAGGATTATGGTGGTGGGTGGGGGGGGGGTCGCCCTGTCCCGGAGAACTGGGGTCCGTCACACCCCCACCCCACCGCTGACCCACCCCTTGCCGAGCTCGGAGTCAGACTGGGAACTCACATCAGAATCCAGTACCAGGACTTGGTAAAATCCTCGAAAATCCGCATCCCAACCTGCTTGACGTTGAATCCCTGAACCAGGTTCCTGCAACAGGGAGTCAGTGGAAGAGCAAATGAGGCAAAGGGGCCCGCGGCACAGTCACCGGCCAGCGTCCCCCGACACGGGCAGGAGATCGCGAGGGGGCTCGGGGGGGACCACAGAGGCCGGGGTCAGAGACGGTCACGGAGACACGCAGGGGTGCAGGGGTCAAAGAGGGTCACAGAGACAGAGAGGGGTGCAGGGGTCAGAGAGGGTCACAGAGACGGGGTGGGGTGCAGGGGTCAGAGAGGGTCACGGAGACACGGAGGGGTGTAGGGGTCAGAGAGGGTCACAGAGACAGAGAGGGGTTCAGGGGCCAGACGGGCAATGGAGTAGGGACCGGAAGGGGTCACGGAGACGGGGAGAAGTGCAGGGACTGGAGCTGGAGAAAGAGCTGAGCTGTGCAAGGAAAATGTACTTGACGAGCCGGGCCAGAGGCAGAGAGCACTGAGGCGTGCTTGTGGGAGCCTGACGAGGGGATGGGAACGGAGGGCATGCGGACTCACTCTGTTGCCTGCTTCACTGCGTCTGCCGTGGCATTCCCGGGTTCCATGTCTCCGATGGTGAAGTTACCCGGGAAAACCGTCCCATCCACATTCGGCACACATCTGCCCAGGACTGTGAGAGAGGAACAGTGAGTTGCTGCGCACAGCATGATTTCTTGTCTGTACAATGCGATCCCAGAACGTTGACAGGGATACAGGGATCAGTGGCTCTGGGTTTGGGATACCATCTCACCCCCCCCCCCCAGAGTATTGTAGACGAAAGGCTCGAAGCATTGTTGAGGAACCCCGCCACCCACCCCACAATCTCTCTGACCCACCACCCACCCCACAATCTCTCTGACCCACCACTCGCCCCACAGTCTCTCTGACCCACCACCCACCCCACAATCTCTGTGACCCACCACCCGTCACACAATCTCTGTGACCCACCACCGACCCCACAATCTCTGTGACCCACCACCCACCCCACAATCTCTCTGACCCACCACCCGTCCCACAATCTCTCTGACCCACCATCCACTCCACAATCTCTCTGACCTACCAGCCATCACACAATCTCTGTGACCCACCACCGACCCCAAAATCTCTGTGACCCACCACCCACCCCACAATCTCTCTGACCCACCACCCGTCCCACAATCTCTCTGACCCACCACCCACCCCACAATCTCTCTGACCCACCACCCGTCCCACAGTCTCTCTGACCCACCACTCGTCACACAATCTCTGTGACCCACCACCCGTCACACAGTCTCTGTGACCCACCGCCCGTCACACAATCTCCGCGACCCACCGCCCGTCCCACAATCTCTCTGACCCACCACCCGTCACACAGTCTCTGTGACCCACCAGCCGTCCCACAGTCTCTCTGATCCACCACCCGTCACAGAGTCTCTCTGACCCACCGCCCACCCCACAATCTCTCTGACCCACCACCCGTCCCACAGTCTCTGTGACCCACCACCGACCCCACAATCTCTGTGACCCACCACCTGTCCCGCAATCTCTCTGACCCACCATCCACTCCACAATCTCTCTGACCTACCAGCCATCACACAATCTCTCTGACCCACCATCCACTCCACAATCTCTCTGACCCACCACCCGTCCCACAATCTCTGTGACCCACCACCCGTCACACAGTCTCTCTGTGACCCACCACCCGTCCCACAATCTCTCTGACCCACTACCATCAGGAAGGAGGTACAGGAACATCAGGACTAGGACTGCCAGACTGGGTGACAGCTTCCTCCCCAGGCTGTGAGACTAATGAATACTCTGCCACCACGAAGTCTCGTCACTGGGACAGGGAGCTGGCTACTGCTTAGCTGTGTTGTGCACAACATGCATTTTGAATTAGATTTTATTCATGTATTTGTGGTAATATTTTGTTTTATGTTCTATGTGGGTGCACCATGGTCTAGAGGAACATTGTTTTATTTGGTTATATAATCAATCGACAACTCCAACTGGAACTCCCCTGTCACCCACCCACGCCTTCTCTCTCCCCCAGACCAGCTACCGGGCAGAGGTGTCCGATACTCACAGGGGATACTCGGGATGGTGTACGCCGGACACAGCTCCTTGGCCACAATGTCCTGGTATGTCTGAAACAAAACCACTGCAAAGTTAGACACTGCACAGCAAGAGTCCAGAGGGAGGAGACCGCCAACAGGGTGGGGAGCATCAGGCTTGTAGGGGTGTGGGGGTGCAGACGGGCAGACCGCCCCTTCCATGTCGATTTGACAGTGAGGAAGGCAAATGCAATGTTTGCATTCATTTTGAGACGACTAGAACAGACAAACAAGGATTGGAGAGCTGTGAGCAGTTTTGGGCTCCTTATCTAAGAAAGGATGTGCTGGCATTGGAGGGAGTCCCTGAGAATGAAAGGGTTAATGATTGAGGAGTGTTTGATGGCTCTGGACCTGTACTTGCTGGAGTTTAGAAGACTGTGGGGGGGTGGTGGGGAATGATCTCATTGAAACCTATCGAGTATTGAAAGGCCTAGACAGAATGGAAGTGGAGAGGATGTTTCCTGTGGTGGGGGAGTCCAGGACCAGCGGACACATCCCTCAGAATAGAGGGCGGATTCTCTTTATCCAGAGGGTGGTGAAACCTGTGCAAACTTATTGCCACAGACAACTGTGGAAGCCAAGTGACTGGGTATATTTAAAGCAGAGGTTGATAGATGCAAACACGAGGAAATCTGCAGATGCTGGAAGTTCAAGCAGTTGCTGGTGAACGCACAGGCCAGGCAGCATCTCTAGGAAGAGGTACAGTCGACGTTTCGGGCCGAGACCCTTCGTCAGCACTAACTGAAAGAAGAGCTAGTGAGAGATTTGAAAGTGGGAGGGGGAGGGAGAAGACCCCCCACCCCTGTCTTCTCTTATCATTTCGGATCTCCCCCTCCCCCTCCCACTTTCAAACCTCTTACTCGCTCTTCTTTCAGTTAGCCCTGATGAAGGGTCTTGGCCTGAAAACGTCAACTGTACCTTTTTCTTAGAGATGCTGCCTGGCCTGAGAGGTTGATGGATTCTTGATTGGAAAGGGTGTGAAGACAAGGCAGCAGAGTGGGGTTGAGTGGGCCAACATATCAGCCATGATTGAATGGCGAAATAGCCACAATGGGCTGAATGGCCTAATTCTGCTCCTTTGTCTTGTGGTCAATGGAGATGTGGACTTATCCCATGAAAGACAATGATATGGAGAATAAATCAGACCTGATGCTGACCAATAGGCCAAATGGTCTAATTCTGCTCCTGAGACTTTTGACTGACCTGTGAGGCAGGGGTCACAGTGCACACCCCCAGGGGCTGGAATCGCCCTGTGCATTGGGCCAGCAGTGCCCTGGGAGTACATTTTCAATTCTCCATAAATTGAATTTGAAATCGTGTCCACGATATCCTGCAGTGGGAGGGGGAACAGCCAGAGGTTGTGGTACACGTTGGGACCAATGACATAGGTAGGAAAGGGGAGGAGGTCCTGAAAACAGACTACAGGGAGTTTGGAAGGAAGTTGAGAAGCAGGACCGCAAAGGTAGTAATCTCCGGATTACTGCCTGTGCCACGCGACAGTGAGAATAGGAATAGAATGAGGTGGAGGATAAATACGTGGCTGAGGGATTGGAGCAGAGGGCAGGGATTCAGATTTCTGGGTCATTGGGACCTCTTTTGGGGCAGGTGTGACCTGTACAAAAAGGACGGGTTGCACTTGAATCCCAGGGGGACCAATATCCTGGCGGGGAGGTTTGCTAAGGCTACTAGCAAGAGTTTAAACTAGAATTGTTGGGGGTTGGGAACCAAACAGAAGAGACTGGGGAAGCTTCCTTCAGTTAGTCCTGACGAAGGGTCTCGGCCCAAAACGTCGACTGCACCTGTTCCTAGAGTTGCTGCCTGGCCTGCTGCATTCACCAGCAACTTTGATGTGTGAGACTGGGGAAGAGGCGGTTGGCTCACAAATAGAGAAAGCTTGGAGACAGTGTGTGAGGGAGGATAGGCAGGTGATAGAGAAGTGACGCGCCCAGATGGACAGTTTGAGATGTGTCTATTTCAACGCAAGGAGTATTATGAACAAAGCAGATGAGCTTAGAGCATGGATCAGTACTTGGAGATATGATGTGGTGGCCATTACAGAGACGTGGATGGCTCAGGGACAGGAATGGTTAGTTCAAATGCTGGGTTTTAGATATTTCAGAAAGGACAGGGAGGGAGGCAAAAGAGGTGGG
The DNA here is from genome assembly GCF_030028105.1 of Mobula birostris. Classification (NCBI taxonomy): domain Eukaryota; kingdom Metazoa; phylum Chordata; class Chondrichthyes; order Myliobatiformes; family Myliobatidae; genus Mobula; species Mobula birostris. Next base: position 205,512,499 of record NC_092374.1, read on the forward strand.
GACGTGGCACTGCTGATCAGAGATAGTGTCACGGCTGCAGAAAAGGTGGACACAATGGAGGGATTGTCTACAGAGTCTCTGTGGGTGGAGGTTACGAACAGGAAGAGGTCAATAACTTTACTGGGTGTTTTTTTATAGGCCGCCCAATAGTAACAGGATATCGAGGAGCAGATAGGAAAACAGATCCTGGAAATGTTGGTGTTGAGGGAAGTTTTAATCTCCCAAATATCGATTGGCATCTCCCTTGACCAAGTGGCTTAGATGGGTTGGAGTTTGTTAGGTGTGTTCAGGAAGGTTTCTTGACACAATGTGTCGATAAGCCTACAAGAGGAGAGACTGTACTTGATCTGGTATTGGGAAATGAACTTGGTCAGGTGTCAGATCTCTCAGTGGGAGAGAATTTTGGAGATAGTGACCATAATTCTATCTCCTTTACAATAGCACTGGAGAGAGATAGGAACAGACCAGTTAGAAAAGCGTTTAATTGGAGTAAGGGGAATTATGAGGCTATCAGGCAGGAACTTGGAAGCATAATTTGGGAACAGATGTTCTCAGGAAAAAGTACAGAAGAAATGTGGCAAATGTTCAGGGGATATTTGTGTGGAGTTCTGCATAGGTACATTGCAATGAGACAGGGAAGTTATGGTAGGGTACAGGAACCGATGTGGACAAAGGCTGTAATAAATCTAGTCAAGGAAAAAAGAAAAGCTTACAAAAGGTTCAGAGAGCTAGGTAATGTTAGCGATCTAGAAGATTATAAAGCTAACAGGAAGGAGCTTAAGAAGGAAATTAGGAGAGCCAGAAGGGGCCATGAGAAGGCCTTGGCGGGCAGGATTAAGGAAAACCCCAAGGCATTCTACAGGTATGTGAAGAGCAAGAGGATAAGACGTGAAAGAATAGGACCAATCAAGTGTGACAGTGGGAAAGTGTGTATGGAACCGGAGGAAATAGCAGAGGTACTTAATGAATACTTTACTTCAGTATTCACTGTGGAGAAGGATCTTGGCAATTTTAGGGATGACTTGCAGCAGACTGAAAAGCTTGAGCATGTAGAAATTAAGAAAGAGGATGTGCTGGAGCTTTTGGAAAGCATCAAGTTGGATAAGTCACCGGGACCGGATGAGATGAGGAGATTACTGAGCCTCTGGTGATGATCTTTGCATCATCAATGGGGACGGGAGAGGTTCCGGAGGATTGGAGGGTTGCGGATGTTGTTCCTGTATTCAAGAAAGGGAATAGAGATAGCCCAGGAAATTATAGACTAGTGAGTCTTACTTCAGCGGTTGGTAAATTGATGGAGAAGATCCTGAGAGGCAGGATTTATGAACATTTGGAGAGGTATAAAATGATTAGGAATAGTCAGCATGGCTTTGTCAAGGGCTTTGATTGAATTTTTTGAGGATGTGACTAAACACATTGATGAAGGTAGAGCCGTAGATGTAGTGTATATGGATTTCAGCAAGGCATTTGATAAGGTACCCCATGCAAGGCTTATTGAGAAAGTAAGGAGGGATCCAAGGGGACATTGCTTTGTGGATCCAGAACTGGCTTGCCCACAGAAGGCACAAAGTGGTCATATTCTGCATGGAGGTCGGTGACCAGTGGAGTGCCTCAGGGATCTGTTCTGGGACCCCTACTCTTCGTGATTTTTATAAATCACCTGGATGAGGAAGTGGAGGGATGGGTTAGTAAATTTGCTGATGACACCAAGGTTGGGGGTGCTGTGGATATTGTGGAGGGCTGTCAGAGGTTACAACAGGACATTGATAGGATGCAAAACTGGGCTGAGAAGTGGCAGATGGAGTTCAACCCCGATAAGTGTGAAGTGATTCATTTTGGTAGGTCAAATATGATGGCAGAATATAGTATTAATGGTAAGACTCTTGGCAGTGTGGAGGATCAGAGGGATCTGGGGTCCGAGTCCATACGACACTCAAAGCTGCTGTGCAGGTTGACTCTGTAGTTAAGAAGGAATACGGTGTATTGGATTTCATCAATCGTGGGATTGAGTTTAAGAGCCAAGAGGTAATGTTGCAGCTATATAGGACCCTGGTCAGATGCCACTTGGAGTACTGTGCTCAGTTCTGGTCACTTCACGATAGGAAGGGTGTGGAAACCATAGAAAGGGTGCAGAGGAGATTTACAAGGATGTTGCCTGGATTGGGGAGCATGCCTTATGAGAATAGGTGGAGCGAACTTGCCCTTTTCTCCTTGGAGCGACGGAGGATGAGAGGTGACCTGATAGAGGTGTATAAGATGATGAGAGGCATTGATCGTGTGGCTAGTCCGAGGCTTTTTCCCAGGGCTGAAATGGTTAACACGAGAGGGCATAGTTTTGAGGTGCCTGGAAATAGGTACAGCGGAGATGTCAGGGGTAAGTTTTTTACTCAGAGAGTGGTGAGTACGTGGAATGGGCTGCCAGCAACAGTGGTGGAGGCGGATACAATAGGGTCTTTTAAGAGACTTTTGGATAGGTACATGGAGCTTAGGAAAATAGAGGGCTATGGGTAAGCCTAGTAATTTCTAAGGCAGGGACATGTTCGGCACAACTTTGTGGGCCTGTATTGTGCTGTAGGTTTTCTATGTTTCTATCAATTTGTGATCTTGCTCTGCCTGGCTTCACAGAGGTTCTGCTGGTGCTGGTAGATTGGGGGGTGTGGTGGTGACTTTGATTATCTGTGACCAACCAACTCCATCAGCACTGAGAACACCATTCAGCCCTTCACACATTGAGGGACTGTACCAAAGCCCTTCAGGAGAAGGTGAACCGACAGAAAGTTATCAATAAGATTGAAAGAGTACAGGGAAACTTACAGGGATGTTGCTGGGACTTGAGGACCTGAGTTATAGGGGGTGGTAAATAGGCTCGGAGTTTATTCCTTTGAGCATAGGAAATTGATAGTGGTATACAAAATCACGAGGGTTCATGATGTGGTAAATACAAGCAAGCTTTTTCCACTGAGGTTGGGTGAGACTCGAACTGGAGGTCATGGGTTAAGGTTGAAAGGTGAAGGTGAGGGGACAGAGGGTGGTGAGAGTGCGGAACGAGCTGCCAGTGGATGCAGGTTTGGTTTGGACATTTTAGGAAAGTCTGGATAAGCACATGAATGGTCGGGGTATGGAGGGCGATGGTCCATGTGCTGGTCGGTGGGACGAAGCGGACTGACAGTTCATTACAGACCAAAAGGCCTATTTCTGTGGTGTAGGACTCTCTGACCCAGTGATGGCCCTCAACAGCCCCCAACGCTGTGGGTTGCCACCCCTGTGTGATCTACCTCATCGTGACCTTTGCACTTTGACTGCCCTGTGGCTGTAACACCACACTCTGCATTCTCTGTCGTTCTGTGACCTCGAAGCTTAACCCATTTCAATCAGACTTCCCTCATTCCGACCTGCTGGTGCACGGCCTACTCTGCTACGGCAACGAAGCCAGGCTCCAGTGGGAGGAGAAACACTTCTGGAGGCTACATACCGACATCAGAGAGGCCTCCAACCCAATAACATGAACACTGCTTTCTCCTACGTCCAGTAATTTATCCCTCCTCTCCTTCTTGCCATTCTCCCTTCTGGTTTCCCTCACACCCCTTCTCATCCCCTCACTTGCTCATCTCCTCCCTCTGGTTCCTTGCCTCCTTCCCTTTCTCCTCGAGTCCACTCTTTCCTATCTTCTCCAGCCCTTTACCTCTTCCATCAATCATCTTTCTTCATTCCACCCCCCCCTTCCTACTCACACTCCCCCTCACCTGATCTCACCTGTCACCTGGTCTCACCTGTCAGCTGCCAGCTGGTACTCCTCTCCCCCTCACCCACCCTCTGATATGGCCTTCTGCCCACTTCCTTCCCAGTCCGGGCCCGAAACGTCGACTGTTTATTCCTCTCTGCGGATGCTGCCTGACTTGCTGAGTGTCGCTCTCTGTAACTCGGTCCAAGAGGCAATAACAAACCTACATCCGTCCCTTCGTCAGCGTGGAACAGCCCAGGAACAGCCCGTTCGGACCACAATGCTGTACCAAACCAGTTAAATTAGTCATCAACAACAGGAATTCTGCAATGCTGGAAATTCAAGCAACACACATCAAAGTTGCTGGTGTACGCAGCAGGCCAGGCAGCATCTGTAGGAAGAGGTGCAGTCGACGTTTCAGGCCGAGACCCTTCGTCAGGACTAACTGAAGGAAGAGTGAGTAAAGGATTTGAAAGTTGGAGGGGGAGGGGGAGATCCAAGATGATAGGAGAAGACAGGAGGGGGAGGGATAGAGCCAAGAACTGGACAGGTGATAGGCAAAAGGGGATACGAGAGGATCATGGGACAGGAGGTCCGGGAAGAAAGACAAGGAGGTCGGGGGGGGGGGACCCAGAGGATGGGCAAGAGGTATATTCAGAGGGACAGAGGGAGAAAGAGGAGAGTGAGAGAAAGAATGTGTGCATAAAAATAAGTAACAGATGGGGTACGAGGGGGAGGTGGGGTTTTAGCGGAAGTTAGAGAAGTCGATGTTCATGCCATCAGGTTGGAGGCTACCCAGACGGAATATAAGGTGTTGACTATTCCTCTTCTCACCCTGTCTCTTGCAAAAATGCCATACCCTTCTCGCAATTCCTCCGTCTCTGCCGCATCTGCTCTCAGGATGAGGCTTTTCATTCTAGGACGAGGGAGATGTCTTCCTTTTTTAAAGAAAGGGGCTTCCCTTCCTCCACTATCAACTCTGCTCTTAAACGCATCTCCCCCATTTCACGTACATCTGCTCTCACTCCATTCTCCCGCCACCCCACTAGGAATAGGGTTCCCCTGGTCCTCACCTACCACCCCACCAGCCTCCGGGTCCAACATATTATTCTCCGTAACTTCCGCCACCTCCAATGGGATCCCACCACTAAGCACATCTTTCCCTCCCCCTCTCTCTGCATTCCGCAGGGATCGCTCCCTACGCAACTCCCTTGTCCATTCGTCCCCCCCATCCCTCCCCACTGATCTCCTTCCTGGCACTTATCCGTGTAAGTGGAACAAGTGCTACACATGCCCTTACACTTCCTCCCTTACCACCATTCAGGGCCCCAAACAGTCCTTCCAGGTGAGACAACACTTCACCTGTGAGTCGACTGGGGTGATATACTGTGCCCGGTGCTCCCGATGTGGCTTTGTATATATTGGCGAGACCCGACGCAGACTGGGAGACCGCTTTGCTGAACATCTACACTCTGTCCGCCAGAGAAAGCAGGATCTCCCAGTGGCCACACATTTTAATTCCACATCCCATTCCCATTCTGACATGTCTATCCACGGCCTCCTCTACTGTAAAGATGAAGCCACACTCAGGTTGGAGGAACAACACCTTATATTCCGCCTGGGTAGCCTCCAACCTGATGGCATGAACATCGACTTCTCTAACTTCCGCTAATGCCCCACCTCCCCCTCGTACCCCATCTGTTACTTATTTTTATGCACACATTCTTTCTCTCACTCTCCTTTTTCTCCCTCTGTCCTTCTGAATATACCTCTTGCCCATCCTCTGGGGCCCCCCCCCTTGTCTTTCTTCCCGGACCTCCTGTCCCATGATCCTCTCGTATCCCCTTTGCCAATCACCTGTCCAGCTCTTGGCTCCATCCCTCCCCCCTCCTGTCTTCTCCTATCGCTTTGGATCTCCCCTTCCCCCTCCCACTTTCAAATCTCTTACTCACTCTTCCTTCAGTTAGTCCTGACGAAGGGTCTCGGCCTGAAACGTCGACTGTACTTCTTCCTAGAGATGCTGCCTGGCCTGCTGCATTCACTAGCAACTTTGATGTGTGTTGCTTAAATTAGTCATCAAATGACCAACTAAACTAATCCCTTCTGCCTACACACTGTCCATATCCTTCTATTCTCCTCACATTCAAGTGCTTATCTAAACTCTGCAAAGTCTCTAATGTGTCTGCCTCTACCACTGCCCCAGGAGCCCACCACTCTCTGTGTAAAAAAAAAACTTAACCCTCACATTATCCTTTCACCTTAAACGCCATTTCATGCCTAGTGTTGGCGCGTGGCCAAGTGGTTAAGGCGTTCGCCTAGCGATCTGAAGGTTGCTAGTTCAAGCCTTGGCTGAGGCCGCGTGTTGTATCCTTGAGCAAGGTACTAAACCACACATTGCTCTGCGACGACACTGGTGCCAAGCTGTATGGATCCTAATGCCCTTCCCTTGGACAACATCGGTGACATGGAGAGGGGAGACCCCCAGCGTGGGCAACTGCTGGTCTTCCATACAACCTTGCCCAGGCCTGCGCCCTGAAAACCTTTCAAGGCGCAAATCCATGGTCTCATGAGACTAACGGATGCCTATAAAACACATGCTTCTCTCGTATTGGATATTTCAACCCTGGGAAAAAGATGTTATCTGTCTACTTGATCTAATCATAGAACCCCCTTATCAGATCTCCCGTCAGCCTCCACCGCTCGAGATCCAGCATCAGAAATGGAGCATGGTGCGGTTCTCGTAGCTGCAGATACACTCACCAGGCTGGTCGTGGACAGGTTAAGACTGGGGTTGCAGTACTGCTGCTGGAAGATGTCTGACACCTTCATTCCTGGCAGCCACGCTCCAGTCCAGAACCTGCTGGGGCACTGCGACACACACACCTGGGCGGAAACAGGAACAACACAGCGTGAGACACACTCCACAAGTCCGGCTACCAGCTCCCTGCCCTACCTGAGACGCTGCAGAAAGGGGTTCAGAACTTACTGGCAACTCGGTTTCATTTCCGTGGGGTAAAGATTTAAGATCAATTTTTTTTCTCTCTCGCACGTACATCAGAACATCGCAACGTACAGTGAAATGCACCAAATCAAATCGGTAAGGACGTGTTGGGGGCAGCACGCCCACGACTTGGTAACCCTAATCGGTACTTCTTTGGACTGTGGGGGAAACTGGAGCACCTGGAGGAAACCCACGCAGACTCGGGGAGAGTGTACCATACACCTTACAGACAGCGGCAGGATTTGAACATGGGTCACTGGCACTGTCATAGTGGTACGCTAAACTGTTCTGTACTGAAGGGTTTTGAGAATGTGAAATTTTAGGATTACGTTATTTATACTGAGATACAGCACAGTGACAGGCCTGCACCACCCAATTACACCCATCTGACCAATCAACCCACTAACCCGTACAGGCGGGAGGAGAAGATGGTGGCGTGACGCAGCGCGCGCAGCTCTCTGGTGAAATGATATCGTATCTGTTAAATAGGGGCCGTGGACAATTCTGATTTGATGGAGACAGACGTGAGAAGCACAGAGGAACATCTGGAGAAATTTCTGAAACGCCCGGTTCGCTGCCGCTGTTACTGGGCGGTCGAGAATCTCCGAAGGCCCCAAAATCCCCGGCTTTGCCTGCTGCTGGTGACCAAGGCTGAGGTCGAAGCATTCGGCAGAGATGGTGCTCGGTACTCAGTGTTGGAGGGCTGATCAGAGCTTGAAGTTTTCGGACGACTCAGAGTCGGACCGTGGTCAGGCATGGCAGGGAGAGTTTTCTTCCTTCTCCCGTCTGCGTGAGATGTGGGACTTTCGAGAGACTTTGAACTTTTTTACTGTGTCATGGCCTGTTCTTCATCAAGTTATGGTATTGTTGCACTGTTGTAACTATATGTTATAATTATGTGGTTTTAGTTAGTTTTTCAGTCTTGGTCTGTCCTGTGTTTCTGTGATATCACACTGGAGGAATATTGTATCATTTCTTAATGCATGCATTACTAAATGAAAATAAAAGAGGACTGCGTGTCCTCAGAATCTGATCTGATCTTCAGAAGGTGGCAGGCAACCGGAGCACCCAGAGAAAACCCACACGGTCGCGAGGAGAACATACAAGCTCTGTGTGTGAATTCAGCCCTGGTTTCTAGCACTGTAATAGCAGTAGGCTAACTGCTGTGCTGCCTCCCTATATTTGCGAGAGAGATTCATCTCAAGGCTCCACTAACTCTTGCATCCAGTTTTAAGAAAACTGCTATCATCCCACTACCCAAGAGTGAGATCTGGGATCTGCCATGATGGAACGACAGAGCATACTCGATGGGCTGAGTGGCCTAATTCTGACCCTATGCCTTATGGTCTAAAACAAGGTAACGTGTCTTAGCAACTACTGCCCAGTGGCCCTGACATCGACCGCCGTGAGTGCTTGAAGAGGTTGGTCACGTATGCAAAACCAAAGAGATGGTCTTTGGCTTCAGGAAGGGGGCAGTGCACATCCTCCTCTCTACATCAGTGGTGCTGAGGTTGAGGTAGTTGAGAGCTTCCAGTTCCTAGATGATCAACTGGTTCATCTTCACAAAGTTGGTCCTGGTCCAATCATGTTGATACCAGGACCAGGTAAGCTCACCAACACATCTACTTCCTCAGGAGGCTGAAGAAATTCCTCAGGATGATGGAAAAATGGAGGGTTATGTGGGAGGGAAGGGTTAGATTGATCTTGGAGTTGGTTAAAAGGTGGGCAGAATATTGGGCCTGCTGTGCTATGTTCTAAAGAAAGGCAGCTGTCCGACCCGGAGAAGGAGCTTTGCCTGCTGAACGCTCCCAGTGCCTCTGTCAGAATTTCACCATCTGGAGACTTGTTCACCTTCACAAGGGGAGTTAGATTTGGGATCAGGGAAGGGCTGGGAGTCACAGAGATCTGTAGACCCTTCGGCCCATTGGCAGCTGGGTCCAGCCTGCAAAAGGGGCGGACGTAAATTCAACAGGCGCCAGGGACCTCAGGCTGACCATTGGCGTATTCCAACACTGGCCAATCACAGCGCTGGTTGTAGAAAACGCCCCTGGCTGTAAGAAGCACCAATTCTGCTGTGGACAGTCCGAAGCCGACGTGAAGCAAGCAACCCCAGAAATACCAGCAGAAGCTCCAGGGACCTCGTTCCTGGGAGAGGAGGGATCTTTGATGGGCTACCCCTGGGGACAAGTTGAAAGGCTCTCGCTCCCGGGTTGGGGCACTCTGCTGAGCTGCTTTCGGCGGCCTATTCCCCAGCAGGGGGGTGCAAGTGAGCAGGAAGCCTGGAGATCATCACTCAAGGTTTGAAAGCATGGCTGTCTGTCTGGTTTCCCCTCAGCGAGCAGCAAAGCCATAGAGAGATGTCAAACATTCATGACTGTCGGAACAACTTAGCACCTCGTGGGTCCCCCCCACCCCCCTCGAGTGACCGTTACCTGTGTGGTGGGGCACTGCAGCTTGTTGAGAGCCGAGGTCAGGATAGCCGTGGGCGAGACGCATTTCAGGATGTTGAAGTAGAGGGCATAAGGCTTCTCCCTTTGGAAGAGAAGGTGTGTTAGAGTGGGAACACCAGGGAGCGGGACGCTCGAGTCTCGGCCTAGGAGACTCCACGGAACCGCCTGTCCCACCAGCGCCACCGGCGGCCCCTTGGCGGCGCCCAGCAGACTCGGAAGCACAGAAAAAGAGAATGGGAGCGCAGAGATGTGGCAGGTGCAGGAGCATAGAGCTTATGAGGGGAGGAACATTGAAACACAGGACCACAGGAGCAACACACAAAATGCTGGAGGAACTCAGTAGGTCAGGCAGCATCTGTGGAAATGAATAAACAGTCAATGCTTCGGGCTTCTTCAGGACTGGAAAGGACAGGGGGAAGATGGCAGAATAAGAAAGTGGAGGGAGGGGATGAAGTAGGAAGCTGGGAGGTGAGATGTGAAAAAGGTAAAGGAAGGAATCTGATAGGAGAGGAGGGTGGACTGTAGGAAAAAGGGAAGGAGGAGAGGCACTGGGTGGAGGTGATAGGCAGGGGATAAGAGATCAAGCAGGGACCAGAGTGGAGAATTGAAGAAGACAGAAAGGGGAGGGGAAAAACACTACAGGAAGCTCGCAAAATCAAAGTTCATGCCATCAGGTTGGAGGCTATCCAAAACATAAAATGAGGTGTTTCTCCTCCAGACTGAGAGCGGACTGATCGTGGCACAAGAGGCAGCCACGGACAGACGTGCCACTTTGGGAATGGAGATCAGATATAAAATGTTTGGCCACCGAGAAGTCCTGCGTTTTGCATCTGGAGAGAAGTTGCCCAATGAAGCAATCCTCCAATCTACGTCAGGTCCCACCTAGACAGAGGAGGCCACAGCAGGAGCACCTGAGTAGATGACCCCAATGGGTTCATAGGGGAGGTGTTGCCTCACCTGGAAGGACTATTTTGTGGAGGAGGGAAAGGTGCGTGCCTGTGATGTGCAACCAGGGTTGTGGTGGAGTCAAATACCAAGGAGTATTCAAGGGGATCTTGGATAGGCACATGAATGTACACAAAATGGAAGAATATGGACATTGTCCAGCCAGGGGTTCCCAACATTTTTGATGCCATGGACTGCTACAATTAACTGAGGGTTCTGTGAACTCCAGGCTGGGAGTTCCTGGTCTAGGCAGAAGGGATTACTAATTCAAATGCCTAGACATTCGATTACTAATTTAATCAGTTCAGCACAACATTGTGCGCCGAAGGACCTTTTCCTGTGCTGTCACATGTTCTATATTCTATGGGTGTTTAACAAATAAGCATCCATCATGAGCACAGGCTAGTGAAACATTAAACTCTGCATGCAACCCAGCTATCAAACCCGCAAACCAACCATCAAACCCGCAACCCGGCCATCAAACCCGCAACCCGGCCATCAAACCCGCAACCCAATCATCAAACCTACAACCCAGCCACCAAGCCCACAACCCAGCCACCAAGCCCACAACCCAACTATCATACCCACAAACCAACCATCAAACCCACAACCCAACTATCATACCCACAAACCAATGATCATACACACAGCATAACCATCAAACCTACAACCCAATGATCAAACCCACAACCCAACCAACGTACCCACAGCCCAGCCTTCAAACCCACAACCCATCCGTCTAACCCTCAACACATCCATCAAACCCTCATCCCAATGATCATACCCACAACACAACCATCATACTCATTCATCGTCACCTTGCTAAACCATTTTAACCATGATACCATTTAACCTGCCCTGACAATGTAGGGAAGTGTATGGTCATGCACTTTGGGAGAAGGAACAAAGGCATAGAATTTATTTTCTAACGGGGAACAAATTCAGAAATCAGAGGTGCAAAGAGACTTGGGAGTCCTCGTGCAGGATTCCCTAAAAGTTAACTTGCAGGTTGAGTTGGTGACAAGGAAGGCAATTACAACGTTAGCATTCACTTTGAGAGAACTAGAACACAAAGCAAGGATGCTTTGGAAGGGATTGGTCAGACCACACTTGGAGTATTGTGATTAGTTTTGGGCCCCCGATCTAAGAAAGAATGTGCTGGTATTAGAGAGGTTCCAGAGGAGGTTCACAGGAATGATTCCAGGACTGAAAGGCTTTGAGGAATGTTTGTTGGCTCTGGGCCTGTACTCACTGGAGTTTAGAAGAATCTCATTGAAACCTATTGAATATCAATAGGTCTAAGTAGATTGGATGTGGAGAGGACATTTCCTCTCTTGGGTGAGTCAAAGACCAGATAGCTTCAGACTCAGAACACAAGGGTGTCCCTTTAGAACAGAGAGGGGAATAATTTCTTTACCAGAGGGTGGTGAATCTGTGGAATTCATTGCCACAGATGGTTGTGGAGGCCAAGCCATTGGGTATTTTTAAAGCAGATGTTGATAGGTCCTTGATTAGTTACAAAAGTTACAGGGAGAACAGGGTTGAGAGGTTAATACCCCTCACCAGAGACTCCCCCTCCTCTTGCCTCCCACCAGCTCATGCGACCCACAACTCACTCGTTGCTGCCAACGCCACAATACATGCCGGTGGAATTCCTTGGGTAGATCACCTCCCGTGGGTCGCCGTACAGCCATGCTGTGGAGAGAGAACACGAGGCCTCAGTCACCCCGTTGCACGTTTGGGCTCTGCAAGGCACTCCGCCCAGGAAAAGGAGCACACTTCCTACAGCATCGGAACACAAGCTCCCCGGGGCTGGGGCACAGAGCAGGGCAGTAGGACCAACTGGGAATGCTTGTCGGCCAAACGGCCTCCCCCAGTGCTGTCTCATTCTGGAGCGTTTCAAACCCACGACAAGCGCCTGATTGACCATAATCTGACTGGAATGGCACAGTACCGAGGAGCGGGACAGCAGCATGACAGTCCGTGTAACGCTATACAGCGCTAGCGACCTGGGTTCGACTCCCATCGCTGCACGTCCTCCCTGAGACCACGCGGATTTACTCCGGGTGCTCCGGTCTCCTCCCGTGGCCCAAAGACGAACGGGCTAGGTTCAGTAAGTTACAGCACAGTGGCTGGAGTACCCACTTCCTTTCACGCTGATCATCTGATGACAGAATTGGTGGCTAGGTGGCCATATTTACCTGCCATACGAAGGTAGGTGGAGGGGCAGGTACTGTTGAGGAAGCAGAGAGGCTGCAGAAGGATTTGGACGTATCGGGAGAATGGGCAAAGAAGTGGCTGTTGGAACATCGTGCGGGGAAGTGGACGGTCATGCACTTTGGTAGAAGGAATAAAGGTGAAGACTATTTTCTAAACGGGGAGGAAATTCAAAAATCAGAGGTGCAAAGGTGCAGGATGCCCTAAAGGTTAACTTGCAGGCTGAATTGGTGGTAAGGCAAGCAAATGCGATCTTAACATCCATTTCGAGAGGACTAGAATATAAGAGGAAGGATGTGATGCTGAGGCTTTATAAGGCTCTGGTCAGACTGCTCTTGGAGTATTGTGAGCAGTTCTGGGGCCCATATCTGAGAAACGATTGGAGAGGGTCTAGAGAAGGTCCACTGGAGTGAACCTGGGAGTGACAGGGTTAATGTATGAGGAACATTTCATGCCTCTGGGGCTGTACTCACTGCGGTTAAGACGAGTGAGGTAGGATCTTATTGAAACCTATCAAATATTGAAAGGTCTAGATAGAGTGTACGCGAAGAAGATGTTTCCTATAGTGGGTGAGTCTAGGATCAAAACAGAGGGATGTCCCTTTAGAACGGAGATGAGGAGGAATTTCTTTAGCCAGAGGATGGAAAATCTGTGTAATTTTTTGTTAGGACAGCTGTGGGGGTCAAGTCATCGAGTATATTTAACGCTGAGGTTGATAGGTTCTTGATTAGGGTGTCAAATGTTCCACGGAGACGGCAGGAGATTGGAGTTACAAGGGAATGGTGGAGCTGCTTGGCCTGGTCTGCTCCTGTGTCTTATGGTTGTGGTCCTGGGGTAGAGTGGAGTACCGCACCCGGGTTTCTTATGACCCAAACATGAGAGCCAAGGCGCCCCCTGCATCCCCCTCCCCGCAGACAGTATGTGCCACTGACCGTTCCCCCAGTTGCCTCCCCTCCCTTGCCCCTGCCTGAGGATTGAGTGGGGGGTGGGGGGTGAGGAGGGGCAGTGGGAGGGGTCACTTACCCACAATGCCTACCACCATGTATCCCAGGATGAAGACCATAAAGATGGCACAGCAGATTATGTCTGTGCAGCTCCTGTGGGGGGAGAGAGACGTGGAAACCATCAGTGTAAGAAGGTCCCACCCAACAGGCAAAAATAAAACCCGGACAAGGTAGAGGGGGTCAAAGCTGGGAAAGAGGGGAGGTATTGGGGGGTCTGGTTTCACACTCCCCACACAAACCAGAGCAATGCCCCACACGTGCACACCTCGAACCACTTCATTGCCCACCTCATGCCCCCCTCACCTCCAACACTCACCCTCACCCCTTCATTATACACACATCCCCTCAAAAGGTGAGGGAGCCCTCCGCAATACTCACCTGTTCTCGATTGGCCCTTTGAACTTTGGGTCATAGGCAGAGGGGGCCCCTGTGGGTGAGAAAAAGAGGTCAGAACATCAGGGAGCTCGTTACAGGGGCGGCTGCGGGTGGGGAGTAGGCATGGACCTTCACCCACCTATCGCTCCCCCCACCCTATCCCACTCTTCCCCCCAGGACCATAACCTAGACCTTGGCCAAGGGTTACCAGGAGGAAGATGGTGGACAGGACATAGCCGAGGGTCAGCAGATCCAAGGGGCTGAAGGGCCTTGACCTGAGAGCAGTGAAGATAGGGGACAGAAAGAGAGACGGAGAGAGAATGGAAGGGAGGGAGTGACAGAGAAGGAATTAGACAACTACAGACAGTCAGAAAGGGGAGGAAGATAGGGGGAGGGGGGAGAGGGGGAGGGAGGGGGGAAGGGAGAGGTAAAGGGAGAGGGGAGGGGGAAGGGAGAGGGGAGGGGGAAGGGAGAGGTGAGGGGGGAGGGGGGAGGGGGAGGGGAAGGGAGAGGGGAGGGGAAGGGAGAGGGGAGGGGGGAGGGGAAGGGAGAGGGGAGGGGGAGGGGGAGGGGGAGGGGAAGGGAGAGGGGAGGGGGAAGGGGAAGGGAGAGGGGAGGGGGAAGGGGGAAGGGAGAGGGGAGGGGGAAGGGAGGGGGAAGGGAGGGGGAAGGGAGGGGGAAGGGAGAGGGGAGGGGGAAGGGAGGGGGAAGGGAGGGGGAAGGGAGGGGGAAGGGAGAGGGGAGGGGGAGGGGAGGGGGAGGGGAGGGGGAAGGGAGGGGGGGAGGGGGAGGGGAGGGGTAAAGGGAGAGGGAGGGGTGAGAAGGAGACACACACACACACCCCAGAGAGACGAACCACAGCACCCCCTCCCAGTAGGAGTTGAAGAATTGGAACCACTATCTCCACCCGCCATCCCACCAAACTTTGCCACCAGTGCATTTGGCCTCAGCCTCACACTGACCCTCATCCCTCACCTACACCACCACTGACCCGCAACCCAACCCCTACCAACACCACTCACCCTAAATCCTATCATCAACCCTAATCCCAATCCTTACCACCCGTCTTGTCACCACCACTGACCTTCATCCCAAAACCATACCCCCCTCCCAAAACACTCACCCCACTCCCACCCCTAGGCCACTCCCATCCCAATCCCTCACCCACCCCAACAACACTCACCCCAATCCCAACCCTCGACCAATCCCATCCCAATCCCTCACCCACTCCAACAACACTTACCTCAATCCCAACCCTCAGCCAATCCCATCCCAATTCCTCACCCACCCCAACAACACTCACCTCAATCCCAATTCCTCACCCACCCCAACAACACACACGCCAATCCCAATTCCTCACCCACTCCAACAACACTCACCTCAATCCCAACCCTCAGCCACTCCTATCCCAATCCCTCACCCACTCCAACAACACTCACCTCAATCCCAACCCTCAGCCACTCCTATCCCAATTCCTCACCCACTCCAACAACACACACCCCAATCCCAATTCCTCGGCTGCTCCACCACTGACCTTCACCCAAAGGCACGTGGACATTTGTTGGCCTTTCAGCCCTTTGGGACTTTTCTCCATCGCTCAGTGAGGTTGGTGATTATCCAACTTCCACCTCAACTTCACCAACCCCTCCACTGATCACTACACTCCATGGTTGACATACACGTGTGTTGGGAACCCGTCTTCACTTCGCTCCAGGAGAAGAGGTCACGAGATGAAATCCTCCCCATTTCTGCTTTAGTCAAGTTTATTGTCATTTCGACCATAAACTGCTGGTACAGTACACAGTAAAAAAAACGCAGATGACCCCCTTATTCTGAAACTATGGTCCCCGGTTCCCAATTCTCCCACCTGGAGAAGCCTGTGTGTTGTACTAAATTAGAATCTGAGTCAGGTTTATTATCACCGGCATGTGTTGCGAGATTGTTAACCGAGCAGCAGCAGTTCAATGCCACACAGATAATATAGAAATAAAAAATAAATAAGTAAATCAATTACAGTAAGTAAATCTGTTTATTAAATAGTTAAATTAAAAATAGTGCAAAAGAGAGATTTTTAAAAAGTGAGTAGTGTTCAAAGCTTCAATGTCCATTTAGGAATGGGATGGCAGAGGGGAAGAAGCTGTTCCTGAATCGCTGAGTGTGTGCCATCTGGCTTCTGTACCTCCTACCTGATGGTAACAATGTGAAGAGGGCATGTCCTGGGTGATGGGGGTCCTTAGTAATGGATGCTGCCTTTCTGAGACACCGCTCCCTGAAGATGTCCTAGGTACACAATAGAGGCTAGTACCCAAGATGGAACTGAGTAATTTTACAACTTTCTGTAGCTTCTTTCGATCCTGTGCGGCAGCAGCACACCGCCCCCAAACCAGACAGTAATGCAGCCTGTTAGAATGTTCTCCACTGTACATGTATAGAAGTTTTTGAGTGTTTTATGTGACAAACCAAATTTCCTCAAACTCCTCATGAAATATAACCACTGTCTTGCCTTTGCTGTAGCTGCAACGATATATTGGGATCAAGTTAGATCCTCAGAGATCTTGATCTCAGAAAATTTATCTCAGAGATAAATTCTCCTCTGATCAGCTTCTTTCCATCAGAGCAACCAGTCTTACCAGGAATCTGTGCAGGGGACATTTCCCTCAAATTTCTCCTTGGTATGGAAACCAGGACTCTGACTGTGGTCTCCCCTAGGATGGGACATCAGAACGCATCGAGGGATCAGTGGTGACAAGGAGAGACTGCACCAAGTTCTTTGGGGTCAACACCTCTGCAGATCTATCCTGAGCCCAAAGTAATGGTGCAACCATAAGAAGTCGCGACGGAAACTATATTTGATTAGGAGTTGGCGTCATCAAACATTAGCAAATTTCTACTGCCATGGAGGGGCCACTGCACAAGATCAGAAGAAAAACAGCAGAAAGCTGTAAATGCAGCCAGTCCCATCATGGGCACGAGCCTGCCCAGAATCGAGGACATCTTCAAAAGACAAAGGCTGAGAAAAGGTGGCATCCGTCATGAAGGACCCCGCCATTCAGGCCACACTCTCTTCTCATTGCCACCATCAAGGAGGCACGGGAGCCTGAAGACACACACTCAACATTTCAGAAACAGCTTCTTCCCCTCTGCCATCCGATTGCTGAATGGACAATGAACCCACCAACACTACCTCACCATTTGCTCTCTTTCTGCACTACTTTTTAAAAATATATTTTCTTAGTTATAATTTATAGTAATTTGTATGTCTTTGCACTGTATTGTTGCTGGAAAACAACAAACAGATTTCACGACATATGTCAGTGTTAAGTAAACCTGATTCTGACCTGTATAGGTGAGTGCACACCAAACGATGTCCGCCCATGACTGACATCAGCTCCCCTCCATATCGCTCATGCCCCCTTGACTAAACGATGTCCTCACACCTCTGACATCAGCTCTCCCCCACGTGCGCTCCCCCCCCCCGAGAGGTAACCATAGCAATAGTTTGGGGAGGTAGATAGAACAATGGTTTGGAGATATTACAGGGGGAATCCAGACAAAGAACCCTGTTAGTAAGCTCTGGGGATAATGTCATCGAGTAGGTTAGGACGCAAGCCGCAGGTAACATTGACACAGGACGCATTGCAAGAACTGGGAGGCGTTAGGTCAATCGTGAAAGATTCTCCACCATCTGGGCCACGCCATCTTCTCCCAGGTCCCTTCGGGACTGAAGTCCCACTGCACCAGGTTCAGGAACAACTGCTTCCCTTCAACGTTCCGGTTCTTCAACCAACTGCCACAACCCTAATCACCACGGTTTAGTAACAGTACATCACGATGGTGGTTAGTATGACTTGGGGGATCAGAGTTCAGAGTTCAATTCCCGCCACTCTCTGCAAAGAGATTGTCCGTTCTTCCTGTGACCGCATGGGTTTCCCCCGGGTGCTCCGGTTTCCGCCCACAGTCCAAGGACCTACCAGTTAGTCAGTTATTTGGTCATTGTAAATCATCCTGTGCCTCGGCTAGGGTTAAATAGGTGGGATGCTGGGGGCGTGGCTTGTTGGGCCTGAATCTCTAAATAAATAGACAAACTAAAATAAAAATGAGCACTTTGATCAAAAGTGGAGTTTTGTGCCAATGCTGGAGGACCAAAAGGTTGACTGTACTGTTTTTCCACAGGTGCTGCCTGGCCTGCTGAGTTCCTCCAGCAGTTTGTGTGTGTTGCTCGGATTTCCAGCATCTGCAGATTCTCTTGTTTCTGTTCCGATCGTGTTTACTTGTAAAAACTCTGCACTTGTTTTACGACTTTCTTGTGAATGATGTGTATATAAGATGGACTCTTGGCCTCACGATCTACCTCATTATAACCTTGCAATTTATCGTTCACCTGCACTGCTCTTTTGCAGTAGCTTTTACACTTTATTCTGCATTGTTATTAAAACATAGAGCAGTGCAGCACAGAACAGGCCTTCCAGCCCTTTAGCCTAGTCCAAGATCAACTCACCCTTCCCTCCCACATAACCCTCCGTTTCACTTCCATCCAACTAACAGTTTCTTATAGGTCCGCAAAGTATCGGCCTCTACCACCACCATCTGTGTTAAATCCTGCCCCTATACTTTCCTCCAAACACCTTGTTCTGGCTCAGTGCACTGTGTAATGATGTGTATGAACATTGCACAAGGCGCTGCATCTCGGTACATGTGACGATAATAAACCAGTACCAATAGAGTGGATTCCGGCTAATTGGGCCCTCGGGGCACCCCTTTATTTGGGACAATTCTTGAACTCTTGAAAAAAAGCCGGGATTCCCTTTGTTTCTTTGGGACCAAATGTCGCTCATTTGGGGCAGGAGACTGTGGCTGAATAGTTACTAACTAGTATCAGCCGTGCAGACTTGTGTGGCCATCAGACTGAGCTTCAAGCGAACAGTTTTTAAAGTAGCATCGGTTACGTGTGTTTGCGTTCAGAAGGCAATGATTTTTATCACTGACAATTCTGAACCATTTTGCTCACTGTGGTTTCAGGCATTCAGGCTTCAAGATGTCAGATATGCTGGGATTGAAAACTAGTTAGGAAATATGAATTAGGAATTACCTCACCCAATTACTGCTATTTTTGGGTTACCAATGATAGAATCAAATCATTTAACCTCTTCAGCTCATTAGATGATTGCATTTCTTACTTAAATGGCTAGAAGATCCATTTTGCTGAATTGGAAAGAGATCAATCCTTCCACCACATTTCATTGGTTTTCTCAAACTATGTTGTGTTTAAATTTGGAAAAAATTAGAAGTGTTGTTTATGACCCTTCCATTAAATTCGAAAAGACTCGGAGGTCATTTACTCAGCATTTTCATAGGATGTAATTTGACCATTTCCAAACTTATTTTACTTCTCTGTAATGTTGGTTGAGAGGAACGGAGTCGTCAACACTAAGGTTTTCTTTTCTCTCTTTTTTTTTATGATGTTACAAAACAGCCCAGGTCTTTTTTTTTTTAGTTTAGTTGATTAATTCTGTTTAGATTAGTTTTTTTTTGTTGGGGGGGTTATTATTTTTTTTCTTCCCTTTTTCATAATTTTTTTAGGTATTTTTCTTTGTTTTATATTATTCATTTGTATCCTATATGATTGGGAGTTTTATCATTCAAGTGTTATTTGGCTTTATAATCACTCATGCTAATTATCACAATGTATCCCAATAACTTTGTACTACTACCTTGTTATGTTTATTTTTATGATTGAAAAAGAAAAGGAATTATGGAAATGTTGAAAATCAACTTGAACGTTATAATGAAAGTGAAGATTTGGAGGATGCAATCGTCAAAAGGATTGTCTGAAGGCAGACCATTATCTACACTAGGTGAGCTCTGGTTTTGTTCATTTACAGTCAATCAAAAGAACGCCGCAGATGAATTCTTCCATCGATAACTATTAGGAACTAATACAGAGTTTTATAGCACTACAGTACTGTGGATAGTGTTCTAATTCATTCTGTATTTCATTTAAATACATCAATGGTTACTCAGTTGAATGATATTTTGTGTTTTTCCACTGTGCCTAGGCTTGTGCTGCTGACAATAAACAAGTGAATTATCCCTTCCCCTGGCCAGGGGGTGGGGGAATGTTCGGTCACTCAGAGTTGATGAGATCGTGGACAATCAGGGTCATTATCACTCACATACATCCTGAACTGTGCTGGTCTGTGGCAGCAGCACAGTGCAAAAGAAATCACAACAAGAAATATATAAACAGAGAACAAAAATAGTGAGGTAGTGGTCATGGCTTCACTGTCCACTTCAAATCCTACAAAAGGTACTGGACACAGCCCAGTCCATCATGGGTAAAGCTCTCCACCGTCCCTCCCCATTGAACACATCTAATTGCAACGTTTGTTGTAGGAAAGCAGCATCCATCATCAGGAACCACCACCCAGGACACGCTCTCGTCTCACCGCTGTCATCAGGCAGGAGGTACAGGAGCCTCAGGACCCACACCACCAGGTTCAGGAACAGTTTTACCCCTCAACCAGCGGGAACCATCACCCAGGTCACGCTCTTGTCTCACTGCTGTCATCAGGCAGGAGGTACAGGAGCCTCAGGACCCACACCACCAGGGTCAGGAACAGTCATTACCCCTCAACCATCAGGAAGGAGGTACAGGGGCCTCAGGACCCACACCACCAGGGTCAGGAACAGTCATTACCCCTCAACCATCAGGAAGGAGGTACAGGAGCCTCAGGACCCACACCACCATGTTCAGGAACAGTCATTACCCCTCAACCAGCAGGAAGGAGGTACAGGGGCCTCAGGACCCACACCACCAGGGTCAGGAACAGTCATTACCCCTCAACCAGCAGGCTCTTGAACCAGCGCGGAGAACTTCACTAAACTTCACGCCCCATCACTGAACCATTCCCACAACTTATGGACTTACTTTCAAGGACTCATCATCTCATGTTGTCAATATTCATTGTCTATTTATTTATTTATTATTATTATTTATTTTTTATTTGCACAGTTTATTGTCTTTTGCGTATTGGTTGTCTGCCCTGTTGGGAGTGGTGTTTCATTGATTCTGCTATGATTATTGGATTTACTGAGTATCCTTGCAAGAAAATGAATCTCAGGGTTGTATATGGTGACATATATGTACTTTGATAATAAATTTACTTTAAAATCTGATGGCAGAGGGGAAAGCACAAAAATGAGTGAGCAGAATCCAGAAACACGTGCAACATGAACCTCAAAGTCCCCCAAAACGAATGGACAGCTGTGAGCCTCACTGACCAGTCCTGGTAACATGGAATCCACCTGCTCTTTCCTCCGACAGCTGCTAGCAAGGGAGAGAGGAAGACCAGTCAAACGCAAGCAGATGACAATCACCCAGGCCACACTATGACTATAACACCGAACACTCGCCAATTGCTTGCTCGATGCCTCGCTCAGAGAGAAGCAATGGAATCGATCACGGGCTCATTCCCTCAACGACTCGACCAGAGAGAAGCAATGGAGTTGATCACAGACTCGTTCCCTCAACACCCTCCCCTCTCCCCGTGGTAACAGGTTTCCCACACAGTCCCCAATTCTAGGATCTCAAAACTCAGCAGCAGCCATTACCGGTAAACAACCATTCTTCAACACAAGTATTTCTCCTCAACAACAGACCCACCCAGGGGAGCATGCACAGCTAGGAGGTATCCTGGGGATAGGTTGGCCCCCTTGGGGAATTCCTTCCCAAGCCTAGCACTACTCCACGCAGGAGGCTATGAATGGCGATCCACACCCAACGAGAGGTCCTTGGGCGACCCGTTTTCACACAGCAAGATCCAAGCGCTCCATGGTTGAAACCAAATGGTGCATCCTGTGCCAGTGATGTGGACAGAGGGGAAAATGATTTGTGCTGGCCTCAAAACACCAGTAAAAATTCCTGCCCTCCTAGACAAATACCAATGTGAGCTTTGACCTCAGAGAGCAGGCAGACTCCGAATCACGACAACTTCTCAACCCGAGATGAAATTAAACTTACTATCTCAGATGCCTGGTACAGAGGCTGGACTCTGACAGTCGGAGAGGTCTACAATGGGTCGTCAATGCATCACCAGCAGCAACCAACCCATCAAGGCCATATAGTATACACAGAAAGGTGCAGGAAAAGGGGCCAGTAATATCATGAAGGATCCCACTCACTCTGCTCATGGACTGTCTGTCCCATTCCCATCAGGGAGGAGGCTACGCAGCATCACACCAGGATCAGCAGACCCAAAAACTTTGCCCAAGCAGTAAAGCTGAGCAACACGTTAACCCACTAACACACTCCTCGACATTCCCGGTCACCAATATTTTATCGGTTCCTGTCAGAGTCACCCTATGTACAGACAGACCTGTGCCTGGTGTCACTTTGTGGACATATAATCAATTTATGTATATAAGCCAGCTTATGCATTTATAGTTATTGTGTTCCTTATCTTGTAGTGTGTTTTTGAGCTGGAACAATTAATTTGTTCTCTTTTATACCTGTGTACTGGAAATGACATTAAACAACTTTGAATCCAAGTACATATATCTCACCATACACAACCTTCCGATTCAGTTTTTGCAGGCATTCACAGGAAAATAAGAAATACCATAGAACTTCTGAAAAACTACACAAAAGCAAAGACTGACAAACAGCCAATGTGCAAAAGGAGACAAACTGCGAATAGTCAGAATCAGAATCCGGTTCACTATCACTATCAACGGCACGTCTGCTGGAATCCGGTTCACTATCAACGGCACGTCTGCTGGAATCCGGTTCACTATCAACGGCACGTCTGCTGGAATCCGGTTCACTATCAACGGCACGTCTGCTGGAATCCGGTTCACTATCAACGGCACGTCTGCTGGAATCCGGTTCACTATCGCCGGCACGTCTGCTGGAATCTGCTTCACTATCACCGGCACGTCTGCTGGAATCTGCTTCACTATCACCAGCACGTCTGCTGGAATCTGCTTCACTATCACCAGCACATCTGCTGGAATCTGCTTCACTATCACCGGCACGTCTGCTGGAATCCGGTTCACTATCAACGGCACGTCTGCTGGAATCCAGTTCACTATCACCAGCACGTCTGCTGGAATCTGCTTCACTATCACCAGCACGTCTGCTGGAATCTGCTTCACTATCACCAGCACGTCTGCTGGAATCCAGTTCAATATCACCAGCATGTCTGCTGGAATCCAGTTCAATATCACCAGCATGTCTGCTGGAATCTGGTTCACTATCACTGGCACATCTGCTGGAATCTGCTTCACTATCACCAGCACGTCTGCTGGAATCCAGTTCAATATCACCAGCATGTCTGCTGGAATCTGGTTCACTATCACTGGCACATCTGCTGGAATCTGGTTCAATATCACCGGCACGTCTGCTGGAATCCGGTTCACTATCACCAGCACGTCTGCTGGAATCTGCTTCACTATCACCAGCACGTCTGCTGGGATTTGGGGGATTGCGGCAGCAGTACATTGTAATACATAAATAACAACCGTAAATTACAATAAGAAATGTGTATAAAAATAAATTAAACAATTAATACAAAAAGAGAGGGAAAATACTGGGGTGGTGTTCATGGGTTCATTGTCCATTCAGAAATCTGATGGCAGAGGGGAGGAGGCTGTTCCTGGATTGTTAAGTGTGTATCTTCAGGCCCCTGTACCTCCTCCTTGATGGTAGCAGCAAGAGGAGGACATGCCCTCTTCTCATTAGAAAGTAATCCTGAGAACATGAGTTGTGAAGATTCCTTCGGGCTGGGTGAGGGGTGAGGGGTGAGGGATTGCTGGCACCGGAATGGTTGGGTTGAGAGTCGAGAAGGAAAAGCAGGGAGGGGCTGTGACTGGGACAGGGAGAGGGGGGTGTCAGAGTCCGGGAAGGAGGTGCCAGGTGACAGGCACCTCTCTGCAGTTAGAGACACCTGCCCAGTCGACTCCAGCAGACTGACTCAGGTCACTAGGTGGGGAGGTGGGAAGAGGGAAACGGAGGTCATGGAGTTTGGCCGGGCTGCTGCAGAGAGTGGGGGAGTGGAAGAGATGGTGAGATGCCCAAAGGGGGTTCCGAAGTAAGATGCATGGGCTACCATAACACTGGAACAGAATCAGGCCATTCAGCCCATCGAGTCTGCTCTGCCGTTCCATCAAGGACCATCCCTCTTACTGATCAAGGACCTATCAATCCCCCTTTAAATATTCCCAATAACTTGGCCTCCACAACTGTCTGTGGCAATGAATTCTGCAGATTCACCACCCTCTGACTAAAGAAATTCCTCCTCATCTCTGTTCTAAATGGATAAATTAAAGACACATTTTATTATCTTGATGAACCCGGTGTGGTCTCTTGCTGCTGTAGCCCATGAGTTCAAGGTTCGATGTGTTAGGCGTTCAGAGATGCTCTTCTGCACACAACTGTTATAACGTGTGGTTATTTAGTTACTGTCACCTTCCTGTCAGCTTGAACCAGTCTGACCGTTCTCCTCTGTCCTCATTAACAAGATATTTTCACCCACAGAACTGCCACTCACTGGGTGCTTTTTGTTTTTCCTCACCACTCTCTGTAAACTCTAATGACTGTTGTGTGTGAAAATCCGAGGAGATCAGTAGTTTCTGAGATACTCAAACCACCCTGTCTGGCACCAATTCTGATGTGTGGTCTGAACAACAGTTGAACCTCTTGACCATGTCGGCATGCTTTCATGCACTGAGTGGCTGCCACCTGATTGGCTGATTAGATATTCGCGTTAACGAGCAGGTGTACCGGTGGACCTAATAAAGTAGCCACTGTGTGCATGTTAGTTTTATTTGTCATACTCACATCAAAACATTCA
Source organism: Mobula birostris (assembly GCF_030028105.1). NCBI lineage: Eukaryota > Metazoa > Chordata > Chondrichthyes > Myliobatiformes > Myliobatidae > Mobula > Mobula birostris. The sequence continues at coordinate 205,537,062 of NC_092374.1, forward strand.
GAGAACTGTGTTGGTCGTAATGTGAGCAACGAAAGGAGTTCAAGGATTTTGCTGGGGGCAGCCCACGAGTGTTGCTGTGCTTCCAGAGCCATCGTAGCGTGCCCGTAACTTACTAACCCTGACGCGTATGTCTCTGGAATGTGGGAGGAAACCAAGGCACCCAGAAGAAACCCATGTGGTCACAGGGAGAACATACAGACTCCTTACAGGCAGTGCCGGGAGTTGAACCCATCCTTCAGCGGTGGTAGGAATACCAACAGTCCTTTATTTTAGTTAACGTGGTCATAATAGGCCAATTGGCCTCTTTCACTTCTTCATACAAAGACAAGCACCTTTGCCAGTAGCTACAGCCCAAGATATACAAGCAATGATTGACTAAGGGTAGTCAGCACGGCTTTGTGCATGTAGGTCATGTCCAACCAATTTTATAGAGTTTTTCAAGGCAGTTACCAGGAAGGTGGACAAAGGCAAGGCAGTGGACGTTGTCTACATGGACTTTAGCAAAGCACTTGACAAGGTCCCACATGGGAAAATGGTCAAGAAGGTTCAGTTGCTCAGCATTCAAGACAAGACAGTAAACTGGATTAGACATTGGCTTTGTGGAAGAGGCCAAGGAGTGGTAGTCGAGGTCGCCTCTCTGACTGGAGGCCTGTGACTAGTGGTGTGCCGCAGGGGTCGGTGCTGGGTCCATTGTTCTTTGTCATCTATGTCAATGATTTGGATAATAATCTGGTTAACTGGATCAGCAAAGTTGCAAATGACACCAAGATTGGGGGTGCAGTGACATCGAGGGAGGCTATCATGGCTTGAAGAAGGATCTTCAGCTGGAAAAAAATGGGCTGAAAATGGCAGATGGAACTTAATGCAGACAAGCATGAGGTTTTGCACTTTGGTAGGGCCAGCCAGGGCAGGTATTACACAATCAGCGACTGGGCACTGGGGAGTGAGGTAGAACAAAAGGATCTGGGAACACAGGTCCATAATTCGTTGAAAGTGGCGTCATAGGTAGATAGGGTCATAAAGAAAGCTTTTGGCATATTGGCCTTTGGAAAGCAGCCAGTGAGTGAGTGGGCCAGTGAAGGAGTGGAGCTTTGAGGCTTTGACTCGAGAGATTCTGGCAGTTTTGGCAGTTGGTCTGTGCAATCAAGTCAATCAAGATTTGAATAGATCAGCAAAAAGCCGTTGATTAGACAATCAAGATTTGAATAGCTCAGACTCAGCAGAAAGCAGCTGATTGGGCAATCGAGGTCAGGTGACCAAGCATTTTGAAAAGTTCAAACAGATAAATAGAGGGATAGCTCAAGCGAAGTGGCCAGTGAGTGAGTGGGCCAGTGAAGGAGTGGAGCTTTGAGGCTTCGACGAGAAGAGGCGGAGGACAAGCTTGCTTGCAGTTGGTCTTTACAATGCCTCCTGAGTTGGTGATGTGCCTCTCATGTGAGATATGGCAGTCTTGGGGGAATGCCCCTCTCCCGTAGAGTCACATCTGCCAGAAGTGCATACGGCTGGGCGATCTGGAAGACCGTGTAAGGAATCTGGAGCAGCAGCTGGATGACCTTCGACTCATAAGGGAGAATGAGGCAGTCATAGATGAGAGCTACTGGGAGGTAGTCACACCTAGGCTGTCGGAAGCAGGTTGTTGGGTGACAGTCAGAGGGGGGAAAGCGAAGGTGAGCAGACAGGTAGTGCAGAGCACCCCTATCACCATTCCCCTGAATAATAAGTTTACCTTCCTGGATACTGTTGGCGGGGACAACCCACCAGGTGTGAGCCACGGTGGCAGGGCCTCCGGCACTGAGTCTGACCCTGTGGTGAAGAAGGGTGGGACGGAGAAGAGGAGAGCTGTCGTCATTGGAGATTCTATAGTCAGGGGGGCAGACAGGAGATTTTGTGGACGTGAGAAGGACACCCGCATGGTTTGTTGCCTCCCGGGTGCCAGGGTCCGGGATGTCTCTGACCGGGTGCACGACATCCTGGTATGAGAGGGAAAGCAACCAGAAGTCGTGATACATGTTGGTACCAACAACATAGGCAGGAAGAGGGATGAGGTCCTGAAGTGTGAATTTCGGGAACTAGGCAGAAGGCTGAAGAACAGGACCTCAAGGGTGGCGTTCTCAGGATGGCTGCCAGTGCTACGTGACAGTGATGGTAAGAATTGGAGGAGATGGCAGTTGAATGTGTGGCTGAGGAGTTGGTGCAGGGAGCAGGGTTTTAGATTTTTAGATCATTGGGATCTCTTCTGAGGAAGGTGGGACCTGTACAAATTGGATGGGTTGCACCTGAACTGATGTTTTTGCAGGGAAATGTACTATGGACATGTGGTCGACGTTTAGAGATCTCTTGCAGGATGTTAGGGATAAATTTGTCCCGGTGAGGAAGATAAAGAATGTTAGGGTGAAGGAACCATGGGTGACAAGTGAGGTGGAAAATCTAGTCAGGTGGAAGAAGGCAGCATACATGAGGTTTAGGAAGCAAGGATCAGATGGGTCTATTGAGGAATATAGGGAAGCAAGAAAGGAGCTTAAGAAGGGGCTAAGAAGAGCAAGAAGGGGGCATGAGAAGGCCTTGGCGAGTAGGGTAAAGGAAAACCCCAAGGCATTCTTCAATTATGTGAAGAAAAAAAGGATGACAGGAGTGAAGGTAGGACCGAATAGAGATAAAGGTGGGAAAATGTGCCTGTGGAAGTGAACGAGGTCCTCAATGAATACTTCTCTTCGGTATTCATCAATGAGAGGGAACTTGATGATGGTGAGGACAATATGAGTGAGGTTGATGTTCTGGAGCATGTTGATATTAAGGGAGAGGAGGTGTTGGAGTTGTTAAAATATTTTAGGACAGATAAGTCCCCGGGGCCTGACGGAATATTCCCCAGGCTGCTCCACGAGGTGAGGGAAGAGATTGCTGAGCCTCTGGCTAGGATCTTTATGTCCTCGTTGTCCACAGGAATGGTACCGGAGGATTGGAGGGAGGCAAATGTTGTTCCCTTGTTCAAAAAAGGTAGTAGGGACAGTCCAGGTAATTATAGACCAGTGAGCCTCATGTCTGTGGTGGGAAAGCTGTTGGAAAAGATTCTTAGAGATAGGCTCTTTGGGCATTTAGAGAATCATGGTCTGATCAGGGACAGTCAGCATGGCTTTGTGAAGGGCAGATCATGTCTAACAAGCCTGATAGAGTTCTTTGAGGAGGTGACCAGGCATATAGATGAAGGTAGTGCAGTGGATGTGATCTATATGGATTTTAGTAAGGCATTTGACAAGGTTCCACACGGTAGGTTTATTCAGAAAGTTAGAAGGCATGGGATCCAGGGAAGTTTGGCCAGGTGGATTCAGAATTGGCTTGCCTGCAGAAGGCAGAGGGTCATGGTGGAGGGAGTATATTCAGATTGGAGGATTGTGACTAGTGGTGTCCCACAAGGATCTGTTCTGGGACCTCTACTTTTCATGATTTTTATTAACGACCTGGATGTGGGGGTAGAAGGGTGGGTCGGCAAGTTTGCAGATGACACAAAGGTTGGTGGTTTTGTAGATAGTGTAGAGGATTGTCGAAGATTGCAGAGAGACATTGGTAGGATGCAGAAGTGGGCTGAGAAGTGGCAGATGGAGTTCAACCCGGAGAAGTGTGAGGTGGTACATTTTGGAAGTACAAAGTAAATGGCAGGATACTTGGTAGTGTGAAGGAGCAGAGGGATCTGTGGGTACACGTCCACAGATCCCTGAAAGTTGCCTCACAGGTAGATAGGGTAGTTAAGAAAGCTTATGGGGTGTTAGCTTTCATAAGTTCGAGGGATAGAGTTTAAGAGTCGCAATGTAATGATACAGCTCTATAGAACTCTGGTTAGGCCGCACTTGGAGTATTGTGTCCAGTTCTGGTCACCTCACTATAGGAAGGATGTGGAAGCATTGGAAAGGGTACAGAGGAGATTTACCAGGATGCTGCCTGGTTTAGAGAGTATGCATTATGATCAGAGATTAAGGGAGCTAGGGCTTTACTCTTTGGAGAGGAGGAGGATGAGAGGAGACATGATAGAGGTGTACAAGATAATAAGAGGAATAGATAGAGTGGACAGCCAGCGCCTCTTCCCCAGGGCACCACTGCTCAATACAAGAGGACATGGCTTTAAGGTAAGGGGTGGGAAGTTCAAGGGGGATATTAGAGGAAGGTTTTTTACTCAGAGAGTGGTTGGTGTGTGGAATACACTGCCTGAGTCAGTGGTGGAGGCAGATACACTAGTGAAGTTTAAGAGACTACTAGACAGGTATATGGAGGAATTTAAGGTGGGGGCTTATATGGGAAGCAGGGTTTAAGGGTCGGCACAACTTTGTGGGCCAAAGGGCCTGTAATGTGCTGTACTGTTCTATGTTCTATAAATCAAAATATTGAGTACAGGACATGGGATGTTATTTTGAAGTTGTGTAAGATGTAATTTGGAGTATTGTGTGCAGTTTTGGTCACTGAGGAGAGGAGAAGATGGCGGCGCGATGCAGCGCGCATGGCCACTCCGGTGGTGATGTCCGTTATTTGTCAAGTAGGGGACCGTGCACAATTCTGATTTGATGGAGACAGATGTGACAGCAAAGAGAAACGTCTGGAGAAGCTTCTGAAATGCCCGCTTTGCTGCCACTGTTATTGTGTGGTAACCGGAATCTCCAGAGAAGAAGGCCCCGAATCCTCAGCTTTGCGTGTTTTGGTGGCCGGGCAAGGTCTAAGGCGCTCAGCAGAGGATGGCGCTCGGGAGGCTGTATCGTAGAGGCTGGTTGGAAGCTCAAGGTTTTTGGACGGATGGACTCCGTGTCGGCTGTGGTCAGCTGTTTCCAAGGCATCGGCAAGTTGTCGGTGCCTGGAGGTTTATGGTAGGGAGTTTCTCCCTTTGCCGCCTGCTATCAGGGACTCGGGAGTCGATCGGGACTTTGAGACTTTTTTTTAACCGTGCCCATGGTCTGTTCTTTATCAAATTATGGTATTGCTTTGCTCTGCTGTAACTATACGTTATAATTATGTGGTTCTGTCAGTGTTAGTCTTTGGTTTGTCCTGTTTTTCTGTGACATCACTCTGGAGGAACATTGTATCATTTCTTAATGCATGCATGCATTTCTAAATGACAATAAATAAGGACTGAGTGTTCTCATAATCTAAATCTAAATCTACCTACTGGAAAAATGTAAATAATATTAAAAGAGTGCAGAGAAAAATTTACAAATATTGCCAGGTCTGGAAGACCTGAGTTGTAAGGAAAGATTGAACAGGTTAGGACTTTATTCCTTGGAATATGGAAGACTAAGAGATTTGATTTAAAAAAAAAAAAAAAAAATTATGAGGGGTTTAGATAGGGTAAATGTGAGCAGGTTTTTTTCCTACTGAGGTTGGGTGGGACTACAAACAGAATTCATAGGTTAAGGGTGAAAGGTTTAAGGGAAACATGAGGAGCAACTTCTTCATTCAGAGAGTGGCGAGAGTGAGAATGAGCTGTCAGCACGAGTGGTGTATGCGAGCTTGATTTCGACACTTAAGAGGAGTTTGGATAGGTACCTGTATGGGAAGGATATGGAGGGCTATCATCCCAGTGCAGATCGATGGGAGCAGAAGTCAGTCTCTCATGGTCCCAGATCACATCTTACAAAATGAGTGTAAGAGCCGAGAGGTAATGTTGCAGCTATATAGGACCCTGTCAGACCCCACTTGGAGTGCTGTGCTCAGTTCTGGTCACCTCACTACAGGAAGGGTGTGGAAACCATAGAAAGGGTGCAGAGGAGATCTACAAGGATGTTGCCTGGATTGGGGAGCATGCCTTATGAAAACAGGTTGAGTGAACTCGGCCTTTTCTCCTTGAAGCGACTGAGGATGAGAGGTGACCTGATAGAGGTGTATAAGATGATGAGAGGCATTGATCGTTTGGATAGTCAGAGGCTTTTCCCCAGGGGTGAAATGGCAAACACGAGAGGGCTTTTTTTTTTTTACGCAGAGAGTGGTGAGTGCGTGGAATGGGCTGCCAGCTATGGTGGTGGAGGCAGATACGATAGGGTCTTTTAAGAGACTGCTGGATGGATACATGGAGCTCAGAAAAATAGAGGGCTATGGGTAAGCCTAGGTAGTTCTAAGGTGAGTATGTGTCTGGCACAGCTTTGTGGGCCAAAGGGCCTGTATTGTGCTGTAGGTTTTCTATGTTTCTGATCAGGAAAGCTCACCAATGCCTGTACTTTCTGAGGAAGCTGAAGAGAGCTGGACTTAGCACATCCATACTCAGGTCATTCTGCAGATGTGCAGTGGAGACAATCCCAACAAACTGCATGGTAGAGAAACAACACTACAACAAACAGGATGGCGGGAGGAGAGAGAGCAGCATGCCGCACGTGCACAGCTCTCCGGTGAAAAATGATATCGTATCTGTTAAATAGGAGCCGTGGACAATTCTGATTTGATGGAGACGGACGTGAAAGCACAGGGGAACATCTGGAAAAATTTCTGAAATGCTCGTTCGCTGCTGTCGTTGCTGCGCGGTCGGGAATCTTTCGGAGGGAAGGCTTCAAAATCACCGGCCTCGCCTGCTTTTGGCGACCGAGATGGAGGCTCGAATCGTTCGGATAGAGATGGCGCTCAGTACTCAGTGTCAGAGAGCTGATCAGAGCTCGAAGTTTTTGGATGACTCAGAGTCGGACCGCGGTCAGGTATGGCAGGGAGAGTTTTTCTTCCTTCTCTCTGTCTCGTGAGATGTGGGACATTCGAAAGACTTTGAACTTTTTACTGTGCTCATGGACTTCTTCATCAAGTTATGGTATTGTTGCACTGTTGTAACTATATGTTATAATGTGGTTTTGTTAGTTTTTTTTCCAGTCTTGGTCTGTCCTGTGTTTTGTGATATCACACCAGAGGAAATATTGTTTCATTTCTTAATGCATGCATTACTAAATGACAATAAAAGAGGACTACGTGTCCTCATAATCTAATGGAAGTGAAAACTGCCCAATGCATTTGGAGCACCAGCTAACCTGCCATCAAGGACATACAGTACACAGTATAGCCAGAAAAGTGCCAATAACATCATAAAGGATCCCACCCACCCTACTCACGGACTGTTTGTCCTGTTGACTGTTTGGGAGGAGGCTACGGAGCATCCACGACAGGACCACCAGACTCAAAAACAGTCACTTTCCCCAAGCAGTAAGGCTGATCAACACCCCCACCCACTAACACTTTATTATGCCGATCAGTCACCCTATGTACAGCTGAGAGTTACGTCTCCTAATCGATCCATGAATACAAGCTATCTTATGTATTTATACTTAATGTGGGTTATAAAAAATATTATTATTGTGCTGCATCAGATCTGGAGTATCAAGTTTATTTTTCATTTCACTTGTTCCCTTGTTTCCAGGAAATAACATGAAACAATGTTGAATCCTGTCAGAAGCTCTCTCTGCCCCGGTTTAGGAGAACCTGATCATGTCAAACTTGTTGTGACAAGAATCGCAGTTCACAATTAATGGTGACAAACACTAGCTTTGTGTTTCTTGGGAGCAGGAGCTTTCCAACTGCGGCTCTGAGTGAGAGTGGAGAGCGCACAGCCCGGAGGGAGAGGCCACGGTCAGAGTGCAGACAGTCTACGTTGCCAGCCTCCCCAGCCAGACTGCCAATGGTCGGGATCAACCAGGGATGCAGCACCCCAGACGCCTACGCAAGCCAGGGCAGTAGGAGTTGGAGGGAACGCTGCCCCTCTCCACACAGCTGATGAATCCAAAGGAACATCACACAGCACTTCAGTTTGGTGTTAGCGGTGTTGTAGGAATTGCCAGTCAGCTTTGAACTCAATGTCCGACTGCCTGAGGGACTCCAGCTCCAGATTTGTCCCTTGGGGTTTACTCCCAAAGCCTTCCCCATGAGTGGGTGTAGCCGCAAGGCAGCGGAGGCTTGAGATGAGAGTTTTCCTTCTCCGAGGTGAGCTGCCTACCATGTCTGATGAGCCCCATCTGCTGAAAGTGACTGGTTTTAATGTGCCCAGTAACCGCCACGATCGGCAGAAGGAGCAGATATCTACACTCAGAGGTACCAAATAAAGTGACTACCGAGTTTCTTTCCAGGTCAAGGTAACATGCTGAAGCCAATGTCTATCAGAGAAATAGAGCAATACAGCATGGTTACAAGCCCTTCGCCTTCCCCCCCCCACCATACACCTGTCCAAGTGCTCAGGCCAATGTCTATCAGAGTCATACAGCAATACAGCATGGTTAAAAACCCTTCACCGCACCCCCCATACACCCGTCAAAGTGCTCAGTCCAATGTCTATCAGAGTCATACAGCAATACAGCATGGTTACAAGCCCTTCACCGCACCCCCCATACACCTGTCCAAGTGCTCAGGCCAATGTCTATCAGAGTCATACAGTAATACAGCATGGTTAAAAACCCTTCACCACCCCCCCATACACCCGTCAAAGTGCTCAGGCCAATGTCTATCAGAGTCATACAGCAATACAGCATGGTTAAAAACCCTTCACCGCACCCCCCATACACCTGTCCAAGTGCTCAGGCCAATGTCTATCAGAGTCATACAGCAATACAGCATGGTTAAAAACCCTTCACCGCACCCCCCATACACCTGTCCAAGTGCTTCCTCAATGACACTATTTAACCTGCTTCGACCACTGCCTCTGGGACTCACCATCGTCTGGGTGAAAAACCTGCCCCTCAGATCTCTGTTAAATCTTTCCCTCTCATCCTAAAGTCAATGATTGGGTAACAAATGCAGACAGAGCAAAGAGTTAAATTGTACCGCAGAGGCAAAATTCAAAAGAGCGAACAATGCAGGACTGAAGGTGCTGTGTTTAAATGTGCATAGCATTCGGAATAATGTGGATGAACTCATGGCCCAATTAGAGATGGGTTGGTGTGACATTGTGGATGTCAATGAGTCATGGCTGAAAGAGAGCAACAGTTGGGAGCTCGACATCAAAGGATTTACTTTGCATTGAAAGGACAGACAGGAAGGCATAGGCAGTGGTGTGGTTCTGTCGGTAAAAGATGGAATTACATCTTTAGAAAGAGGTGACATAGGGTCAAAAAACTTTGAATCGTTGTGAGTGTCTTTAAGAATCTGCAAAGGTAAAAACACCATTACTGGAATCACATATAGGCCTCCAAATAGTAGCCAAGATGTGGGGTTGAGATTGCAAAAGGAGCTGAAAAAGGCATGTAATAAGGGTAATGTCACAATTGTAATGGGGGACTTCAAGGTGCAAGAGGATTGGGAAAATCAAGTTGGTATCGAATCGCAAGAGAGGGAATTTGTTGAGTGGCTACGAGATGGCTTTTTAGAGCAGCTTGTGCTTGAGCCTACTCGAGGAAAGGCTATTTCAGAATGGATGTTATGTAATAACCCAGATCTTATTAGGGAGCTTAATGTAAGGGAATCCCTTCGGAGGCAGTGACCATGATATAGAACACAGAAAAGCTATATAGGATAATATAGAACATAGAAGAGCTATACAAGAGCCTCTCAGTGCTTGAACTCAATCCCACGGCTGATGAAGGCCAATGCACCGTATGCTGCCTTAACCACAGAGTCAACCTGCGCAGCTGCTTTGAAGGTCCTACGGACTCTGACCCCAAGATCCCTCTGATCCTCCACACTGCCAAGAGTCTTACCATTAATACTATATTCTGCCATCATATTTGACCTACCAAAATGAACTACCTCACACTTATCTGGGTTGAACTCCACCTGCCACTTCTCAGCCCAGTTTTTGCATCCTATCAATGTCCCACTGTAACCTCTGACAACTCTCCAGACTATTCACAACACCCCCAACCTTTGTGTCATCAGCAAATTTACTAACCCATCCCTCCACTTCCTCATCCAGGTCATTTATAAAAATTGCGAAGTGTAGGGGTCCCAGACCTGAGGCACACCGCTGGTCACCAACCTCCATGCAGAATATGACCACTTTGTGCCTTCTGTGGGCAAGCCAGTTCTGGATCCACAAAGCAATGTCCCCTTGGATCCCCTGCCTCCTTACTTTCTCAATAAGCCTTGCATGCGGTACCTTATCAAATGCCTTGCTGAAATCCATGTACACTACATCCACTGCTCTTCCTTCATCAATGTGTTTAGTCACATCCTCAAAAAATTCAATCAGGCTCGTAAGACATGATCTGGCTTTGACAAAGCCATGCTGACTATTCCTAATCATATTATACCCCTCCAAATATTCACAAATCCTGCCTCTCAGGATCTTCTCCATCAGCTTACCAACCACTGAAGTAAGACTCACTGGTCTATAATTTTCTGGGCTATCTCTCCACCCTTTCTTGAATAAGGGAACAACATCTGCAACCCCCCCAATCCTGCAGAACCTCTCCTGTCCCCTTTGATAATGCAAAGATCATTGCCAGAGGCTCAGCAATCTCCTCCCTTGTCTCCCACAGTAGCCTGAGGTACATCTCATCCGGTCCCGGTGACTTATCCAACTTGATGCTTTCCAAAAGCTCCAGCACATCCTCTTTCTTAATGTCTATATGCTCAAGCTTTTCAATCTGCTGTAAGTCATCCCTAAAATCACCAAGGTCTTTTCTGTAGTGAATACTGAAGCAAAGTATTCAGTATTCAACATGATTGAATTCATACTGCATTTTGAGAGGGAGAAGCACAAGTCACATGTATCAGTATCACAATGGAATAAAGGGAATTACAAAGGCATGAGAGAGGAGCTTGCCCAGGTGGATTGGAGGAGGATACTGCAGGGATGACAGCAGAGCAGAGATGGCTGAAGTTTCTAGGAATAGTCCGCAAGGCGCAGGTCAGATATATCCCAAAGAAGAACTTGTTCTGAAATGGCAGGGGTACCAACTGTGGCTGACTAGGGAAGTTAAGGACTGCATAAAAGCCAAGGAAAGGGCATACAAGGTAGCAAAAGTTAGTGAGAAGTTGGACGATTGGGAAGCTTTTAAAATCCAACAAAAGGAAATTTAAAAGCTATAAGAAGAGAAAAGATGAAATATGAGGGCAGGCCAGCCAATAACATAAAGCAGGATGCCAAAAGTTTTCTTTTCCAGTTATATAAAATAAAGTACAAGAGAGCTGAGAGTTGATATTGGACCACTGGAACATGATGCTGGTGAGGTAGTAATGAGGGACAAAAAATGGCAGATGAACCTAATGGGTACTTTGCACCAGCCTTCACTGTGGAAGACACTGGCAGTGTGCCAGAGGTCCGAGTGTGTCAGGGAGCAGGAGTGAGTGCCATTACTATTACAAAGGAAAAAGTGCCAGACAAACTCAAAGGTCTTAAGGTGGCAAACACAAGGAAATCTGCAGATGCTGGAATTTCAAGCAACACACATCAAAGTTGCTGGTGAACACACTAGGCCAGGCAGCATCTCTAGCAAGAGGTACAGTCGACGTTTCAGGCCGAGACCCTTCATCCTGATGTAGGGTCTCAGCCCAAAACGTCGACTGTACCTCTTCCTAGAGATGCTGCCTGGCCTGCTGCGTTCACCAGCAACTTTTATGTGTGTTGCTGGTCTTAAGGTGGGTAAGTTACCTGGACCAGATGAATTATATCCCAGAGTCCTGAGAGAAGTTGCTGAAGAGATAATGGATGCATTGCTCATGATCTTTCAAGAATCACTTGATTCTGACATGGTCCCAGAGGACTGGAAGATTGCAAATGTCACTCCATTCTTTAGGAAGGCAGGAACGCAAAACAAAGGAAGTTATAGGCCATTTAGCCTCACCTCAGTGGTTGGGAAAGTGCTGGAGTCTATTATTAAGGATGAGGTTTCAAGGGACTTGGAGACTAATGATAAAATAAGTCAAAGTCAGCATGATTTCTGTATGGGGAAATCTTGCCTGAGTTCTTCGAGGGAGTAACAACATGCTGACAAAGGAGAGGTAGTGGAGAAACAAGAGAAAATCTGCAGATGTTGGAAATCTGAGCAACACAAACAAAATGCTGGAGGAACTCAGTCAGCCAGGCAGCATCTATGGAAAAAAGTACAGTTGATGTTTCGGGCCAAAACCCTTCAGTCTGAAACATCGACTATACTTTTTCCCATAGATGCTGCCTGGCCTGCTGAGTTCCTCCAGCGTTTTGTGTGGGAGAGGCAGTGGCTGTCAGTTACTTGGATTTTCAGAAGGCATTTGATAAGGTGCCACACATGAGGCTGCTTAACAAGATAAAATCCCATGGCGTTACAGGACAGATACTGGCATGGACAGAGGAATGGCTGACAGGCAGGAGGCAGCGAGTGGGAATAAAAGGGACCTTTTCTGGTTGGCTGCCAGTGACTAGTGGTGTTCCTCAGGGGTCAGTATTGGGACCGCTACTTTTCACATTGTTTGTCAGTGATTTGGATAATGGAATTGATGGCTTTGTGGATGATACAAAGATAGGTGGAGGGGTAGGTAGTGCTGAGGAAGCAATGCGATTGCAGCAGGACTTAGACAAATTGGAAGAATGGGCAAAAAAGTGGCAGATGGAATATAATGTTGGGAAATGTACGATAATGCACTTTGGTAAAAGGAACAATAGTGCAGACTATTATCTAGATGGAGAGAAAGTCTAAACATCAGAGGTGCAGAGGGAATTGGGAGTCCTCATGCAAGACTCCCAGAAGGTTAATTTACAGGTTGAGTCAGTGATAAAGAAGACAAATGAAATGTTGGCATTTATTTCAAGGGGAATAGAGTATAAAAATGAGGAGATAATGCTGAGGCTTTATAAGACTCTAGTCAGGTTACACTTGGAGTATTGTTTACAGTTTTGGGCCCCAGATCTCAAAGGATGTGTTGTCATTGGAGAGAGTCCAGAGGAGGTTGACAAGGATGATTCTGGGAATGAAGGGGTTAATGTATGAGGAGCATTCGGCATCTTTGGGCCTGTACTCACTGGAATTTAGATGAATGCAGGGGGATTTCACTGAAATGTTGAACAGACTAGATAGGGTGGGTGTGGAGAGGATGTTTCCTGTGGTGGATTTATCCAGAAGTAGAGGGCACAGCCACAACATTGAGGGGTGATCTTTTAGAACAGAAGTAAGGAGGATTTTTTTTTGCCAGAGAGTGGTGAATCTGTGGAATGCTCTGCCACAGACTGCAGTGGAGGCCAAATCTATGGATATATTTAAGGTGGAAGTTGATCGTTTCCTGATCGGTCGGGGCATCAAAGGTTATGGCAAGAAGGCAGGTGTGTAGGGTTAAGTGGGATCCGGAGATCAGCCATGATGGAACGGCGGAGCAGACTTGATGGGCTGAATGGCCTAATTCTGCTCCTATGTTTTGTGGTCTTATGGTCTAAATGTATGCCCTCGAATTCTGGTCTCCCCTACCCTGGAGAAAAGGTCTCCCCTACTCACTTTATGGGTGCCTCTCATAATTTCAAATATCTTCTATCCACGCTGGTGTCTTTCCTGTGCCATGGGCTCTTACCCTGCTTAGCAGCATCATGTGCGGCATTTTGTCAAAGGCCTGTGGTCAGGTCGGAGCCAGACAGGACTAGGGTCGCAAAATCCCTCCCCTGAACACTGGGATAGGAACTGGCTTATTAGATACAGTGAAAAGCTTGTCTTACATACTGCTTATGCCGATCAGCTCATGACACAGGGTATTGAAGCGGAATCAGGTAAACCTATAAGAATGCAGAATAAATTAGCAGCTCCCGAAAACGTGCGGTGCCAGTAAATGATAAAGTGCAGGATCATAACGAGTTGGGTTCTGAGGTCAAGAGTCCATCTTATCCTGCAAGTGATCCAATTAAGAGTCTGATAAAAGCTGTCCTTGAGATTGGTGTTGGGTGCTTTCCAGTTTTTAGTACCTCCTGCCAATGTGGGTGGGGGGTGATGAGAGAATGTCTGCTGTGGGCATGAGAGGGAGAAACAGGTTGTTCTGGGCAGCAGGGAAGCTGCAGAAACAAAAGACATGTCTCTGCTTGGATGCGACTAGCCCAGGACAAGCTGCTGTCCGTGGCCTACGCCCCAGTAGGGGGTGATGGGGTTAACTCCATCTCCCTGCGTTTGACCCATCACCCTCTTTTCTCGCTACCGCTGTCGGGTAGGAAGTGCGGGGGCCTTGGGTCCCACACCACCGGGTTCAGGAGCAGTCGTCACCCTGCACCCACCGGGCTCCTGGACCAGCTTCGCTTCCTCGGCACCGAACGAGCCGTGTAGCCGTGGACTCACGTCTAGGGACTCTGTGGTTGACAGTCCATGTGCGTCTTTTTTTAAAAAGAAGAGAAAGCTTTCTCTCTTACTATTTCCGCGATTTGATCAAGGCGCTTCAGTGCTGAACCAACGCTGATGCGGCGGCCTGCAGCCTCTGCAGTCGCCTCAGTGCTGACCTGAACTGGCTCCGTGCCTGTGGCCTGCAGCTATCTGACTCTCGGACCAGCTACCTTCCGCTCAGCACTGAACTGGCTCCGTGCCTGTGGCCTGCAGCCATCTGACTCCTGGACTGGCTTGACGCCTGTGGAGTCACTTTCGGAGACTCTGCGGTTCATGTTCTGTGAGTTATTTGTTTATTTTTTGTTGTCGTTCGCACAATTCGTTCTTTGTTTTGCCAGAGAGTGTTTGACAGCCTTTGTGTGGGAGTGGGGGGGAGGTGGTTAATAGTTTTTGTGGCGTTTCCTTGTTCTGCGGCTGCCTGCAAGAAGACGGAACTCTGTACACACACTTTGATAATAAACAGTGTACTTTGAACTTTCAAGTAAATGAGACTGAATCAGCTCGTGGGGAGCGTGAATTGGTTTAATGTGGCACATGAACGGTTTACAGGGGAAAGCTAGTCTTGCACATCGTCCCTACTGATTACACAGTGCGTTACCATAGAACAAGGGAAAACAACAACAGAATGCAGAATAAAGTGTAGCAGCTCCAGAGAGAGGGCAGCGCAGTTCAATTAAGCCATGACTTACGAGGACAGTGAGGTCGACTGCAAGGTCATAAAACAACTGGCATTGCTGGGTCACTGCAAATGCTCACAGCTCAAAGTACATCATTTATTATCAAAGTGTGTATATATTATACAAACCTGGGTTTTCGTCTTCTGGCAGGCAGCCGCAAGACAAGGAAACACAATAAAACCCGGGACCTAGTGACCCAGCACTGCCAGTGTAGTTTACCCCCGTTGGTTCAAGAGCCTGCTGGTTGAGTGGCAATAATTATTCCTGAACCTGGTGGTGTGGGTCCTGAGGCTCCTGTACCTTCTTACTGCGGAAAGCAGCAAGAGGAGAGCATGTAAAAACACAAACACGAAGCATTCTGCAGATGCTGGAATTTCAAGTAACACACATAAAAAGTTGCTGGTGAACGCAGCAGGCCAGGCAGCATCTCTAGGAAGAGGTACAGTTGACATTTTGGGCCAAGACACTTCGTCAGGACTAACTGAAAGAAGAGATGGTAAGAGATTTGAAAGTGGGAGGGGGAGGGGGAGATCCAAAATGATAGGAGAAGACAGGAGGGGGAGGGATGGAGCCAAGAACTGGACAGTTAATTGGCAAAAGGGATACAAGGCTGGAGAAGGGAGAGGGTCATGGGATGGGTGACCTAGGGAGAAAGACGGGGAGGGGAGCCCAGAGGATGGGCAAGGAGTTATAGTTATACATAATGTACTGGTTGGGCACAGGAGTACATTCAGCCAGACACTCATTCCATCGAGATGCAACACAGAGCGTCATAGGAAGTCATTCCTGCCTGTGGCCATCAAACTTTACAACTCCTCCCTTGGAGGGTCAGAAACCCTGAGCCAACAGGCTGGTCCTGGACTTATTTCATAATTTACTGGCATAATTTACATATTACTATTTAACTATGGTTCTATTACTATTTATTATTTATGGTGCAACTGTAACGAAAACCAATTTCCCCAGGGATCAATAAAGTATGACTATGACTATGTGAGAGGGACAGAGGGAGAAAAAGAGAGAGAGAGAGAAAAAATATATAAATATAAATAAATAAGGGATGGAGTACGAAGGGAGGTGGGGCATTAATGGAAGTTAAGAGAGCATGTTCTGGGTTTTTGGGGTCGCTGATGACGGTGGCTACTTTCCTGAGACAATGCTCAGTGTTGGGGGTGGGGGGGGGTGCTGTGGCAGCTCTACCCGTGATGGACAGGACCGTATCCATCAGAGTTTGTGGGAGTTTCCATCCAAGGGCATTGGTGTTTCTTCATCAGGTGTGATGCAGCCAGTCAATATACTCTCCACCACACATCTATAGAAGTTTGTCAAAGTTTTAGATGTTGTGCCGTATCCCCTCAGACTTAAGGGAGTAGAGGTGCTGTGTGTTTTCTTTGTAATTGCACTTACACAGAGCATGGATTATAGAAAACTGAATGGCCACCTGGGAGGAAAGGGTTAGACTGATTTTGGAATAGGTTAAAGGTTTGGAACAACATTGTGTGCCAAACAGCCTCACTGTGCTGCAATGTTCAGTGATGGACAGGACATCGCAACAAAAGGCAAGTCAGAACAAGCTGGTACATTGCACCAGGCTCAAGGACAGCTTCCCCCCCCCCCCACCCCGCTGGTTTAAGACGACTGAACAATAAAATGGACCCTCGACCTCTCAGTCTACCTTGTAATGACTTTGCACTTACTATCTGTCTGGAATGGGAACACTTTATTCTGCACTCTGCTATTGCTTCCCTTGTACTATCTCGATGTACTGTTATGATGAAATGATCTGTAGGCATGGCAAGCAAAACAGTTTCACTGTATCTGTGGCAATAATATACCCGTTGGTAATTTTGTTAAATTGGAAAGATACAACTAGTTCACTGACCCAAGGACGGTCGGTTATTTACCATCTATGCTCATAAGTGGTAGGAGGAAACAGACAGCAAGATATCCAAGTTCACTGATGACATAATAATAGATGGGAGAATTACAGGAAAACTATCTCCACTGTGGGATGGGAGGTCTACACGAGAACGATCTCGACCGTGGGATAGGAGGTCTACACAGGAACAGTCTCCACACACACGAGAATGATCTCCATTGTGGGACAGGAGGTCTACATGAGAACGATCTCTGCTATGGGCTGTGGGGGTCTACAGTGGAACAATCTGCACTGTGAGACAGAATGTCCACACAGGAACGAGCTCCACTGTGGGATGGGAAGACTACACAAGAACGATCACTGCTGTGGGATGGGAGATCTACACAAGAATGATCTCCTCTGTGGGACAGAAAGTCTACATGAGAACAATATCTGCTGTAGGATGGGAGGTCCACATGAGAATGATCTCCACTGTGGGATGTGGGGGTCTACACAATAACAATTTCCACAGTGGGATGGAAGGATTACTTGAGAAAGACGTTTGCTGTGGGACGGGAGGGTTACTCGAGAACAATCTTTGTTGTGGGATCAGAGTATTACCTGTGAATGATCTCCACTGTGGGATGGGAGATCTACACAAGAATGATCTGCATTGTAGGATGTGGGGGTCTACACGGGAAAGATCTCCACTGTGGGATGTGGGGGTCTACATGGGAATGATCTCCACTGTGGGATGTGGGGGTCTACACGGGAAAGATCTCCACTGTGGGATGTGGGGTCTAGACGGAAATGATATCCACTGTGGGATGTGGGGGTCTACAGGAGAGCAATCTCCATTGTGGGACGGGAGGTCCACACGAGAGAAATCTCCAGCGTGGGACGGGAGGTCCACACGAGAGAAATCTCCAGCGTGGGACGGGAGGTCCACACGAGAGAAATCTCCAGCGTGGGACGGGAGGTCCACACGAGAGAAATCTCCAGCGTGGGACGGGAGGTCCACACGAGAGCAATCTCCAGCATGGATGGGGGGCTCTACACGAGAGCAATCTCCATTGTGGGATGGGTGGTCTACACGGGAATGATCTCCCCTGTGGAATGGGGGTGAGAGGCTGCACAAGAATGATCTGCACTGCGCTACGGGATGTCTACAAGGGAACGAAGTGCTCTGTGGGATGGGAGGTCTACATGCGTACGATCTCGGTTATGGGATGGAAAGTCACTCGAGAATAATCTCCACAGTGGGGCAGGATGTCAGAACGATCTCCACAGGGAGGTCTACACGAGAACAACTTTCACTGTGCCGCAAAAAAAAATAAAACAAGCATCTGCTGGGAAGGAAGAAACCAAACAGCCAAATATCCCGGCAACTAACCACGGCCCGTATTTTCTCTTGTCCACACTGCACCAGAATATATGAATTCTGTATCGGCCTCTACTGCCACCCGAGAACTCGCCAAGAGACAACCCCTGAGGGGAACATCATACTCAACCCACGTGGTCACATTCCTCGATCAGAGGGCACATTTTGCTGAGGTATTTGGATTCCCCAAAGGAACAGAGACAGGCAGAGTGATCAGACAAATGGAATTTCATTCGTCTCGTCACACAATCTGCAATGTGTCATCCAAAGGCAGATTATCTGGGCGTCAATATCCCTAAAGATCTATCCTTGGCCCAAAATTAGCCGAAAACTTCAGAGTTCAAAGTGAAGTGCATTTCTACCCCGAGATTCGGTTTCTTGTGGGCATTCGCAGTCAATGCGAAGAAACACCACACACAATGAAATCACCCAAAGACCGCACACAACAGGAGGGACAAACACCAGTGTGCAAAAGAGAGCAAACTTTGCAAATACAAAATAAATACGCAATAAATATCAAGAACGTGAGATGAATGGGTCCATAGGTTGCGGGAGGAGTTCAGTGATGGGGGTGAGTGAAGTTATTCCCTTTAGTTCAAGAGGCCGATAGTTGAGAGGTGACTACTGTTCCTGGACCTGCTGGGTCCTGCGGCTCCTGTACCTTCTTCCTGATGGCAGCCTCCCAGCCCTGGCTGAACCGGGGTGACAGGACATCCCGGATGATTGTTGACGCCGTGGCGTCAGAGACCGCAAATCTTGGGCCCGGCGACGAGCGGGCGGGAATAAACAGCCCACACTTCCTGGTCCAGACCTCCTGGCTCTCTGCATTCCGCCGCCCAACGCCCCCAAAACCTCCGGACTGGCCGGCAGTGACGAGTGCGGCCTTCGCCTCAGTCATCCTGGGGACAGCTCCGCACGCACACTCACACAACACCGCAATCGCTGCTGGGGGGTGTTAAACTTCCCATCCGAGCGCACACAAGCTCCGCGACCCAGCGGGGCTCCCCTCCCGCAAAGCTCCGTCTCACTTCAGCAGTCAGCGCGACAGCTCAGCCGCGAGTTCGATGTGAAACCTGCTCCCAGGTGCAAGCAGGAAAAAGCAGCATCCCCCATCGCTCAGGACATGCCCTCTTCTCGTTGCTACCATTAGAGAGGAGGTACAGGAGCCGGAAGGAACATTTCAGGAACCGTTTTTTCCCTCCACCACCAGATTTCTGAATGAACCCATCATCAGTACTGATATATACCATTGGGAGCATTGAATGGGAGCTGACCCCTACCACCTTCCCCGGCTGTGTCAACCTTAAGGGTCATAGTCTTTACTAAGTATTGCAAAGTGCTGCTGCCGCAGAACAACACATTTCACGGCCGATGTCGGTGATATTAAACTGACCGATTCCGTCCCCCTCCACAACCGGTGGAATGAAACCAGCCTCGCCGACACACCGCAACCCCCACCGAAAAGCCGATAACACGGGCTTCCCTCTGTGTCGGCGCCCGTCCAAAACGACCTTCAGTCTGAGGTCCCGGGTAAATATTAACATTTCTCAGACACTGGCGGTCCAAACTTTCATCAGACTTCCGTGTGGAGAAAAGTTTCCCTGCAGAATCAAAGCGAGGATCAAGGTGTAAGCGCTGGGAGAACATTCGGGCCCCAGTTCCAACTCTTCCTGCCAGAGTCGGCCGCCCGCGGGGCGAGGGAGAAAGAGGGGAGGGGGAGACGAGAGGGGAGGAGACGTGTAGGGGCGGAAGAGATGGGTGGGGAGGGGGAGAGATGGGTGGGGAGGGGGATTGAAGGCGAGAAGTGGGGAGAGGTGGTTTGAGAGCTGGTGTGGAGGATAGGAGAGGGGAGGAAAAGGGTGGAGTGGGAGAATACAGTGGGGAGAGGGGGGTTGTAGGGGGTTGAATGGGGTCGTAGCAGGGTGAATGGGAACGTCGGGGGAAAGGGGGAGATCTTAGGCGGAGAGGGGGATCGTAAGGGGGAGGTGGAGAGGCTGGATCGGAGGGGAAAGGGTGGGTGGTAGGGGAAGGTGATCGCATGGAGAGAGGGAGGGGATCCTGTGATGGTAGAAGGCGACAGTGGGAGGGGGCGGTGGATCGTAGGGGAGCAGGGGGAGAGGGGCGGGGATTGTAAGGTAGAAGGCAAGTGGGGGGGGGGGGAGAGTGGACTAGGTCAAAGGAAGGCTCCTGAGAGGAGAGTTGTCAAGGTAGTCTGACACCACTAATCTCTGCGGTAGTCCCTAGGGCGAGTTTGTTGTTAACACTCTAATCCGAACCACAAACACCTCGCTGCCGCACACCCAATACAGAGTGAGACATACCCAACCCCTTCCTCCTCCGCTGCCCCCTTACCGTAGGGCTCCGACTCCTTCCCTTCCGCTTTCTTCTTCTTGCCCATCTCGGGGCTGCCGCCGCTCTCCCCGAACCCTCACCTGTGGATGCCGCGCTGCGTCACCACACCTGTTCCCCTCCAGCTCCGGCTCACCACGCCCCCTGTCAGGTGAGGCGGGACTGGCCACGCCCCCGTGCGATTAATGACTCTGGTCTGGCCCCGCCCACACCTGAGGCGTGGATTGGCCCGGCCCCGCCCCGCCTCGTCATCTGCTGGCTCGCGTCGTTGAATTATGGCTGCCCCCCCCCCACTTTACTTGTTGACCTCACACATTACCTGTTGGCCTCGCCCATTTTTGTGGCCCCGCCCATTACCTGCTGATCCCAGCCTCCAGGCAATAAATAAATCAGGGTCAGCCCATTCTCGGTATCACCCAGACACTGCTTACGCACGGGTGCAGGAAAAACTTACCTGCAGTGGCTTCACAGGCACGCATTTGCATTCAGAAGGAAGACTTATATTAAACAAAAAATACATACAATTGTACAAGAAAGCAGGCAATTTGAAAACAAAACAATTTTAGTGCAGAGCGATCAAAGTCGTCATCATGTTGTCAACCTGTAATGATTAGACGCTCCCCGACCTGCTGAGTTCCTCCAGCATTTTACGTGTGTTGCTCTGGATTTCCCGCATCTGTGGAATCTCCTGTGTTTATGATTGGGGTTTTGCTGGTTGGTCTAAGAATCGAATGGTTGTAGGGAATTTGATGTTCCTCAACCTGGTGGTGGGATGCCAGTCTTTCCCACCTTCACCGGCTGACAGCAGTGAGAACCTGGCATGAGCTGGATGATGGGCATCTCCGTGGTGCAAGTTGCCTTCCTAATGCAGCAGCTCCTGTGGATACAGTACTGCCAATGATGGGCAGGGATGCATTCGGCAAGAGCCCACTGCACTCTACAAGCTGTTAGGTTCCTGCGTTCGAATTGCTGTACCAGACCATGCTAAAACCAATCAGGACACGTTCAACAGTAAGCTGTAGAGGTTTGCCAGGATGCTCAGTGACCTAAACCTCCTCACTATGCTTGCAGTAGAGCTACTAGGATTTGATGTTTCAATCCCTATGGTAAGTTGGCACTCTCGATGTTGGCAGTGGGCTTGGAGTGGTGACAAGGAGGGAGGATAGGTACGTCATCGGGGTCATCAGGTGGGCACCCTCCTTCTTTGATGTTTCGTTGATAAGCCCACGACGTCTCCAGAGGGCTCAACGGTGCTACCTGGCGTCCCAGATACACCCCCCTCAGTTCCATACCCTCCTGTCTTCACCTTGCAGCCCAGTTGTTGTCTTTCCTTTTAATCCAAATCCAATTGCTGCTTTCTTCTGCTGCGTTTGACAAGGACTTGATTGCTTGTTGGAGGGAGTGACCCCTCACCCCCATCTGCTTCAATAGACTGGTCGTAGATGTAGCAGTGAATCCCCTGCATCCAACTTCTCCAGGGAAAATCTTGAAAATAAGACAAAATGCTAATATTCCTTCCTTATAGAACAGGATATGGCCCCACAGCCCACAATGTTGTGCTGATCTTTTAACCTACTTCAAGATCAATCTAACTCTGTCCTCCATGTGCCTTTCTCAGAGTGTCTTAAATGTCCCTAATATCTCTGCCTCTACCACCTCCCCTAGCAGTGCACCCATCACTGGGTGTTAACAAACCTACCTCTCTCCAACCTACCAACTTATAAAACCATAAGACATAGGAGCAGAATTAGGCCATTCAGCCCATCGAGTCTGCTCCGCTGTTCCATCATGGCTGATCCCAGATCCCACCCAACCCCACACACCTGCCTTCTCGCCATATCCTTTGATGCCCTGACCGATCAGGAAATTAACAATTTCCACCTTAAATATACCCACGGACTTGGCCTTCACCTCAGTCTGTGGCAGAGCATTCCACAGATTTACCATTCTCTGGCTTTAAAAAATTCCTCCTTACCTCTGTTCTAAAGGGTCACCCTTCAACTTTGAGGCTGTGCCTTCTAGTTACAGATAAACCCACCACATCCTCTCCCCATCCACCTTATCTAGTCTATTCAACATTCGGTAGGTTTCAATGAAATCCCCAACCGTTCATCTAAATACCAGTGAGTACAGGCCCAAAGATGCCAGATGCTGCTCATACATTAACCCCTTCATTCCCAGAATTATCCTCATGAACCTACTCTGGACTTTCTCCAATGACAACACATCCTTTCTGAGATACGGGGCCCAGAACTGTTGACAATACTCCAAGAGTGTCCTATAAAGCCTCAGCGTTATCTCCTTGTTTTTTTTTTATATTCTATTCCCCTTTTTTGCCCATTCTTCCAATTTGTCTGTCCGTCTGTAGTCGGATTGCTTCCTCAGCACTACTTGCCATTCCACCAGACTTTGTATCATCCGCAAACTTTGGCACAAAACTTATACTTTCCTACAATCACTTCCACAGTTATATTAGCTATTGGGGGAAAGTGTCTGGTCGTGCTTTTTATCATTTTGTACACTTCTATAAGTCATCCCTTGTCCTCTTCTGCAGCAAAGAGAAAAGCCCAAACTCACTCAAGAAGAACTGCTCTCCAATCCAGGTAGCATCCTACCAAATCTCCTTTGCACACTGTCTAAAGCTTTCATATCTTTCTTATAATGAGGTGACCAGAAATGAATATACTATTCCAAGTGTAGTATAAGCAGAGTTTTATAGAGCTGCAACATTAACTTGCAGGTCTTGAACTCAATCCCCCCAACCAATGAAAACCAACACACCATACGCCTTCGCAAATTTGCATCCATGTGCTGAGCACAGACAGATATGTCAATACTGAAGGTGGAGGGTGTGTGTGTGTGTGTGTGTGTGTGTGTGAGGAAAGGAGCATTGCTGTCATTGTCTTATTTTGTTGTGAACATAGAAACTTTGAAATCCACAGCACATTACAGGTCCTTCGGCCCACAATATTGTGCCAACCATGTAACCTACTCTAGAAGCTGCCTAGAACTTCCCTACTGCATAGCCCTCTATTTTTCTAAGCTTCACGTACCCATCGAAGAGCCTCTTAAAAGCCCCTATTGCATCCGCCTCCACCACCGTCACTGGCAGTGCATTTCATGCACCCACCACTCTGTCTGAAAAACTTATACCTGACATTCCCCATGTACCTACTTCCAAGCACCTTAAAACTATGCCCCTCGTGTTAGCCATTTCAGCACTCTGGCTATCCACACAGTCAATACCTCTCATCTTATAAGACCATAAGACAAGGGAGCAGAATTAGGCCATTTGGCTCATCGAGTCTCCTCCACCACTCAATCATGGCTGATCCTTTTTTCTATCTCCTCCTCAAACCCAGTTCCTGCCTTCTCCCCATAACCTTTGATGCCATGTCCAATCAGGAACCTATCAATCTCTGCCTTAAATACACTCAAAGACCTGGCCTCCACAGCCGCATGTGGCAACAAATTCCACAAAATCCACCACCCTTTGAATAAAGGAATGTTTCCACATCTCTGTTTTGAAAGGGCGCCCCTCTATCATGAGGCTGTGCCCCCTTGTCCTGGACTCTCCCACCACGGGAAACATCCTTTCCACATCTACTCTGTCTAGGCCTTTCAACATTTAAAAGGTTTCAATGAGATCCCCCCTCATCCTTCTGAAAGCTAGTGGGTACAGATCCAGAGCCATCAAACGTTCCTCCTATGATAACCCTTTCATTTCTGGAATCATCCTTGTGAACCTCCTCTGGACCCTCTCCAATGCCAGCACATCTTTTCTGAGATGAGGGGCCCAAAACTGTTCACAAATCTTGAACTCAATCCCACAGTTGATGAATGCCAACA
This sequence comes from Mobula birostris, assembly GCF_030028105.1. Classification (NCBI taxonomy): domain Eukaryota; kingdom Metazoa; phylum Chordata; class Chondrichthyes; order Myliobatiformes; family Myliobatidae; genus Mobula; species Mobula birostris. The sequence continues at coordinate 205,561,380 of NC_092374.1, forward strand.
CACCATATGCCTTCTTAACCACACTGTCAACCTGCGCAGCAGCTTTGAGTCTCCTATCGACACGGACTCCAAAACCTCTCAGATCCTCCACACTGTCAAGAGTCTGACTTTTAATGCTATATTCTGTCTTCAAATGATCTACCAAAATGAACCACTTCACGCTTATCTGGGTTGAACTCTATTCTCAGCCCAGTTCTGCATCCTATTGATGTCCCACTGTAACCTCTGACAGCCCTTCAGACTATCCACAACACCCTTAACTTTTGTGTCATCAGCAAACTTACTAACCCATCCCTCCACTTCCTCATCCAGGTCATTGCTGTTGTTGCTTGTGTTGTTCTGCTGAACATGGTGGTCATGTTATGCAGGCACTTGTGGGCTGCCCCCAGCACATCCTGATGGTTGTTAATGCAAACAATGCATTTCACTGTATGTTGCCATGTACATGTGATAAATAAATCTTAATCTGAATCCACCCGTGAATTTAAAGCTACAGACCCTCTCCATGACCATTTTCCTGCTGTAAACCGGCTCATTTACAACCCTGAAGTCGACAGTCAGCTGTTTAGTTTTGTTGATGTTGATTGTTTTTCTGTGACACCACTCGACTAGCTATCCCAGCTTGCTCTGGTGAGCTGACTCATTCACCACTGGCGATTCTCCTGAAGTTTGTTCGAGTGCTCGGTGATGGATAAGCTGCTGCGGGAAAGACAGTTGCTTCAGGCCAGGGAGGCAGGGTAACTCTACAATTAGAATCTTGCTGTGCAGTTTAACTTGTCCAACGGAAAAAGAATTAACGTTTCAGATTGATGACTCAACAAAAGGTTCCAATGCAAAGGTGTTAATTCTGCTTTCCTGTAGATGCTGCTTGACTGCACGCTCTGGGATTCAGGCTCCAGCGAAGGGGTTTGGGAGTTCTCATGCAGGGTTCCATAAAGGTTAACTAGCAGGTTGTGTCGGTGGTTAAGGAATGCAAATGCAATGTTATTTTGGGAGGAGGAGAATATAAAAGTAAGTAATACTGAGGGTTTATGGGGCATCGGTCAGACTCCACTTAGACATTGTGAGCAGCTTTGGGCTCTTCATCTGAGAAAGATGTGCCAGCGTTGGAGAGGCTCCCGAGGAGGTTCATGAGAATGATGCTAGGAATGAAAGGCTTAACATATGAGGAGTGTTTGATAGCTCTGGGGCATATTTGCTGGAGTTTGGAAGAATGAAGGGGGGATTTCATTGACACCTGTTGAATATTTAAAGACTTAGACAGAGTCGATGTGGAGAGGATGTTTCCTATAGCAGGGGAGACTAGGATCAGAGGGCACAGCCTCAGAATGGAGGGACATCCATTTACAGCAGAGATGAGGAGGAATTTCTTCAGCCAGACCGCTGTACAGGCCAAATCATTGGGCTCATTTAGAGCAGAGGTCTTGAAAGGCTGAATGGCCGAATTCTGCTCCTATTTCTTATGGTCTGTGTGTGAAAGAGGCTTGTTTTGCTGATGTCTTTGAGTGTTGTTGCACGCGTTCTCCTGCTGAACATTGTAGACACACTGTTGACGCCGGAGGCATGGTTACAGTTATGGGCTGCCCCCAGCACATCCTTAGGATGTGTTAGTCATTGGCACTTATGAGAATCTGAATCTCGAGGGTGGGTGGATCCAGGTGAAGGGGTGATGGGTGATTCAGGAGAAGGAGTGACAGGTGATTCAGTGAAGAGTTGCTGGGTGGGTCCAGGTGAAGGATGAAAAGTGGTCCAGGTGAAGGGGTGATTGATGATTCAGTGAAGAGGTGGTGGGTGCATCCAGGTAAAGAGGTGATTCATGATTCACGTAATGGGGTGATGGGTGGATCCAGGTGAAGGGGTGATTGGTGAGCCTGGTGAAGGGGTGATAGGTGATCTAGGTGAAAGGGTGGCAGGTGATCTAGGTGAAGGGGTGATAGGTGGATCCAGGTGAAAGGGTGGTGGGTGGATCCAGGTGAAAGGGTGGTGGGTGGATCAAGGTGAAGAGGATAGGTGATCCAGCTGAAGGGCTAATAGGTGATCCAGGTGAAGGGGTGATTAGTGATCCAGGTGAAGGGGTGACAGGTAGCAGGAGTGGGAGGGCAAATGGCTGAATTTCCAAATTTCAAAGCAGAGATATCTGTTTTTGTTAAGTAATTCAATACATCACCTCTTTCTGTGTCAAGGTGATGAGGGACCCCAGAGTAACCTGCAGGGTTGTGGGTAGTGCATTAGCCACTGCTGCCGTTGCCTCTCTTGGTACTGGGGACCTGTTTCTTTTTAAAGCAATGCTGACTTTAAAACTTTAAAGCTGCAACATCACAAACACAAGTAATTCTGCAAACGCTGAAGATCTGGAGCAACACACACACAAAATGCAGGAGGAACTCACCAAGTCAGGCAGCACACAGGGAGGGGAATAAACAGTTGGTGTTTTGGACTGAGCCCTCACCACGACTGGAAAGGTAGAGGGGAGGTGTCAGAATATATTCTGTCTGTGTAGTTGCCAACCTGATGGCGTGATCATCATTTCTCCAACTTCCAGTAACCACTCCCCTCTGTTCAACAGCCCCTCTCCCCCCACATCCTTTTGTTTTCCTGCATTCTGATGGCCCTCTCACCTCTTCTTTCCTCCTCTGTATCAGTGAGACCTGACACAGATTGGGGGCTGCCTCGTCAAGAACCTTAGCTCTGTCATATAAGGCATGATCTTCCAGTGGCCACCCATTTCAATTTGACAAGGTGGCAGGTGAAAGGTGAAACCAGAAGGGACTTGGTAGTGTGGAGGAGCAGAGGGATCTCGGAGTACATGTCCACAGATCCCTGAAAGTTGCCTCACAGGTGGATAGGGTAGTTAAGAAAGCTTATGGGGTGTTAGCTTTCATAAGTCGAGGGATAGAGTTTAACAGTCGCGATGTAATGATGCAGCTCTATAAAACTCTGGTTAGGCCACACTTGGAGTACTGTGTCCAGTTCTGGTCACCTCACTATAGGAAGGATGTGGAAGCATTGGAAAGGGTACAGAGGAGATTTACCAGGATGCTGCCTGGTTTAGAGAGTATGCATTATGATCAGAGATTAAGGGAGCTAGGGCTCCCTTAATCAGGGATCTGATTTCAGGGATCTGAGGAATAGATAGAGTGGATAGCCAGCGCCTCTTCCCCAGGGCACCACTGCTCAATAAAAGAGGACACGGCTTTAAGGTAAGGGGTGGGAAGTTCAAGGAGGATATTAGAGGAAGGTTTTTTACTCAGAGAGTGGTTGGTGCGTGAAATGCACTGCCTGAGTTAGTGGTGGAGGCATTTACACTAGTGAAGTTTAAGAGACTACTAGACAGGTACATGGATGAATTTAAGGTGGGGGGTTATATGGGAGGCAGGGTTTGAGGGTCGGCACAACATTGTGGGCCGAAGGGCCTGTACTGTGCTGTACTATTCTATGTTCTAAATAGCAGGGAAGTTGATTGGTGAAAGAGATAAAGGGCTGATGAAGGGGGAATCTGATAGGGGAGGACAGAAGACTACGGAAGGAAGAGGAGGAGCACCAGACAGAGGTGATGGCCAGATAAGGAGATAATGTGAGAGAGGGAGACACTGATGACCCCTTCACCCATCTTCAACCTTCCTCCTCTTCTTGGACACCCCGCTCTGGATCCTTTTATTGCTAACTGCCGATGAGACATCAACCGTCTCGACTTTAGCACTCCTCTCCCCAAATCTAACCTCACTCCTTCTGAACGTGCTGCTCTCCACACTAATCCCAACTCCACCATCAAATCCTCAGATAAGGGGGATGTTGCAGCAGCCTAGTAGACTGCTCTCTACCTTGCTGAGGCCAGGCGACAACTACCTCCTCTTACTTTAAATTTTCCAGTATATGCAGATTTTCTTGAGAAAGTAATTTCTAAGTCTGGTTCCTTGAATGTCCCTGAACCTGCTTCCAGCTGCCTGGGACCTGGCCTCCTCCCTGAACATTTCCCACCTTCTTCACAGCCTTTATCTGAAACACTCTTTAAAAACATCCTTCTCTGGCCAGTCACCTCACTATCCGTTTGGCAACACCCTATCAATTACAATCCATCACATCAAGGAAGTGCAGTGAACGAATAATTGTTGTTTAAAGATTAAAATTCTCCACTTGCTGGTGCAGCAAATGGAAACTTCCTTGTAATGTAACATCATACACTCAAAGTTGATGTCTCATCAGCTTACATTCCTGGCAATAAAATTTTGAACTAAAGTCCAGGAATGAGTAATAGGCTAGTGCCTTCTGTTCAAAGGTTTAGTTTCAGAGTCTATGTGGATGGACTGTATGCCCAACATATCCTGCTAATGCACAATAGAGCCTCGGTCTCCATGGTACTGCATTATAAAGTATTTGTTTTAGCTACAGCAACAATGAAAGGCTTGAGAAAAATGTGGGAAGTTACTAATCTCAGTGCGACACACAAAGTGCCGCAGGAACTCACCAGGTCAGGCAGCCTCTATGGAAATGTATCAGCAGTTGAAGTTCTGGGCCAAGACCCCTCATCAGGATTGGGAATTAAGGAGGAAGAAGCTTGAATAAGGAGTGGGAGGAGGGGAAGGAGTACCAGCTAGAAGGTGATAGGTGATGCTGGGTGGGTGGCAGAGGGTGAAGAAAGAAGCTGTGAGGTGATGGTGGAAAAGGCACCTAATGGGAGAGTAGAGTGAATCATGGAGAAAGGAAAGGGAGAAGGGTACCAAGGGGAGCTGATAGGCTGGTGAGCAGGTAAGATGCCAGAGCGGGGAATTGAATTAGAGGGAACGGGGAGGGGAAAAAATGACCAGAAATGGGAGAAATCGATATTCATGCCATTAGGTTGGTAGAACATAGAATAGTACAGCACAGTATAGGCCCTTTGGCCCACAATGTTGTGCTGACCCTCAAACCCTGCCTCCCATATAACCCCCCACCTTAAATTCCTCCATATACCTGTAGCTACCTGAAGGAATATGAGGTGTTGCTCTTTCAACCTGAGAGTGGCCTCGTTGTGGCAGAAGAGGTGGCCATGGACCGCCCACATGTCGGAACAGAAAGAGAATGGGGATAGGATTTGAAATGTTTGGCCATTGGGAATTCTGCTTTTTCAGATGGAGTGGAGGTGCTCAACCAGTGTGCCAGCTTATCTCCGACCTGAGATTGTTCCAGGTTCCACTAACCCACAAATGAGAGCTACACTGATCCTCACGAAATGCACAAAACAATTCATAAACATAGGGCACGTAAGTTCACCCTTCCCCACCCCCTAACCTGGTGGTGGTCCGAGCAAACCCTGTGCAATACTAGAGAAATAAGGGACTCCAGATGTTGTCATCTGGAGCAACAGATTATTTGCTGGAGGAACTCAGTGGGTTGAGAGGTGGGTGGGTGGGTGTGTGCATGTGTGTGTGTGTTTATTTTCTTCCATAGACACTGCCTGACTTGTTGAGTTCCTCCAGCATTCTTTGTGAGAGTGGCAAGATTGCTTATTGAATGTTTTCCATCTCACTCCCCATGTCCACAGTGGGAACAGTGCAGGCCATTCAGCCGACAATGTTGTGCTGATTTTTTAACCCACTCCACGATCAACCTTCCCATTCATAAAACCCTAGTTTTTGTTCATCCATGTGTCTATCTGAGTCTCTTTTAAATATTCCTAATGTATCTGCCTCTACCATCACTTCTGGCAGGGTGTTCCACTGTTCTCTGCGTAAAAGCTTACCTCTGACATTTCCCCTATATTTTCCTCCAAATTCCTTAAAATTATGCCCCCTCATATTGACATTTCAGCCCTGGGGAAAAGTCTCTGGCTGTCCATTCGATGTGTGTTTATCATTTTGTAAACTTCTATCAAGTCACCTCTTATCATCCTTCGCTCCAAAGAGAAAAGTCAAAGCTCATTCAATCTATCCTAATGAGACGTGCTCTCTAATCCAGGTTCATTCTGGTAAATCTCCTCTGCACCCTCTCTAAAGCTTCTGCATTCAGTTCTGCAGAACTGAACACAATACTCCAAATGACGTTGTCAAAAGCATGCACAGCCTGAAACATCAAGAACTCCTGACACCCGCGCTGCTTGACCTGCTGCATTCTACAAGCAGATTATTATCCGTAGAACTGTGCAGTATAGGCCTTTCAGCACACAATGTTGTGCTGGCCTTTGCACCATCAAGGCATACATACAGAAGGTCTTGTCCTCGAGACTGATGAAATTACAAAGAAGGCACAATGGTGGCAACGTTTCATTTGAAGTTTGAGGAAAAGGACCCCCATCACCCATCAGGCCCTCTTTTTATTACTACCATCAAGGAGATACAAGAGCCTGAAGGCACACACTTAACATTTTAGGAACAATTTCTTCCCCTCTGCCATCCTATTTCCGAAAGGTCCATGAAGCCATGAACACACCTCACTGTTTTTTGTAAAACTTACTTCCTGGGATTACCCCATGTGTATATATAAGCAACACACATCAAAGTTGCTGGTGAACGCAGAAGGCCAGGCAGCATCTCTAGGAAGAGGTGCAGTCACGTTTCAGGCCGAGACCCTTCGTCAGGACTAACTGAAGGAAGAGTGAGTAAGGGATTTGGAAGTTGGAGGGGGAGGGGGAGATCCAAAATGACAGGAGAAGACAGGAGGGGAAGGGATGGAGCCAAGAGCTGGACAAGTGATAAGCAAAAGGGGATACGAGAGGATCATGGGACAGGAGGTCCAGGAAGAAAGACAAGGGGGGGGGGACCCAGAGGATGGGCAAGAGGTATATTCAGAGGGACAGAGGGAGAAAAAGGAGAGTGAGAGAAAGAATGTCTGCATAAAAATAAGTAACAGATGGGGTACCAGGGGGAGGTGGGGCCTTAGCGGAAGTTAGAGAAGTCGATGTTCATGCCATCAGGTTGGAGGCTACCCAGACGGAATATAAGGTGTTGTTCCTCCAACCTGAGTGTGGCTTCATCTTTACAGTAGAGGAGGCCGTGGATAGACATGTCAGAATGGGAATGGGATGTGGAATTAAAATGTGTGGCCACTGGGAGATCCTGCTTTCTCTGGCGGACAGAGCGTAGATGTTCAGCAAAGCGGTCTCCCAGTCTGCGTCGGGTCTCGCCAATATATAAAAGGCCACATCGGGAGCACCGGACGCAGTATATCACCCTAGTCGACTCACAGGTGAAGTGTTGCCTCACCTGGAAGGACTGTTTTGGGCCCTGAATGGTGGTAAGGGAGGAAGTGTAAGGGCATGTGTAGCACTTGTTCCGCTTACACGGATAAGTGCCAGGAGGGAGATCAGTGGGGAGGGATGGGGGGGACGAATGGACAAGGGAGTTGTGTAGGGAGCGATCCCTGCGGAATGCGGGGGGGGGGGGAGGGAAAGATGTGCTTAGTGGTGGGATCCCGTTGGAGGTGGCGGAAGTTATGGAGAATAATATGTTGGACTCGGAGGCTGGTGGGGTGGTAGGTGAGGACCAGGGAAACCCTATTCCTAGTGAGGTGGCGGGAGGATGGAGTGAGAGCAGATGTACGTGAAATGGGGGAGATGCGTTTAAGAGCAGAGTTGATAGTGGAGGAAGGGAAGCCCCTTTCTTTAAAAAATGAAGACATCTCCCTCGTCCTAGAATGAAAAGCCTCATCCTGAGAGCAGATGCAGCGGAGACGGAGGAATTGTGAGAAGGGGATGGCGTTTTTGCAAGAGACAGGGTGAGAAGAGGAATAGTCCAGATAGCTGTGAGAGTCAGTAGGCTTATAGTAGACATCAGTGGATAAGCTGTCTCCAGAGACAGAGGCAGAGACAGAAAGATCTAGAAAGGGGAAGGAGGTGTTGGAAATGGACCAGGTAAACTTGAGGGCAGGGTGAAAGTTGGAGGCAAAGTTAATAAAGTCAACGAGTTCTGCATGCGTGCAGGAAGCAGCGCCAATGCAGTTGTCAATGTAGCGAAGCAAAAGTGGGGGACAGATACCAGAATAGGCACGGAACATAGATTGTTCCACAAACCCAACAAAAAGGCAGGCATAGCTAGGACCCATACGGGTGCCCATAGCTACACCTTTAGTTTGGAGGAAGTGGGAGGAGCCAAAGGAGAAATTATTAAGAGTAAGGACTAATTCTGCTAGACGGAGCAGAGTGGTGGTAGAGGGGAACTGATTAGGTCTGGAATCCAAAAAGAAGCGTAGAGCTTTGAGACCTTCCTGATGGGGGATGGAAGTATATAAGGACTGGACATCCATGGTGAAAATAAAGCGGTGAGGGCCAGGGAACTTAAAATCATCGAAAAGTTTAAGAGCGTGAGAAGTGTCACGAACATAGGTCGGAAGGGATTGAACAAGGGGTGATAAAACAGTGTCGAGGTATGCAGAAATGAGTTCGGTGGGGCAGGAGCAAGCTGAGACAATAGGTCTGCCAGGACAGGCAGGTTTGTGGATCTTGGGTAGGAGGTAGAAACGGGAAGTGCGGGGTGTTGGAACTATAAGGTTGGTAGCAGTGGATGGGAGATCCCCTGAGCAGATAAAGTCGGTGATGGTGTGGGAGACAATGGCCTGGTGCTCCTTAGTGGGGTCACGATCGAGGGGTAAATAAGAGGAGGTATCCGCGAGTTGTCGCTGTGCCTCGGCAAGGTAGAGGTCAGTACGCCAGACTACAAAAGCACCCCCCTTATCAGCCGGTTTAATAATAAGGTTAGGATTAGTGCGGAGGGAGTGGAGAGCAGAGCGTTCGGAAGGAGTGAGGTTGGAATGAGGACAAGGTGCGGTGAAGTCGAGACGGTTGATGTCCCGTCAGCAATTAGCGATAAAGAGATCCAGAGCAGGCAGAAGACCAGAGCAGGGTGTCCATGAAGAAGAGGAGGGTTGAAGACGGGAGAAGGGGTCATCGGTGGGGGTGGAAGAGTCCTTGCCGAAGAAGTAGGTATATAAAATGTTTTTATTATTATGTATTGCAATGTTCAGCTTCCGAGACATCTGCCAGTGATATTGAACTGGATTGTGAATTGTGCACCCTTGGTCCCGGTATAACAATATGTCACTACACATAGATGGCCAATAAACTAAGCAAGCCAATTTTATATAAAAAACACAGCATAAGATTCTTTAATGAACACTTTTGAACAGAAATTAAACCCTCAGATCCAGATGAGCACATTTAAAAAAAATGACAAGAAGTATGTAATTCATTTCTTTATAGCTGCTTACCAGTCTCAATCAGGCACACTGATACTGTGATCCCTACCGATACATGAGACAGCAGTCTCGCTCTCACCCGTGCCGAACTGAAACACAAACTGGGACTCGGGAAATGGCCACTGTGCCTCTGTAGAGTATGCGGTGAGGGGGGTGGGGGGTAATGTTAGAACACACTTCTTGAGGCTTCAGGCCAAATTCTATCTACTACAAGATTAGAGAAAATAACTTAAAGGACATCATTAACTGCATATCAAACCACCTCAAAAGACTCGACCTCGAGTTGTCTTTAGATAACCTTGAACAGACAAGGGGTTGGGTTCTTCTCTCTAGGAAGAAGGGGGACTTTGCACTTCACTTTACAGCCTCTGCAAGTGCTGTTGTTCCATCTGGGGAATGTAATCCCAGCTGCAGTTTCTCTGTGCTCCCACCGATGGGACTGGGATAGCGGGAATTAATCATTGTCTGGTGCTCCTGCACATGTCGCCTGATCCTCCACGAATGTGGTGGAAATATTGGCAGTATAACGTCCCAACCAAATGTCGGCCACTCCCTCCGCATTACCCCTCCCACAGTATGACTCTCCCTTGGTACCAGCCTTTCCACAATGTGACATTCCCTCAGTACCACCCCTCGCAGACAGTGCCCTCCCACAATATGACCCCTTCCAAATCCACTGTCACCTTCACATAGTAGGGCAAGGCCGCTGAAATGGGGGGAATGCCACAATCTGCCTTTCTCCTCACAAGTCAGCACAGAATAGATGGGTCAAAGGGCCTATTTCTGAGGTCTATGTTGCTATGACCTTCCTAATTTGGAAGTCTGCCACTTACGCTCCCAAACGACTGGGGTGGGGAACGTTCATCTGAAGGACAGTGTGGTTCAAGGAGGCAGATCAGTTCCACATTCTCAAGAGGATGTTTGAGACAGACAGGAACAGGAGGAGCTTTCTGTAGCCAAGGATATGGGAAAAGGGCAGTGGGCCCAGGACACAGAAGGCCAGACAGATCAGATCCAAGTGGTCCCATATCTAGAGGAGGTTTACGGGAATGATCCCAGGAATGAAAGGGTTAATGCCGAGGAGCATTAAGATTGCTCTAAGTCTGTACTCATTGAAGTTCCACATTCAGTAGGTTCCGATGACATAAGGCCTAGATAGAGTGGATATGGAGAAGATTTTCGTTTAGTGGGAGAGTCTAGGACCAGAGGGCACAGCCTCAGAATAGACGAATTTACATTTAGAACAGAGATGAGGAGGAATTTCTTTAGCCAGAGGGTGGTGAATCTATGGAATTGGAACAGAAGGCCGTGGAGGCCAAATCATTGGGTGTATTCAAAAGTGGAGGTGAATAGGTTTTGATTAGTCACAGATACTGAGAGAAGGCAGGAGAAAGGGGTGAGAGGGATAATAAATCAGCCATGTTAGAATTACACAGCCAAACGGCCTAACTATGGTCTTAAGCCAGCGGGGGTCTGGGAGTGTTAAAGGACGCTCCCCCAAACTCTCCTCCTACAGGGTTCCCTCGTGTGCCTCCGTACAGGTCCCTGAGGCTCCTTCGACACTTTGCCCACCATCTCTTTCAGATGGATGAACCCAGAACGTTCCCCACCTCTCCTCCTTTTGCACCACAACCTGACTCCAGTCCACACAGGCTGGCTTTAAATACTGGTCTCTACAGCACAATGCAAGATTTAAGATTGACAGTTTAAGACACACAGCAAATCTGACGATCTCCCAGATGATAACAGTCCCTGTGGCAAAGGAGATTGGTCACATTCTGGCACTGATGGGGTATAACGCGGGTGGTTAACCTCCCCACCTCAGTGTCGGAAGGAAAACACCCAACCAGAGACAACACACACAAAATGTTGGAGGAACTCAGCAGGTCAGGCAGCATCCATTGAGAAGAATAAAGAGTGGAAGTTCCGGGCTGAGACCCTTCATCAGGACTCATTTGGGTCTTGGTCTGAAAACTTCATTCTCCATTTGCAGAGATGCAGAATGATCTGCCAAGTTTCACCGAAAGTTTAATTTATTTACTTAGAGATACAGTGTGGAACAGGCCCTGCTAGCCCTTTGAAACTCGCCGCCCAGCTATCCTAATTACAGGGGAATTTACAATGACCAATTCACCTACTAACCGGTACATCTTTGGAGTGGGGGACGAAACGGGGGCACTCAGAGGAAACTGGCACACACAGGAAGGAACATACAAACTCGCTTACAGAGGACACTGGAATCGAACTGCCAACTCCGTAATTCCAAGTTGTACTAACATTGCACTAACCACTACACTACCGTGGCACCCCACAGTATTAACTCCTGGGCAGGTTAACCAGCCTCCTCCGTGATGGCCCAGAGTTTCCGAGAGGGTATGGAGCGAGGTGAGGGCGGTGGTGGAGGAATGTTCTCTTAATGCTGCATAGTTCGGGGGAGAGGAGGTGACTGATGACAGCGAGGGGCTCACGAGGGCCCCATCATAGTCAGGCTGCTCTCAGGCATGGCGTCCTGGTAGGCCTCGAGCCTGGCCAGCCGATTCTGTTCCAGGGCGATGGCCTCGGCCGAGTGCTTGCACTTCTCGGAGCCGCACTGACAGGTGAAGTATTTACACTTGATGTCCCAGAACCGGTCGCCGTAGTCGAACCTGGGGGGGGAGGGGGGGGGGTGGGTGAGAGAGAGACAGACAGACAGAGACAGAGAGAAAGGAGAGATGAAATCTCGCAACTGTGAACAACTCTCGCCCTGACATTCAAGATCCATAAGGCCATTGAGCTGTACTTTGGGGTGATGGGCAAACTGGTGAAGAACATAAGACAGAGGCACAGAATTAGGCCATTCCACCCATTGTGTCTGCTCTGCATTCCATCATGGCCGATTTATTTTCCCTCTCAACCCCATTTTGTTGTCTTCTACCTGTAACTTTTTACACTTGACTAATCAAGAACCTATGCTTTAAATATATCCAATGACTTGACCTCCACAGACGCCTGTGGCATGAATTCCACAGGTAACTACTCTCTAGCTAAAGAAGTTCCTCATCATCTCTATTGTAAAGGGATGTTCCTCTATTCTGAGGCTGTGCCCTCTGGTCCTAGACTCCCCCACTACAGGAAACATCCTCTCCACATCCATTCAATATTTGATAGTTTTCAATGAGATAACCCCTCATTTTTCTAAACTTCAGTGAGTACAGGCCCAGAGGTCATATGTTAACCCTTTCATTCTCTTTGACTGTTAAATTTCACTCCACATTTTGTTATAGTTTTACCTTTGTAATGAATTTGAACAGTACATCACAATCACAGGAACAGCCCTTTGGCCCACAACGTTGTGCTGAAACAATTACAGTAGTAATCGAATGGCCAACTGATCCCTTCTGCTCACACAATCTCCATATCCTTCCACTTTACTCACACTGTTGTGTCCACCTAAACATCTCTTAAAGTCTCCAGTGCCTCTGCCTCCGCCCCAGCAGTGCACTCTAGGCACCCAGTGGTGGTCTGTGTAAAAACGTGCCCCTCATGTCTCCTTTGAACTTACCCCTCTCACCTTAAATGCAGGCCCTCTGGTGTTACATTTCAGAATTAGACATGCAGAATTGATATGCATGGATGGAACCCAAGACACGTTTTTCACTGTGCCTTGGTATGGTGGGACCACATTAATAAACCAACTAATCAATCAGTTTTTAATCAGCAGCCTTACTCTCCTGAACTCCTGTGAGAAAAAGCCCATCCCTGTGCTCACAAGGCAACCTGCTGTTCCTAGTATTAGTCCAGTAAGAACAGAAAATGCTGAAAACATCGGGTGACAATCCTTGGATGCAGTCCAAGTTGGTTTTCTGATGTTTATATTTTTCTAGTGTCACAGTTACAGGAGTTTCTCAGTCCAGTGAACATTTCTTGAATGGCTTCCAAAAAAGATAACAGCCTCCAGAAAACAAGGAGACCAGTACAGAATACAGGACACAGCTCTGTATGAGATCTCACCTGCTTTGAAATTCCCCTCACAAGAAACAATGACAATCTAGAAACTTCCCTAATTTCTTCCTATCTGCAATTCATGCACTCACGCAGCCAGGTAACTTTCACCATCATCGTTTCCTCTAAGGTGTACAGCTGCACAGCCACACCGTAACTGAAATCCTCCTGCACATGTAGCCCTTGTTGCCGTGCAGCTGAAATATCTCTCATATAAATTATGGTCAACGGCATTTCATTATACTCTTCAATTAACAAATAAAATCCAAAGTATATGATTTTCTAAATATTCACAGCATGCATATTACAAAAAGTTTGAAGTATTTAAAGTCCGGTGCAGTTTTTAGGACTGCTCGGAGGAACGTTTGTTCAACACAGATGTAAAAACAGTTGAAGGGAACATTAACACGAAGCATTCTGCAGATGCTGGAAATTCAAGCAACACACATCAAAGCTGCTGGTGAACGCAGCAGGCCAGGCAGCATCTCTAGGAAGAGGTACAGTTGACATTTCGGGCCGAGACCCTTCGTCAGGACTAACTGAAGGAAGAGTGAGTAAAGGATTTGAAAGTGGGAGGGGGAGGGGGAGATCCAAAATGATAGGAGAAGACAGGAGGGGGAGGAATGGAGCCAAGAGCTGGACAGGTGATTGGCAAAAGGGATATGAGAGGATCATGGGACAGGAGGTCCGGGGAGAAGGAAAAGGGGGAGGGGGGGGAACCCAGAGAATGGGCAAGAGGTATAGTCAGAGGGATAGAGGGAGAAAAAGGAGAGAGAGAGAAATGTCCAGCTCTTGGCTCCATCCCTCCCCCTCCTGTCTTCTCCTATCATTTTGGATCTCCCCCTCCCACTTTCAAATCTCTTAACAACTCTTCCTTCAGTTAGTCCTGACGAAGGGCCTCGGCCTGAAATGTCGACTGTACCTCTTCCTAGAGATGCTGCCTGGCCTGCTGCGTTCACCAGCAACTTTGATGTGTGAAGGGAACATTGCTCATCATTCATATCATGGACTTGCTTTGTTAATTCTCCTGCCAACACTCGGATTGGCACAGCAGCGGAGTGCCTGCAGCCCGGGTTCAATTGCCACCACGTTCGCCCCGTTTCCTCCGGGTGCTCTGCCTTTCTCCCACATATCAAAGACGTATGGGTCAGTGGGTTAATTGGGTGTAACTGGACAGCACGGCCTCGTTGGACTGGAAGGGCCCATTACCGTGCTGTATCTCTAAATAAATAAACATTTACAACTTCTCGTTTCCCACATTTAGACTCAATTCGCCAGATACTTGCCCATTCACAGTTTTAGAACACTACACCACGGATACACCCTCGGCCCAATCACTCCATGCTGACCACAGTGCAACCAGTCCCAACATCTTGTGTTCGGCTGAAATCCCTCCAAGCCGTCCATGTACCCATCCAAGTGCTTCTGTAGTGGTTGAGACCTCAACCACTTCCTCTGGCGGCTCATTCTACATACTCAGCTCTCTTTGTGTGATAGCTTCTCCTCAGATCCTTTTTAAATCTTTCTCCTCTCACCTTAAACTGATGACTTCGCTACCCTGAGAAAAAGACAGTTACTGTCAACGTTAACCTGTCGTTATCTTCTATATGCTCCTCATGGCCTAATCATGAGTGCCAGTAATGAATTGAGGAGACCTTTGCAGTGGTGCCTCAAGAAGCTGGTGTCCATCAGTAAGGACCCAGGACCCCACTCGTGCCCTCTTCTGTTACTACCATCGGGGAGGAGGTACAGAAACCTGAAGACACAGGAACGGCTTCTTCACCTCCACCCTCAGGTACCTGAACAGCCTGTGAATCCTTGAACTGTCTGTCTAGCCATTCAATCAATAAATATATATTCTTATTGCATGTTATAGTAATTTTTTATGTATTGATCTTAAGGATATAAGACATAGGACACAGACATAAGAATTAGGCCACTTGGCCCATCGAGTCTGCTCCACTACTTCACCAGGGATGATTTCTTTTTCCTCTCCTGCCTTCTTCCTGTAACCTTTGACACCCTGACTAAATTGAGAACCTACCAACCTCCGCTTAAAATATACTCAATGACTCAGCCTCCACAGCGCTGTGGCACTGAACATCCCTCTATCCTGAGGCTGTGCCCTCTGGCCCTAGACTCCTTCACGATAGGAAGCATCCTCTCTTGCAAAGCAACAAACTTCACAACATGTCAGTGAGAGTGAACCCAATTCTGATTCCCTGAACAAACGTCTCCATTTCAGGACTAGTCAAAAGTCATGACCATTTAGTTTCAGTGAAAGGTTTGGGGAAGGAACTTCAGAACTCAGGGCCCAGGGCCACCAGTGGAGATGCGGCGAGGGGACTTGGGAAGGGTGGAGGTTTGCAGGCAAAAGGATGGTGATTGGAACACAAGCCTCCTGCAGTGCTTATTTGTGCAGAGTGTTGGTGGGACTTGCCTACCAGCTACAGCCACCTACCCGAGCTCCTCGTCCGTCCTAATGTCCCGGCTGCTAAAGAACGCAATCCTGGGAAATCGCAGGTCCTGATGCAGCATGAATACACGGACAGGAATGATGTTCGGATCACACAGGTGGTTGATGAATCGGCTGACGTTGCCATAGTAACGGGCGTCGATGCAATACACCTCCCCATCCTGCACCACATGACAACATGGAGTGAGATGGAGACAGTGATACAGCATGAACAGAACAGGTTCATAGCCTGAGGCACGCGCATGTGCGCACACACACACACACCCACCCCAACACGGATCCACACACATACTTGTAAAACTTTGCACTGAAATAGAAGTTATCAGTTCCAACCACTGTTCCCTTTAAGCTGTGGAATGTGTGACAGTGCAGTAACTGAAATGCTTCTATGCACACATCCTTTGTTGCCGTGCAGCTGAAATTTTATTTTATGTAATGCTAATATAATTTTGAAATCTATGATAAAATGATTGTGAAATACCCTGAAAGTAATTATGTGTTGATGAGAACAGTCACGAAGTTACTAAATAATAAACGTTTTATCATATCCCTATCTGACTGATGATCATCCATGAACAATACGTCATTCTGATTGGTCCATAAACAATACCTCATTCTGATTGGTCCATGAACAATCCCTCATTCTGATTGGTCTATGAACAATCCCCAACTCTGCTTGGTCCATGAACAGTACCCTGCTCTTCCTCTCTTGCACTATTATTACAATGCACTATTTTGCACTATCACAATGTTATTTTATAGCTACAGTCATCTCTGTCTTTCACTGTATCACTGCCACAATACAAATTCCATGAAATATGTAAGTGATAATAAACATGAATCTGATATATATACTAAATATACACATCCAGTCAGATGGATATACACACAATACTGTACTCACACAAAGACACAATACACAATATATACAGTTTACACAATCAACAGACTGAATCTCACATACACAGACAGATCATGTCTTTTTCTCTTTCACACACAACAGCATTCCCAACCACAGCCCCTGAGTTGGATCCATCCTGTGTTCCAGAAAGTTCTGGGACACAGGATATATGAGGGCTAGGAGAACTGCTCTTTAAACAAAGCCTGAGTCCTGAAGAAGAGGGTTGGCCAGAAAGGCTGACTGTTTATTGATTACTACAGATGCTGCCCGACTTGCTGAGTTCCTGCATCATATTGAAATTTTGTGTTCAGTTCTGGTCTCCTCATTATAGGAAGGATGTGAAGCTTTAGAGAGGATGCAGAGGAGATTTTTGCTGTTGGCATACTCTCCCAACTCAAAGGGCCTGGACTCTTCTTTACCAGGATGCAGCATGCATTAGAAAGCACGTCTTATGGGGATCGGCTGAGTGAGTTCAGGCTTTTCTCTTTGCCGTGAAGGAGGATGAGAAGTGACTTGGTAGAGGTGTACAAGTTGATAAGAAGCAGAGACGTTTTCCTAGGGTGGAAATGGCTAATACGAGAGGACATAATACAGGGGGATGGGTCAGAGGTGTATTTTTTTTTATATACAGTGTGGCAGGTGCGCGAAACACGCTGCTGGGGGCTGGCGGAGGCAGATACATTCGGAACTTTTAAGACATTCTCAGACAGGCATGTGGATGATAGTGAAGTGGAGGGTTGTGTGGTTTGTTTGATCTTGGAGTTGATTAAGAGATTGGCACATGTGGGCCACAGGGCCTTTACTGTGCTGTACTGTGGTGTGTTGGGCACCTTGGGAGCTGCCTCCACCACACTCCGATGTAACCCAGTTAAACAGGTTTACAGGAAACTTGAGATATGATTTAAATTAAACACCTTCAGACACAATAGCCATGCTCTACCTGAGCAACCAGAGGTGTGACGTGTTGGCAGAAGGGGTGGGACACTGGAGCCCTGTTGGGAGGGGTGGGGATGGGAGCAGTTCCCGCTGGCCACATACCTTGTTGTCCAGGTCAAAGAGGTAGGAGTCATCCTCACGCACGTCGGCCTCTGCGTCCGAGATGATTTCGCCTACGTATCTAAAGAGCAGAGGACAGTGGTTAACACCATTGCGGGAGGGCAGCAGGCACAGTGAGGCAGGGAGGGAGACTCAGAGCATGAAGGAAGTGAGAGTGAGGGAGAGGGTGAGAGGGGGAGGCGGGAGTGTGAGAGGGTGAGAGGAACAGAGGGGGGAGTGGGGAGACAGAGAGGGGGAGAGAGGGGAGAGAGGGGGAGAGAAGGGAGAGAGGGGGAGAGAAGGGAGAGAGGGGGAGAGAAGGGAGAGGGGAGAGATGAGGGGATGGAGGGGAGGGGGAGGGAAGAGAGGGGGAGGGGGAGAGGGTGAAGGGGATGGGGAGAAGGAGAGGGAGAGGAGAGAGGGAGAGAGAGAGAGGGAGAGGAGAGAGGGAGAGGAGAGAGGGAGAGGGAGGGAGAGAGGGAGAGAGGGAGAGGGAGGGAGAGAGGGGGGGGAGGGAGGGAGAGGGGAGAGGGAGGGAGAGGAGAGAGGGAGGGGAGAGAGGGAGGGAGGGAGAAGAGAGAGGGAGGGAGGGTGAGGAGGGAGGGAGGGAGGGTGAGGAGGGAGGGAGAGGGGAGAGGGGAGAGGGAGGGAAAGGGAGGGAGAGGGGAGAGGGAGGGAGAGGAGAGAGGGAGGGAGAGGAGAGAGGGAGGGAGAGGAGAGAGGGAGGGAGGGAGGGAGAGGGAAAGGGAGAGACACACAGACACACACATGCATGCGCGACACCTCACTACTCCTCTCAGAATCACTGGACAGAGAGTGATGGAGGAACAGGGAGTCGGGGAGGTGTGTGAAGGGATGGTAGGATGGAGGTGCAGATAGATAGGATTGCGGGATGGGGGACTGAGAGGATAGAATTTAGGGTTGGGAATGGGTGGATGTGATAGTGGGGCCATGAAGGTTCAATTGGTAATAGGATAGCAAGGTTTGAGAGACTGCACGAGGATTGCAGGGATGGTTCTGAGGGACGAGACTGAGGAATGGGAGAGTTAAAAAAGAAAGCCACAAATACTGGACTGAAAATGTTATATTTGAATGCACACAGCATAAGAAATAAAATGGTCGATTTTGAAATTCAGCTACATTGGCAAGTATGAATGTTGCTGTGGCCATCTCTGAGACTTAGCTGAAGGATGGCTGCCATTGGGAGCTGAACGTCCAAGGATATATGATGTATTGGAAAGATATGTTAGTAGGCAGAGGATGTGGTGTGGCTTGGTGTATAAGAAATAATATTAAGTCAATAGAAAGGGATGACATAGGATCGGATGGGTTGAGTTGAGTTGTAAGGGTAAAAGGACCCTAATGGCAGTTGTATACAGGCCTCCAAACAGCAGTCAGGATGTGGATTACAAATTACAGTAGGAGAAAGAAAAGACGTGTCAGAAGGGCAATGTCATGATAATCGTTGGGGATTTTAACGTGTAAGTGGATTGGGAAAACTAGGCCAGTAATGGACCTCAAGAGAGAGAATTTGTAGAATATCTAAGGATGGCTTTTTAGAACAGTTTGTTGTTGAGCCCACTAGGGGATCAGCTGTGCTGGATTGGGTGTTGTGCAATGATCCAGAGGTGATAAGAGAGCTTAAGGTTAAGGAACCCCTAGGGAACACTGATCACAATATGATCGAGTTCACTTTGAAATTTTAGAAGGAGAAACTAAATTCCAATGTGTCCGTATTTCATTGGAATAAAGGAAATTACAATGGCCTGAGAGGGGAACTGGCTACGGTTGACTGGAGAGGGATATTAGCAGGAAGGACAGCAGAGCAGAAATGGCTGGAGTTGCTGTGAAAAATGAGGTAAGTACAAGACAGATATATTCCGAATAAGAAGACATTTTCAAATGGAATAAGGACACTATCGTGGCTGACAAGTGAAGTCAGAGCCAAAGTAAAAGCAAAAGAGAGGGCATATAATAAAGCCACAGCTAGTGGGAAAACTTGCAGAAGGAAATTAAGAAGGTCATTAGGAAGGAAAAGATGGATTATGAAAGTAAGCTGGTGACTAATATCAAAGAAGATACTAAAAGCTTTAAGTACGGGTATTTCCCACTTTACGCCACTTCGCTTTTACAAAAGACCCACATTAGTACCTGTTTTCGCTAACCAAAAGAAATCCGAAGAGGATTTTCGCTTTTATGAAAAAAGACGCCCGCTTTAAGCTTGTGTTTACCCCGAGAAAGACAACCATGACCATGAAGCCTTCCGCGGGCAGGGGTGTTTGCATACGTGTACGTGCCGATTTTTTTCTACAGATCAGTTTTGGCTAAATCTTCCTGATTCTGCTAAGTGAAACTGCACTGTACATACATTATTTCTACTTTATATAGGCTGTGTATTTATATCATTCCTGCTTTTACTATAAGTTAGTGTTATTTTAGGTTTTATGTGCTATTTGGTATGATTTGGTAGGTTATTTTTTGGGTCTGGGAATTCTCAAATATTTTTCCCATATAAATTAATAGTAATTGCTTCTTCGCTTTATGCCATTTTGGTTTACGAAAGGTTTCATAGGAACACTCTACTTTCGGATAGCGGGGGAAACCGGTATATAAAGGGTATAAAAGAGTTGAGGGTAGATATAGGACCAATAGAAAATGACGCTGGAGATATTGTAATGAGAGACACAGCGATGGCAGAGGAACTGAATGCATATTTTGCATCAGCCTTCACAGTGGAAGACATCTGCAGTATACCGGACATTCAAGAGTGTTAGGGAAGTGAAGTATGTGTAGTGAAAATTATGTCCGAGTAGGTGCTCAGGAGGCTTAATTGTCCGAGGGTGGATAAATCTCCTGGACCTGATGGAATGCACCCTTGGGTTCTGAAGGAAGTAGCTGGAGAGATTGCAGAGGCATTGACAATGATCTTTCAAGAATCGATAAGATTCTGGCACTGTACCAGATGACTGGAAAATTGCAAATGTTTCTCGCTGTTTAAGAAGGGTAGGAGGCAGCAGAAAGGAAACTATAGACCTTTTAGCTTGACATAAGTGGTTGGAAAGTTGTTGGAATCAATAGTTAGGAATGAGGTTACGGAATACCAGGAGGCACATAACAAGATAGGACAAAGCCAACATGGTTTCCTGAAAGGAAAATCCTGCCTGACTAACCTACTGCAATTTTTTGAGGAAATTACAAAGGAGATGCAGTGGATGTGATATACTTGATTTTTCAGAAGGCCTTTAACAAGATGCTGCACAGGAGGCTGCTTAACAAGATAAGAGCCCATGTAATTATAGGGAAGTTACTAGAATGGGTGGAGCATTGCTTGATTGGCACAAAACAGAGTGGGAATAAAGGGATCCTATTCTGGCTGGCTGCTGGTTACCATGCTTTTTACAATGTATATCAATGGTTTGGATTATGGGATTAATGGATTTGTGGCTAAGTTTGCCATTGATACAAAAATAGGGGGAGGAGCGGGTGATGTTGAGGAGACAGAAAGCCTGTAGAGAAACATAAGATAGTTTCGGGGAATGGGCAAAGAAAATACAATGTTGGAAAGTGTATGGTCATGCACTTTGGTGGAAGAAATAAATGGGCAGACTGTTATTTAGATGGAGAAAAGAATTCAAAATGCAGAGATGCAAAAGGACTTGGGAGTCTTTGTGCAGGATACCCTAAAGGTTAACCTCCAGGTTGAGTTGGTGGTGAAGAAGGCGAATGCAATGTTGGCATTCATTTCTAGAGGTATAGAATATAAGAGTAGGGATGTGATGTTGACGCTGTATAAGGCACTCATGAGACCACACTTGAGGTATTGTGTGCAGTTTTGGGCTCCTTATTTTAGAAAGGATATACTGACATTGGAGAGGGTTCAGAGAAGATTCACGAGAATGATTCCAGGAATGAAAGGGTTACCACGAGGAACATCTGGCAGCTCTTGGGCTGTATTCCCTGGAATTCAGGAGAATGAGGGGGATCTCATAGAAACGTGCAGCATGTTAGAAGTCCTGAACAGATTAGATATAGCAAAATTATTTCCCATGGTAGGGGAGTCTAGGACAAGAGGGCACGACTTCAGGATTCAAGGACACCCATTTAGAACAGAGATGCGGAGATATTACTTTAGTCAGAGAGTGGTAAATTTGTTGCCATGAGCTGCTGAGGAGGCCAAGTCATTGGATGCATTTAAGACAGAGATAGATAGGTCCTTGGTTAGTCAGGGCATCAAAGGGTATGGGGTGAAGGCAGGGGAGTTGGAATGATTGGAAGAATTGGAGCAGCCATGATTGAATGCTAGAGCGGACTTGATGGGCCAAATGGCCTACTTCTGTTCCTATATCTTATGGAATGGAATTGTGGGGGGGGGGGGGGGGGGTGGTAATCAGAGGTGGAGACGGGCCAGCTAATGAAGGATGCAGAGGTGGACCCTAAAATGGAGCAGCCTCCCTTGTGACGATCTAGGCATGAGACAAACACTGTATCCACGTGACATGGTGGCAGGCAGGGTACTCACTCGCAGATGAACGTTCCTTGTGGGATGTCCTGCAGTGCGCGCACACCCCAGCCCATCTTCTCAGTCCTGTACAGCTGCAAGCGAACCCTGCCAAAAGAAACAGGACAGTCAGAGTGGATCACAACACCCAATACCCCACCCACCCAGTCCATCAGAAACAGGGACCCGTCATAATGCATTTAAACCACCCACCCACCATCTTTACCATACTCCCTGGAAACAGGGGAACAAGACCATTAAACATAGGAGCAGAATTAGGCCATTCGGCCCATCGAGTCTTCTCCGCCATTCCATTGTGCCTAATTTATTAACCTTGCAACCCCTTTCTCCTGCCATCTCCCCATAATCTTTGATGCTCTGACTAATCCAGAACTTATCAACCCCTGCTTTAGATACACCTAATGACTTACCTCCACAGCCATCCATAGCAATAAATTCCACAGATTCACCACCTTCTTGTTTATGAAATTTCCCCTCATCTCTGTTCTAAAGGGACATCCTTCTATTCTGAGGCTGTGCCCTCTGGTCCTAGACTCCCCCACTGTAGGAACGTCCTCCCCATAGTCAAAGTGGACCAACATTTCCTAACCTATGCTGCCCCCACCGTACCCTTGCCCACTGGAAATGAGAATAGACAGAGTGGACCAACGTCCCCCACCCACCATGCCCACTGGAAATGAGAATAGTCAGAGTGGACCAACGTCCCCCACCGTACCCTTGCCCACTGGAAATGAGAATAGTCAGAGTGGACCAACGTCCCCCACCCACCATGCCCACTGGAAATGAGAATAGTCAGAGTGGACCAACGTCCCCCACCCACCATGCCCACAGGAAATGAGAATAGTCAGAGTGGACCAACGTCCCCCACCCACCGTGCCCACAGGAAATGAGAATAGTCAGAGTGGACCAACGTCCCCCACCCACCATGCCCACAGGAAATGAGAATAGTCAGAGTGGACCAATGTCCCCCACCCACCGTGCCCACAGGAAATGAGAATAGTCAGAGTGGACCAACGTCCCCCACCGTACCCTTGCCCACTGGAAATGAGAATAGTCAGAGTGGACCAACGTCCCCCATCCACCATGCCCACAGGAAATGAGAACAGTCAAAGCGGACCAACACCCCCCACCCCACAACTGCAATCCGGGGGCAGAGTGGTATGGCACAGGCCCAGGCCCTTCGGCTAAAACGTCTGAGCAGACCCTTCAGTTTATTTACAATAATCCCAGTTGCCTGTAGTAGGGCTGTATCGTTTTATGCCAGCCTGTTTTAAGGGCCTGTCTGAATTAAACACTGCGCCTGTATCTGTCATTCCCTTCCTCTGGCCCTGTGTCCCAGAGCCTGAGTCACTGCTCAAAGGACATTGTTTAGCTTAGATTTACCCTCTTCTCTCCCTGCCTTACCCTTCTTCCACACACCATCTCCTCCCTCCCCAGGGTCCTATCCCACTCACACCCTTCCCTCCCCATCCTTTCTCCTTCACCATTCCCCTACCAACCCTGAGACCCCATCTCTTTCCTCCTACTCCATCCCTTCCCTCTCTCCCCACCCCATTTCTTCCCCACTTCCTTTCCATCCCTTCTCCCCCTCCCTCCCTCTGCCTCTCCCCACCCAAGTCCTTGTGAATAAGGAGTGCCTTTGACCACAGCTGGGCGGATGGAGGCTGTCCAAGTGATGATGTACATTGGTATAACACCTCCTGAACATGCAGCCTCCAAAATCTCCTGGGGCGAAGAATGCTGTACAACCGGCCAAGCAGGAAACAGGAAGTGATGTACTGAGCTGCAGAGTAACATAGCAGCTAATGGAATGTTCTACAGTGTCAGCTGAAAAAGTTGGGGTTCAGTTTGCACTACCTGACTCCCGAGGATGAAGGCAGCATCCATCATTAAGGACATACCTTCCACCATCAAGGAGAAGGAGCAGAAGCTTGTAGACACACACTTGACATATCAGATTCCCAAATGAACCAGGAATCCATGTACACTACTTCACTGTTTAGCTCTCCTTTCATACTATTTTAAATAGTTATTACAATTTATCATTTGCATTGTACTGCTGCTGTAAAACAACAAATTTCATGACATATGTCAGTGATGATAAACCTGATTCGGATTCTTCTTCAGTGCTCTCTCCACTCTAGAGAATGTTAGAGGCGAAGGCTGACAGATGTTTTGAGTTAGAGGGGAAGGAGTCAGGAAGGGGATGGAGAGGGAGGGCGTAAGTGGGGAGAAAGAGAAGTATGGGAGGGGGGTGAGAGGGATTGAGTGAGGGAGTGGTGAGAGAGGAGGGAGCGGTGAAGAGAGGGATGTAGAAAGGGGGGAGGGGTTGAGGGGTGAGGGAGGCGAGGGAGGGAGCGGGGAGGTGGTGTTGAGGACACGGTTGGACTAGCCATAAGCTTACTGAACAGCAGGGCACAATTGATGGGCTGACTGCTGAATGGTCTCTCCTTGCTCCAACGTCCCCTAACCCCAGCTGCACTTACTTGATCCCGCTTTGGACCACTCGATTCTTGCACGACCTCCAACAGGAACAGGCCTGATTGCACTCGAAGATCAGGGGAGGTTCGATCTTGTTGAATTCTTGCAAGAGCCGTCCATCCTGCCGTTGCAAAGTAGCGAGTGTTATGGTGGAACATGCCGTGCCGATGGCAGCAAGGACGTGCCCGGCTGCATGGGACATGGTCACACACTAATACCAGGACGCATAATTTTAAGGTAACTCAACCAAGCCCAGCGGCGAGAGGAGGTGGTTAGCAATCTCATACCATAAAAACACCAACGGAAGTAGCAAAAATGTCACCCCTGGGGAAGAGAAATACACCAAGGAGATGGGCTACACCTGGGGACAATGTGAAATTCTGGCCTACAACAGAGGACTCTAGCAAGCTACTGTTGGTGCCATTAGAGGTGATGGGCTTCAGAAGATCATTTTAATGTGATTGGAGGGAAGGACAGAGGAGTTTTTTTGGTGTTTTTTTAAAGAGAGTGCTGGGTGTGTGGAACACTTTTCAGCGGTGGTGTAGAGACAGAAACATTACTGGCATTTAAGAGACTCTCAGATCAGCACATGGGTGTACGGGAGGGGTAACACTTCTGGCAAAGGGGCTTGCCGTGTCCATTCTTGGGCACCTCACTCACACTTGGTCCCCCCCCACTGGACCACTCAGTTCTCACCTGTGGCTCCAAGTAGCTGCTTGCATGCGACATAGGCCACACCCCAGTACACCACTTGGACAGGCAGGCTAAGCAAGTGACAGTGGTGGTGGACCCTTTCCTCAGTGAGATAGGGACATGCCTGCCCTAGCAGGCAAAGTCAGCTCCGGCGGACTGGGTGGATGGGATCTACAGTGAGATCCAATGTCCAGGAAAGTGGTACGACAACACTCCGTGGACAGCGAAGGGCAGGGCAAGGCACAGAAGGAGTCATGGTCATTCACTGCAACCAAGGAAGACCCCAGTTTGTGAAGCTTGTACGTACCACTGGACCTGGACTTCTGAGGTGGAGAGAGTGGGCCAGCCCCAGTGCAACTTCAAAAACTCTCCCACACAGGTGTCCTGTCATCAGAGGACAAGATGGACAACTACCACCTGATATGCACATGGATGATAGAAAAATCGAGGGCTATGTAGGAGGGAAAGGTTAAAGTGATCTTGAAGCAGGTTAAAAGGTTGGCACATCATCATGGCTGGCAAGGGGTTTGATGACGACAAATGAATCCTTGTCTCTTCCCAGTTTATTTCAATGACTGTAATTAAGAACTGGTGAGGAAGGCAGTCCTGGGCTAAGGGAACACATTGACAGATTGGATGAGTGGCCCCCAAGAGGACCACAACCTTGTCGTGGTTTGGAGGCTCGTGTCTCTCAATGACCTGGAGAGCTGTGCTGCTTGGAGTCAGCGCTTTATGCTTTGGCTCTTGGTAGGGTCACCCATACCAAACAGGTCAAAGGGTAGAGGCCATATTAAAAGTGGTCCACCAGTCCTCCAGGTTTGGGGGTTCAGCTCAGGGCTAAGAATCCTGATTTGGAAAACAAAGTTACGGAAAAGAGAATGAATAATGCTTCTACATCTGAGTGCGACAGTATTCCTCAGTCTCCACCCGGCACTTGCATGGCTGACAGCAGTGAAAACTGAGAGGAAGCTACTGGTATGATGGAGGAGCACCTTCATTGCTGCCTTAAATGCCAGCGACGTAATGGGCAGGAAGTTGGATGAGTGGGCTAAACAGCACAAAAATGGAGTTGTGCAGAGAGTGCGAGAATATGCATCCAGGGACGGCAGAGGTGAGGGAACCCATGGTAACGAGTGGGAGACTAATTGTGGACTTCCGGAAGGGATGTCAGAAGAGGGATCAGTAGTGAAAAGGGTGAGCCACTTCAAGCTCCTGGGTGTTGACATCATTGCAGATCTATCCTAGGCCCAGCATGCTGAAGAAAGCACGAAAGCGTCTATACTTCATTAGCAGCTTGAGGAGATGTGGTACGTCAGAAGACTCTAGCAAATTTCTACAGATGCACTGTGGAGAGCATCTGACTGATTGCATCACCATCTGGGACGGAGGCTCCGATATGCAGGATCAGTAAAAGCTGCACAAAGTTGTAAACTCAGTCAGCTCCATCATGGCACTAAGAACACTGAGGACACCTTCAAAAGGCACTGTCTCAAGAAAGTAACATGCACCATGAAGGACCATGACAAGCCCTCCTGTCTGCTTTCACAGAAACATAGAAAACCTACAGCACAATACAGGCCCTTCCGCCAACAAAGTTGTGTTAAACATGTCCCTACCGTAGAAATTACTAGGTTTACCTATAGCCCCCTATTTTACTAAGCTCCATGTACCTACCTAAATGTCTCTTAAGACCGAGTTCACTCAATCTATTCTCATAGGGCATGCTCCTCAATCCAGGCAACACCCTTGTAGAACTCCTTTGCACCCCTTCTATGGTTTCCACATCCTTCCTGTAGTGAGGCAACCAGAACTGAGCACAATACTCCAAGTGGGGTCTGACCAGAGTCCTACATAGCTGCAACATTACCTCTCGGCTCCTAAACTCAATTCCACGATCGATGAAGGCCAATACACCATACGCTTTCTTAACCACAGAGTCAACCTGCACAGCTGCTTTGAGTGTCCTATGGACCCGGTCCCCAAGATCCCTCTGATCCTCCACACTGCCAAGAGTCTTACCATTAATGCGATATTCTGTCATCATATTTGACCTACCAAAATGAACCACTTCATACTTACCTGCATTGAATTCCATCAGCCACTTCTCAGCCCAGTTTTGCATCCTATCAATGTCCTGCTGTAACCTCTGACAGCCCTCCACACTATCCACAACACCTCCAACCATTGTGTCATCAGCAAACTTACTAACCCATCCCTCCACTTCCTCATCCAGGTCATTTATAAAAATCATGAAGAGTAAGGGTCCCAGACAGATCCCTGAGGCACCCCACTGGTGACCGACCTCCATGCAGAATATGACCCGTCTGCAACCACTCTTTGCCTTCTGTGGGCAAACCAGTTCTGGATCCACAAAACAATGTCCCCTTGGATCCCATGCCTCTTTACTTTCTCAATAAGCCTTGTATGGGGTACCTTATCAAATGCCTTGCTGAAATCCATATACTGCTCTTCCTTCATCAATGTGTTTAGTCACATTCTCAAAAAATTCAATCAGGCTCGTAATGCACAATCTGCCCTTGATAAAGCCATGCTGACTACTCCTAATCATATTATGCCTCTCCAAATGTTCATAAATCCTGCCTCTCAGGATGTTCTCCATCAACTTACCAACCACTGAGGTAAGACTCACTGGTCTATAATTTCCTGGGCTATCTCTACTCCCTTTCTTGAATAAAGGAACAATATCTGCAACCCTCCAATCCTCTAGAACGTCTCCTGTCCCCATTGTTGATGCAAAGATCATCGCCAGAGACTCAGCAATCTCTTCCCTCGCCTCCCACAGTAGCCTAGGGTACCATCTCATCTAGTCCCAGCAACTTATCCAACTTGATGCTTTCCAAAAGCTCCAGCACATCCTCTTTCTTAATTTCTACATGCTCAAGCTTTTCAGTCTGCTGAAAGTCATCACTACAATCACCAACAAAATGCTGGTGTAATGCAGCAGGCCAGGCAGCATCTATAGGAAGAAGTACAGTTGATGTTTCGGGCCGAGACCCTTCATCAGGACTGAACGTTGACTGTACTTCTTCCTATAGATGCTGCCTGGCCTGCTGCATTCCACCAGCATTTTGTGTGAGTTGCTTGAATTTCCAGCAGCTGCGGATTTTCTCGTGTTTGCGACTAGAATCACCAAGATCCTTTTTCATAGTGAATACTGAAGTAAAGTATTCATGAAGTACCTTTGCCATTTCCTCCGGTTCCATACACACTTTCCCACTGTCACACTTGATAGGTCCTATTCTTTCACATCTTATCCTCTTGCTCTTCACATAGAATGCCTTGGGGTTTTCCTTAATCCTGCCCGCCAAGGCCTTCTCATGGCCTCTTCTGGCTCTCCTAATTTCCTTCTTAAGCTCCTTCCTATTAGCCTTAAAATCTTCTAGATCTCTAACATTACTTAGCTCTCTGAACCTTTTGTAAGCTTCTCTTTTCTTGACTAGATTTATTACAGCCTTTGTACACCACGGTTCCTGTACCCTACCATAACTTCCCTGTCTCACTGGGACGTACCTGTACAGAGCTCCACACAAATATCCCCTGAACATTTGCCACATTTCTTCCATACTTTTCCCTAAGAACATCTGTTTCCAATTTAAGCCTCCAGTTTCCTGCCTGATAGCCTCATAATTCCCCTTACTCCCATTGAATGCTTTTCTAACTTGTCTGTTCCTACCTCTCTCCAATGCTATTGTAAAGGAGACAGAATTATGATCACTATCTCCAAAATGCTTTCCCACTGAGAGATCTGACACCTGACCAGGTTCATTTCCCAATACCAGATCAAGTACAGCCTCTCCTCTTGTAGGCTTATCTACACATTGTGTCAAGAAACCTCCTTGAACACACGTAACAAACTGCACCGCATCTAAACCCCTCACTCTAGGGAGATGCCAATTGATATTTGGAAATTAAAATCTCCCATCACAACAACTCTTATTATTACACCTTTCCAGGATCTGTTTCCCTATCTGCTCCTTGATATCCCTGTTACTATTGGGCGGCCTATAAAAAACACCCAGTAGAGTTATTGACCCCTTCCTGTTCCTAACCTCCACCCACAGAGACTCCGTAGACATTCCCTCCATGACTTCCTCCTTGTCTGCAGCCGTGACACTATCTCTGATCAGCAGTGCCATGCCCCCATCTCTTTTACCTCCCTCCCTGTCCTTTCTGAAATATCTAAAACCCGACACTTGAAGTAACCATTCCTGTCCCTGAGACATCCAAGTCTTTGTTATGGCCACCACATCATATCTCCAAGTACTGATCCACGCTCTAAGCTTATCCGCTTTGTTCACAACACTGCTTGCATTAAAATAGACACATCTCAAAACTTTGGTCTGAGTGCATCCCTTCTCTATCACCTGCCTATCCTCCCTCACACACTGTCTCCAAGCTTTCTCTATTTGTGAGCCAACCTCCTCTTCCCCAGTCTCTTCAGTTCAGTTCCCACTCCCCAGCAATTCTAATTTAAACTCTCTCCAGTAGCCTTAGCAAACCTCCCCACCAGGATATTGGTCCCCCTGGGATTCAAGTGCAACCCATCCTTTTTGTACAGGTCACAACTGCCCCAAAAGAGGTCCCAATGATCCAGAAATCTGAATCCCTGCCCTCTGCTCCAATCCCTCAGCCACGCATTTATCCTCCACCTCATTCTATTCCTATTCTCACTGTCGCGTGGCACAGGCAGTAATCCCGAGATTACTATCTTTGTGGTCCTGCTTCTCAACTTCCTTCCTAACTCCCTGTAGTCTGTTTTCAGGACCTCTTCCCTTTTCCTACCTATGTCATTGGTACCAATATGTACCACGACCTCTGGCTGTTCCCCCTCCCACTGCAGGATATCTTGGATGCGATTATGAAACATCCCGGACCCTGGCACCTGGGAGGCAGACTACCATCCGAGTTTCTTTCCTGTGTCCACAGAATCGCCTGTCTGACCCCCTAACTATAGAGTCTCCTATCACTACTGCCTTCCTCTTCCTTTCCCTACCCTTCTGAGCCACAGAGCCAGACTGTGCCAGAGGCACGGCCACTGTCGCTTCCCCCAGGTAGGCTGTTCCCCCCCCCCCAACGGTACTCAAACAGGAGTTCTTATTGTCAAGGGGTACAGCCACAGGGGTACTCTCTAGTAAACTGACTCTTCCCCTTCCCCCTCATGACTGTGACCCACTTGTCTGTCTCCCGTGGCCCCGGTGTGACCACCTGCCTATAACCCCTCTCTATCACCGCCTCGCTGTCCCTGAGATAGCAAGTAGCTTAGAGTGAATCAGTGGGGGTGGGGGTGGGGGAGGAGGAACTGTTTTTTATGGCAGACTTGGCTATGTTGACAACTCGCTGCAGTTTCTAACTCTCTCAGTTGAGTGCGGTCCGCCCTGTGCCATAAATCTCCAATGAAAGCAGACGGGAGCAAAAGGAAATAACTCACCTTATCATACCAGCAGCGGATACTCAGCTGTCCACAAAGACAGTTACTGGAGGAGCAGTCGTCCAAACAGGTGCAGTGCTGTGAAGAAAGCAAAACTTGTGAGAGGGGCAAACACTTCAGCCCACACTGAGCACATCTCACAAACACACAACTGTGTCAGCCCACACTGAGCACATCTCACAAACACACAACTGTGTCAGCCCACACTGAGCACATCTCACAAACACACAACTGTGTCAGCCCACACTGAGCCCATCTCACAAACACACAACTGTGTCAGCCCACACTGATCACATCTCACACACAACTGTGTCAGCCCACACTGAGCCCATCTCACAAACACACAACTGTCAGCCCACACTGAGCACATCTCACAAGCACACAACTGTGTCAGCCCACACTGAGCACATCTCACAACCACACAACTGTGTCAGCCCACACTGAGCACATCTTACAAACACACAACTGTGTCAGCCCACACTGAGCACATCTCACAAACACACAACTGTCAGCCCACACTGAGCCCATCTCACAAACACACAACTGTGTCAGCCCACACTGAGCACATCTTACACACAACTGTGTCAGCCCACACTGAGCCCATCTCACAAACACACAACTGTGTCAGCCCACACTGAGCACATCTTACACACAACTGTGTCAGCCCACACTGAGCACATCTCACAACCACACAACTGTGTCAGCCCACACTGAGCACATCTTACAAACACACAACTGTGTCAGCCCACACTGAGCACATCTCACAAACACACAACTGTCAGCCCACACTGAGCCCATCTCACAAACACACAACTGTGTCAGCCCACTGAGCACATCTTACACACAACTGTGTCAGCCCACACTGAGCACATCTTACACACAACTGTGTCAGCCCACACTGAGCACATCTCACAAACACACAACTGTCAGCCCACACTGAGCCCATCTCACAAACACACAACTGTCAGCCCACACTGAGCCCATCTCACAAACGCACAACTGTCAGTCCACACTGAGCCCATCTCACAAACACACAACTGTCAGTCCACACTGAGCACATCTCACAAACACACAACTGTCAGCCCACACTGAGCACATCTCACAAACACACAACTGTCAGCCCACACTGAGCCCATCTCACAAACACACAACTGTGTCAGCCCACACTGAGCACATCTCACAAACACACAACTGTCAGTCCACACTGAGCCCATCTCACACAACTGTCAGCCCACACTGAGCCCATCTCACACAACTGTCAGCCCACACTGAGCCCATCTCACAAACACACAACTGTCAGTCCACACTTAGCACATCTCACAAACACACAACTGTCAGCCCACACTGAGTCCATCTCACAAACACACAACTGTGTCAGCCCACACTGATCATATCTCATAAACACACAACTGTGTCAGCCCACACTGAGCACATCTCACAAACACACAACTGTGTCAGCCCACACTGATCATATCTCATAAACACACAACTGTGTCAGCCCACACTGAGCACATCTCACAAACACACAACTGTGTCAGCCCACACTGAGCACGTCTCACAAACACACAACTGTGTCAGCCCACACTGAGCACATCTCACAAACACACAACTGTGTCAGCCCACACAGAGCCCACCTCACAAACCTTCTGGGGAACCAGTGAGAAGGGCAATAACGCACAACCATTTCCATCTACACTGAATTCATCACTAATGTTCTCAGCCACGTTTTAGCAACAGTTTCTTCCCCTCTGCCATCAGATTTTTGCACTGGCCATGAACCAACTACCTTGCTATTCCTCTTCTGCACAATTTTCTTGTGGTAATTTATTGTAATTTTAATGCCTTGCTTGAAACTGCTGCCACAAAACAATCAATTTCACGACATACTTCAGTGATAATATACCTGTTATTGGAACTGGGGTATTATTGTCACCTGTACCAAGATACAGTGAAAAGCTTATCTTGTAAGGGTTGGACAGAGTAGATGTGGAAAGGCTGTTTCCCTTAGTGGGTGAGTCCAGAACAAGAGGTCACAGTCTTAGAATTAGCAGGTACCCATTTAAAACAGAGATGAAGAGAAATTTTTTAGCCAGAGGGTCGAAGATTTGTGGAATTCGTTGCCACATACAGCTGCGGAGGCCCGATCATTGAGGGCGTTTAAGAAGGAGATTGATAGGTATATAATTAGTCAGGGTATCAAGGGATATGGGGAAAAAGCCAGAAATTGTAACTGGATGGGAGAATAGTTTAGCTCATGGTGGAGTGGCGGAGCCGAATGGCCTACTTCTGCTACTTTGTCTTGTGATCTTGTATACTGTTCATACACACAAAATACTCTGCATTTGCTGGGGTCAAAGCAACACTCACAACACACTGGAGGAACTCAGCAGGTCGGGCAGCATCCGTGGAAGCGATCAGTTAAAGTTTTGGGCCGGAACCCTTCGTCAGGACTGTAGAGAGAAGGGGCAGAGGCCCTATAAAGAAGGTGGGGGGAGGGTGGGAAGGAGAAGGCTGGTAGGTTCCAGGTAGTCTCCAGCCCCTTGGTATGAACATTGAATTCTCCAACTTCTGGTAATTCCCTCCTGCTCCCTTCCTCTATCCCTATGTCACTCTGCCCCCTCCCCCAGCTGCCTATCACCTCCCTTATGGTTCCGCCTCCTTCTACTACCCATTGTGTTTTCCCCTATTCCTTCTTCACCTTTCCTGCCTATCACCTCCCTGCCTCCCTTCCCCATCCCTTTATCTTTCCCCTTACTGGTTTTTCACCTGGAACCTACCAGCCTTCTCCTTCCCACCCTCCCCCCACCTTCTTTATAGGGCCTCTGCCCCTTCCCTCTACAGTCCTGACGAAGGGTCTCGGCCCGAAACGTCAACTGATCATTTCCGCGGATGCTGCCCGACCTGCTGAGTTCCTCCAGCGTGTTGTGAGTGTTGCTGTTCATACAGATTAGATCATTACACAGTGCCAAGTAGAATAAAGTGTAAGAACCACCAAGATTGCAATACAGGTAACGATAAAGGTGCAGGATCATTAACAAGATAGACTATGAGGTCAAGAGTCCATCTTATCACAAAGAGTTCTGTTAAAGGGTCTGATAACGGTGGGATAGAAGCTGTTCTTAAGCCCGGTGGTA
Organism: Mobula birostris; assembly: GCF_030028105.1. Lineage (NCBI taxonomy): Eukaryota > Metazoa > Chordata > Chondrichthyes > Myliobatiformes > Myliobatidae > Mobula > Mobula birostris. The sequence goes on from NC_092374.1 coordinate 205,595,214, forward strand.
GCTCTCAAGCTATTGTATCTTCTGCCCAGTGGGTTGGGGGTGGGGGGGGAGAGAAGAGAGAATGTCCAGACGTCTGGGGTAGGTGGGGGGTCTTTGATTATACTGACTGCTTAGAGGCAGTGAGAAGCATAGACAGGTTCCTGTGATCTGCTCCTCTGTGTCTACAACTTCCTGCAGCTTCTGAAGCTGACATGCAGAGCAGTTGCTGTACCAAGCCATTTTTCATCCAGACAGGATACTTTCTTTGTAGGACTGGTAAGAGTCAACGTGGCATACCAAAGTAGCCTCCTGAGGAAGTTGAGGTTCGTGAGCTTTCTTGGCAATGTGGTTGGAATAGGACAGGCTGTTGGTGATGTTCACACCTGGGAACTTGAAGCTTTGAACCCCCTCAACATTAACATCTGTAACAGGAACCTTTTCGAACAGCTTCTTCCCCTCTGCTGTTGTATTTCTGGGCCTCCCACTTGCACTATTTATTTCTGCTGTTTGCAGTGATGTTGATGTATTGCTCTGTACTGCTGCCATTGAACAATAAAGTGAACACCACCAATAATAGCCTGTCCTGCTCCAATCACTGGTAATAAACCCGATTTCCATTTCTGGAAATGAGTAGGAATAAAGTAAGTCTGCAAAGGATGGAAAAGGGAAGTTGGAAAAGTGATGTGGTCAGAGGGTATTGCAGATCACGCAGACAGGTGAGCTGTTCTGAACTGCTGTCCAAGCCTCACCAAGGGCTGAGAACAGAAGCTGGAATGAAATGTGGGCGGCACGGCAGTGTAGAGGTTAGTGTGACACTGGGTTCAGTTCCCACCGCTTTGTCCCCGTGACTATACGGGTCTCTTCCCTTTGCATTTCACCTACCAAGGTGCAACATTTCACATTTGGCCAGGACGCAGGAAATCTGAAATAAGGACAGAAACATTGGAAATACTCAGGTACACAGTATCCGTGGAAAGAGAGATGGTTCAAGTTTCAGGTCAAAGACTCTGGAAAGAATGGGTGGGGAGGGTTATATAGGGCAGTCAAATTACCTGTTACGGGGCGAGGTTGAGATTGCTGTGCGGATAAAAACATCTGGTTGATGAATTTATGATGGTGGTTAGAGATAAGCATGCAAAGCATGTGAATGCAAGGTTACAGGAAATGCCGAGGAAAATCGGACCATCTACAGACGGATGATATTGGATCTGGAGTCTGGCTATACACCAGGAGTGCGACTGGAAGGTGCTGAATTCAGTACCGAGTCTGCAAGGCTCCAATGGGCCCTGTCAGGAGATGTTCCTCAAGTTTGTCACGAACTGGTTAGAGTGTGAGAGAGAGTGGAATGGGAAGTTTAGAGCTTGAGTGATAAACTCCCACAAAACAGTCACCAGTGTTTGAACAACACCCGTAACGTGGAGGGGAAACTCAGCAGGTCAGGCAGCATCTATGGAGTCAACAGTCAACATTTTGGGCCGGGACCTTTCATCAGGTCTGGGAAAAAAAAAGCAGAAGTCAGAACAAGAATGTTGGGGAAGAGGACAAATTGACAGGTGATTAAGTGAAAGTTCAAAGTAAATTTATTATCAAAGTATGTGTAGGTTGCCATGTACCACATTGAGGTTCATTTTTTTGCGGGCATTTACAGGAAAAAGGATGAGCCATGATTGAATGGTGGAGCAGACTCGATGGGCCAGATGGCCAAATTCTGCTCCTATGTCTTATGGTCTTATGGAAAGAGAAAGATAACAGAATCTATGAGAAACCACAGACAAACAACCAACAAAAGAAGAAAGTCAAACTGTGCAAATAAAAACTATAACACTGAAAACATGATTTATGAAGAGTCCTACAACCAGTTCAATGTTGTGGTGAATAAAGTTACCCACGTTGGTTCAGAGGCCAACTGGCTGAGGGGTAATAACTGTTCCTGAACCTGGTGCTGAGTCCTGAGGCTCCTGTACCTCCTGCCTGACGGCAGCAGTGAGAAGTGAGCACGGCCTGGATGGTAGGGGTCCTTGATAAGGACGTTGATTTCCTACAGCAGCGCTCTGTGTAGAGGTGCTCAATGCTGGGGAGGGCTTTACCCGTAATGGATTGGGCTGTATCCATCACTGTAACCAGGTGAGGGGGAAGGTAGGTGGGTGGGTTAAGAGGAATGCAGTGAGAAGCTGGGAGTTGATGGTGAAAGAGGTAAACAGCGGAAGAAAGAGGAATCTGGTAAGTCAGGACAACGGACTCATAATGGACCACGGGAAGGAGGAAAGGCACCTGAGGTAGGTGATGATCAAGCAAGAAGAGCGGGGTGAGAGTGGAACTAGAATGTGGAATGGTAAAACAGAGAAGAGGGCATGGGGAGAAATTGGTGGAAATTAAAAGATATTGCTCATGTCATCAGGTTGGAGGCAATCCAGATAGAACAGGGGTCCCCAACCTTTTTTTACACTGCGGACTGGTTTAATATTGACAATATTCTTGCTGACCGGCCGACCTGGGGGGGCGAGGGGGGGGTAGTGGGGGTGTTCAAGTAGGGTTAAACTCACCTCAACATGTCTTTTACAGTTAGGGTTGCCAACTTTCTCACTCCCAAATAAGGGACAAAAGTAGCAGTCAAATCCCGGGACACTTTACCCCAAGAATGACTACCATGACCATGAAGCCTTGCACGGGCACCTGTGTGCGCATGCGTGACGTGCACATGTGATGTGTGCATGCACGTCCATGCCGATATTTTCCCCCACAATCAGTTTTGCCTTCATCTTCCTGACTATACTGTACATACAGTATTTCTACTTTATACAGGCTGTGTATTTATCATATCATTCCTGCTTTTACTATATGTTAGTGTTATTTTTGGTCTTATGTGTTATTTGGTATGATTTGGTTGGTTAATTTTTGGGTCTGGGAACGCTCAAAAATTTTTCCCATATAAATTAATGATAATTGCTTCTTCACTTCATGCCATTTCAGCACGAAAGGTTTCATAGGAATGCTCTACATTAGCGGGGGAAATATGGGACAAGGGCGGTCCCATATGGGACAAACCAATTTAGCCCGATATACGGGATGTCCCGGCTAATACGGGACAGTTGGCAACCCATTGTTCAAGTTCAACAGTGTGTGACAGGGAATGAAGAAAGGTGCAGCTGACTCATATCGTTTCCACACAGCCCGGTAGCACATGCTCTGCGGCCCGGTGGTTGGGAACCGCTGAGATAGGATATGAGGTGTTGCTCCAGTTTTCCTGCTGCAGAGAACCTGAGCAATGGATCTTGAGGGGAGATTTTAGAGGTGCTCCTGGAAGCCATGAACAACTCAGGAAATTAGGAAAGGGGAGACCTGGTAACCAAAGATTCACGTGACGGGTGAAGCACCTTCTACATTATTCAACGAGCTGTGACAGTCTGGAAAGGGACAGGAAGTAGATTTAAAAGAAAGCGGATAAATATTCCATTGGCAGGGCGGAAGGAAGATGGCCAAGTGGTTGAGGTAAAGTGTCCACAGAGAGCACGTGGCTGCAACAGGCCAAATGATTCATCGTGATGGGCTCAAAGTTCACTCTGAGGTGGTCAGGGGTTGCAACTGCACTGCTACTGCTGACATTGACAAGTGGCAGGCACGACAGCAAGCTCTGCGGTGAAGAAATTTGCAGTAATGGGTCACAGGAGTAGAATTAGTTCAATCAGCCAATCCACTACTCTGCCATTGCATCATGACTGATTTATTGTCCCTCCCAAACCTATCCTCCTGTCTTCTCCCTGTATCCCTTCATGCCCTGACTAATCAAAAATCTATCAACCTCACCTTAAACAGACCCAGTGACTTGGCCTCCACAGCTGTCCGTGACAATGAATTCCACAGATTCAACACCGTCTGGGTAAAGCTTGAATTTCCAGCATCTGCAGAATTCCTGTTGTTTGCGTAAAGAAATTCCTTTCTATCTTTGTTTTAAATAGTGTCCCTCTATTCTGAGGCCGTGCCCTCTGGTCAAGACTAGTGATAGGAAACATCCTCTCCACATCCGCTGCCTAGGCCTTTCAATATTCTAAACTGCAGTCAGTACAGTGTTAGAGCCATCAAATGCTCCTCAATCGAGATCATAGCTGTGAACTTTGTCTAGATCCTCTCCAATGCCAACACATCATAAAGGGCCCAAAACTGCTGACACTACTCACAGTGCAGTCTAAGCTATGCCTTATAAAGCCTCAGTATTACATCCTTGCTTTTGACTTCCGGTGAATAAATAGCTCAGGATTATCCAAATTGAAGTTTATTTCTCAGGATGTATACAGAACACAAGGATACAGAGGGGCTGAGTGAGGTAGCAGAGGGGGACCACGTTCCAATGACTTTATTCAGCTTTGGTCAGACCATACTCCTCCTATGTCTTATGCTGGACACAACTTCTTACATGTCTAGATCAACAGCAACAACGTAAACAAAAAAGTGCCATGAATGTGCTTTTCACCTTGTAGGGGAATAAAGTCTCACCAAGACACATGGAAAGATAAGTATTTCTCCTCAGAAGAATCAGCCAAAGCCAGTACACTGCTCTCCAAAATGGCTGCAGCACAACTGCCCATGTCCCACAACAACCCCTCACGAACAGCAACATGTGAATGTCCAAATCAGTGCTTGTCAGTAAGCCTGAGACAGACAGCTACTCAGTGGACGCTTATTAGGTGTACCTGCTTATTAGTACAAATATCTAATCAGCCAATCATTTGGCAACAACTCAAAGCATAAAAGTATCCAGACATGGTCAAAAGGTTCAGTTGTTGTTCAGACCAAATAGTGGATCGGGGAAGAAGTGTAGTTTAATTTATTTTAAGCAACACACACAAAATGCTGGAGGAACTCATTAGGCCAGGCAGCATCTGTGGAAAAGAGTAACCAGCTGACGTTTTGGGCCAAGACCCTTCATCAGGCCAGATGCTCCCTGAGCTGCTGAGCTCCCCCAGCGTTGTGTGTGTGTGTGTGTGTGTGTGTGTGTGTGTGTGTGTGTGTGTGTGTGTGTGTGTGTGTGTGTGTGTTTGTGTGTGTGTGTGTGTGTGTGTGTGTGTGCATGTGTTGCTTTGGATTTTCAGCATCGGCTAAATTTCTCGTGCTTACTATTTGTTTTAATCTTATTTAGAGATACAACTCGTAAGAGGCCCTTCCGGACCAACGAGCCGCAGTGCTCAGCGGCGCACCTATTAGACCCTTGCCTAATCACAGGACAACTCATAATGACCAATCAACCTACTAACTGGCATGTCTTTGGACTGTGGGAGGGATGCAAGTGGCTTTGACCATGGAATGATCGTTGGTAATTTGAGTATCTCAGAAACGGCTGATGTCCTGGGATTTTCATGCAGAACAGACTCTAGGGGAGAGTTCCCAACCTTTCTTATGTTGTGGTCCCTTACCATTAACCGCGGGACCTGTGGACCCCTAATTGGGAACCCCCGGCCTACAGTTTACAGAAAATAGTGCAAAAAAAACAAACAAAAAAAAATCAAATGAGTGGCAGTTCTGCGGTAAAAAATTGCCTTGTGAAAGAGAGGCTGGATGAGAATGACCAGACTGGTTCAAGCTGACAGGAAGGTGACAGTAACTCAAATCCAGCACATATTACAGCAGTGCTGTGCAGAAGAGCATCTCTGAACATGGTGCTTGAAGTGGATGGGCTACCGCAGCAGAAGACAATGAGCATATACTAAGTGGCCATTTTATTAGGGACAGGAGGTACCTAACAAAGTCATCATCGAGTGCATATTGGTCCTTGGGCATCTGCTTCCCCAACATAATTGAGGAAGGGAATCCGCTGCTCTGACGCAGTCTGACCTATCTAATGGGTTCCTAATTCAGAGGGAATTAGTGGCCGTGCTGTCAGTCCACATCCCCTGAGAAAATATATTAAAGGAAAATTTAAAGAGGTGAGGGGTGAACATCAGAGTGAGTTGGGTGGACAGGTGGCATGGTAATGTAGTGGTTAGTGCAACACCTTACACTGCCAACGACCAGGGTTCAATCCCCACTGCTCTTTGTAAGGAGTTTGTACGTTCTCCACATGAATGCATCGGTTTCCTCCGGATGAGAGTTTCAAGGATATACAGGACAGTAAGCATTAGTAAGTTGTGGGCATGCTATGTTGGGGCCGGAAGTGTGGCAACACTTGCCGACTGCCCCCAGCAAGATCCCCGGACTCCACTGATCGTTGACGGAAACTATGCATTTCGCTGTATGTTTCAACGTACATATGACAAATAAAGCTGGTCATAAAAATCTGATTACACTACTATTCTTCCATTCACGGGTTCTGGGTACCTGAAGGTGCGTGATGTTCCTGTCGATATTCATCGTGGAGGTCTCACAGTTTTCAGAAATATACTTGTAGTCCTCTGGAGCCATCTCCTCATCCACCGCGTTCACACATGGTATTGGGACATTCTCATACCCTCTTGCAATGTCCCTGGGAAGGAGGGGGTTGGGAAAAGGACAGAAGATAGTCAGCTCTTACCCAGAATCAGGTGTATTATCAGTGACATGGGCCACAAACTTTGCTGTGTTATGGCAGGAGAACAGTGCAATACACAAAAAAAAACTATAAGTTACAACAAGAAATAGCTTAAAATTAATATAGTGCAAAAAGAGAGGTAGAGTTCACGGTGAGGGAATGTCTTTAACCAGAGGCTGATGAAATTGTGGAATTCATCGCTCGATGTTCTCCTAGCTTTCCTGCAAAGCCTGGTCTAAGAATTCCACTCCCTTTCTGTATCCAGAGAACCGTGCCTGCCACGGCTCAGCACTGCCCTCGACCTGGTCGGAAGGCACACCACATGCCAGTCAACATTTCAGCCCTCCCAACTAATCAATGCACACTTAACCACTGGCCACCTTAATTGGATTAACCCATCTAGCACCAAGCCGTTGGCCCCCCCGGTGAATCACCTGGTCTGGGCCCTGACCTATGAAGGGTGCTACATGAGCTCAGCTCGCTCTCTTTTTTGCCATCCTGGAGGGACTACCCTGCTTCACTCCAGGCTGTAGACTGCAGAACAGTGCTGGAGACTCGTGGTGAGCTGTGCAGTGAATAGGGTTTTGAGAGCGTTTGTGGTGTCCCTGTAGCAGAGAGCCGTGCCTGCCCATAGTCAAGGGGTGGCAGGTATCATAGTTACTTTTCCCTTGCTTGTATATGTACCTGTACTCTGTCCCCACACCATTTTCCAGTGTATTGTACCGCCGACCCGACTTTTCTCATGCTCGTCTATTCTAAGTGCGTTTGTGCGAGTACTGTAGCCATTTGTGTTGTCCCCAAGCTCTTCTGTAAATGCACAATAAATAAACTCCTTATTGTTAAAACTGTGTGTCCAGAATCCTTGCCTTTGAGACTCAAAGAACCTGTCTCCTTTCCATCACAACACTTTCCCACTGTAAAGGTACTTCCTATCAAACCTGCAAAAAAATATTATAAACCTCAAATTATCACCGAACCAATCAGAAGACAGAATTTGATCTGGAATTCTGTTTGCCCTCCTTCCAGTCTAAGCCAGGTGTTTGGCAAACCCATGTTTCATTCCCCCAAATCATCCCAGAAGCACTCCCATGGACCCAGGGTGTGCCCCAACACAGCTCTTGACTACCTGAGGCCATCAGACATGGGAGCAGAATGAGGCCATTCTGCCTTCTGAGTCTGCTTCACCTTTCCTAGAACATACAGCAGTACAGATTGTGCCAAACCAATTACATTAAATAATCTCTTCTGCCTACACAATGTTCACATCCCTCCATTTACCTCACATTTATGTGCCTATCCAAACGTCTCTCAGAAGTGTCTAATGTATCTCCCTCTATCACCATCCTGTGTTAACCAAAAGTTGCCCCTCCTTTCTCCTTTGACATATCCATGTGAAATGCATACCCTCTAGCATTAGGCAGTTCAACCCTGGGAAAAGGAAACTTCTGTCTAGTCCATCTTTACCTCTCATGATCTTATAATCCCAGGGGATTATCAGCACCCAATTGCCCACCATTGAGAACATCTACCATAAACGCTGCCTGGGCAGGGAGAAAAGTTTTATCAGGGACGCATCTCACCCTAACCATGGACTTTTTACTCTCCTCCCATCCGGTAGGTGCTACAGGAGCCTCCACTCCCGCACCAGCAGGCGCTGGGACAGCTTCTTCCCTGAGGCTGTGACACTGCTGAACCTCTCATCACAGCACTAAGCAGTATTGTATCTGTATTGTACTGTCTTAGTACTTCTATATTTGTGTGCTGTAGCACTTTTTTTATTCGCAGTTATTTTGCAAATCACACTATTCTTTGCATTTCTGGTCAGATGCCATCTGCATTTCATTGGCTTTGTATCTGTACTTGGCACAATGACAATAAAGTTGTATCTAATCTAATCTAATCTTACAAACCTCCATCAGATCTCCTCTCAGCATCTGCCACTCCAGTGAAAACAATCCAAGTTTTTCCAACTTCTAAACCAGGCAGCATCCTCTTCTGCACCCTCTCCAAAGCCACATTGCCCTTCCTATGATGGGGTGATCAGAACTGTATGCAATGTGGCGTAACTAGAGTTTTATAAAGCTGCAACTTCCGAACTTCGAGGGAAGCAGCAGAGGTAACTCATTAAATATATTTACCCAACAGTTAGGTAGATTTTTTCACAGTAGGGAAATTCTGGGGCAAAGGTAGATAGGCGAAGTCTAGGAAAACACCAGATCCTTTTTCAGGTGAGGGAGGAATTTCTTTAGCCAGAGGGTGGTGAATCTGTGGAACTCATTGCCACAGAAGACTATAGAGACCATGACATTGAGGTATATTTAAACTGGAGGTTACACACATCAAAGTTGCTGGTGAACGCAGCAGGCCAGGCAGCATCTCTAGGAAGAGGTGCAGTCGACGTTTCAGGCTGAGACCCTTCATCAGGACTAACTGAAGGAAGAGTGAGTAAGGGATTTGAAAGTTGGAGGGGGAGGGGGAGATCCAAAATGATAGGAGAAGACAGGAGGGGGAGGGATGGAGCCAAGAGCTGGACAGGTGATTGGCAAAAGGGGATACGAGAGGATCATGGGACAGGAGGTCCGGGAAGAAAGACAAGGGGTGGGGGGGGGAACCCAGAGGATGGGCAAGAGGTATATTCAGAGGGACAGAGGGAGAAAAAGGAGAGTGAGAGAAAGAATGTCTGCATAAAAATAAGTAACAGATGGGGTACGAGGGGGAGGTGGGGCCTAGCGGAAGTTAGAGAAGTCGATGTTCATGCCATCAGGTTGGAGGCTACCCAGACGGAATATAAGGTGTTGTTCCTCCAACCTGAGTGTGGCTTCATCTTTACAGTAGAGGAGGCCGTGGATAGACATGTCAGAATGGGAATGGGATGTGGAATTAAAATGTGTGGCCACTGGGAGATCCTGCTTTCTCTGGCGGACAGAGCGTAGATATTCAGCAAAGCGGTCTCCCAGTCTGCGTCGGGTCTCGCCAATATATAAAAAGCCACATCAGGAGCACCGGGCGCAGTATATCACCCCAGTCGACTCACAGGTGAAGTGTTGTCTCACCTGGAAGGACTGCTTGGGGCCCTGAATGGTGGTAAGGGAGGAAGTGTAAGGGCATGTGTAGCACTTGTTCCCCTTACACGGATAAGTGCCAGGAGGGAGATCAGTGGGGAGGGATGGGGGGGACGAATGGACAAGGGAGTTGTGTAGGGAGCGATCCCTGCGGAATGCAGATAGGGGGGGGAAGGAAAGATGTGCTTAGTGGTGGGATCCCGTTGGAGGTGGCAGAAGTTACGGAGAATAATGTGTTGGACCCGGAGGCTGGTGGGGTGGTAGGTGAGGACCAGGGGAACCCTATTCCTAGCGAGGTGGCGGGAGAATGGAGTGAGAGCAGATGTACGTGAAATGGGGGAGATGCGTTTAAGAGCAGAGTTGATAGTGGAGGAAGGGAAGCCCCTTTCTTTAAAAAATGAAGACATCTCCCTCGTCCTAGAATGAAAAGCCTCATCCTGAGAGCAGATGCAGCGGAGACGGAGGAATTGTCCCCCACTTTTCCTTCGCTACATTGATGACTGCATTGGCGCTGCTTCCTGCACGCATGCAGAACTCGTTGACTTTATTAACTTTGCCTCCAACTTTCACCCTGCCCTCAAGTTTACCTGGTCCATTTCCGACACCTCCCTCCCCTTTCTAGATTTTTCTGTCTCTGTCTCTGGAGACAGCTTATCCACTGATGTCTACTATAAGCCTACTGACTCTCACAGCTATCTGGACTATTCCTCTTCTCACCCTGTCTCTTGCAAAAACTCCATCCCCTTCTCGCAATTCCTCCGTCTCCGCCGCATCTGCTCTCAGGAGGAGGCTTTTCATTCTAGGACGAGGGAGATGTCTTAATTTTTTAAAGAAAGGGGCTTCCCTTCCTCCACTATCAACTCTGCTCTTAAACGCATCTCCCCCATTTCACGTACATCTGCTCTCACTCCATCCTCCTGCCACCCCACTAGGAATAGGGTTCCCCTGGTCCTCACCTACCACCCCACCAGCCTCCGGGTCCAACACATTATTCTCCGTAACTTCCGCCACCTCCAACGGGATCCCACCACTAAGCACATCTTTCCCTCCCCCTCTCTCTCTGCATTCCGCAGGGATCGCTCCCTACACAACTCCCTTGTCCATTCGTCCCCCCCATCCCTCCCCACTGATCTCCCTCCTGGCACTTATCCGTGTAAGCGGAACAAGTGCTACACAGGCCCTTACACTTCCTCCCTTACCACCATTCAGGGCCCCAAACAGTCCTTCCAGGTGAGGCAACACTTCACCTGTGAGTCGACTGGGGTGATATACTGCGTCCGGTGCTCCCGATGTGGCCTTTTATATATTGGTGAGACCCGACGCAGACTGGGAGACCGCTTTGCTGAACATCTACGCTCTGTCCGCCAGAGAAAGCAGGATCTCCCAGTGGCCACACATTTTAATTCCACATCCTATTCCCATTCTGACATGTCTATCCACAGCCTCCTCTACTGTAAAGATGAAGCCACACTCAGGTTGGAGGAACAACACCTTATATTCCGTCTGGGTAGCCTCCAACCTGATGGCATGAACATCGACTTCTCTAACTTCCGCTAGGCCCCACCTCCCCCTCGTACCCCATCTGTTAATTATTTTTATGCAGACATTCTTTCTCTCACTCTCCTTTTTCTCCCTCTGAATATACCTCTTGCCCATCCCCTGGGTCCCCCCCCCCATGTCTTTCTTCCCGGACCTCCTGTCCCATGATCCTCTCATATCCCCTTTTGCCTATCACCTGTCCAGCTCTTGGCTCCATCCCTCCCCCTCCTGTCTTCTCCTATCATTTTGGATCTCCCCCTCCCCCTCCAACTTTCAAATCCCTTACTCACTCTTCCTTCAGTTAGTCCTGACGAAGGGTCTCGGCCTGAAACGTCAACTGCACCTCTTCCTAGAGATGCTGCCTGGCCTGCTGCGTTCACCAGCAATTTTGATGTGTGTTGCTTGAATTTCCAGCATCTGCAGAATTCCTGTTGTTTGCGTTTAAACTGGAGGTTGACAGGTTCTTGATTAATCAGGGTGTCAAAGGTTACAGGGAGAAAGTAGGGGAATGGGGTTGAGATGGATAATAAATCAGCCATGATGAAACTGTGGTGCAGACTCGATGGGCCAAATGGTCTACTTCTGCTCCTATGTCTTCCCAGGATGTTTCCCTCCTCCCTGCATGCGTTCCAGTGGCTGACTCACCGACTGACGATCCTCTCGGTGCGCACTGCTCGATTAATTATGCCTTGCTTGAGCCTCTTGTTGAGCTGCAGGGCAAACCAGACCTGCGAGTTGATGACACAGCAGTCCAACGGGCTGTCCCCCTCACGGTTCTTCACCTCAATGTCTGCTCCACGCGAAAGGAAGAGTCTGCAACACGGGAGCCAAGTGTTAATGACCCAGCTCTGAAGGGCACACTCCTGGATTTTCCCCTCTCCCATGGGGAGAGAATTCCCCAAGCCTGATCCACCCTGTGCACCAAGTCAGTCAACTCACACTCCTGTGTTCTCGAGATTACACTACTGTGTCCTAAATCCATCACCTCACGCTCATACACACTGGAGATTACACTACTGTGTCCTAAATCCATCACTTCACACTCCTGCACACTGGAGATTACACTACTGTGTCCCAAGTCTGTCACCTCACGCTCATACACACTGGAGATTACACTACTGTGCCCCAAGTCTGTCACCTCACGCTCATACACACTGGAGATTACACTACTGTGTCCTAAATCCATCACCTCACACTCCTGCACACTGGAGATTACACTACTGTGTCCTAAATCGTCACCTCACACTCCTGCACACTGGAGATTACACTACTGTGTCCCAAGTCTGTCACCTCACGCTCATACACACTGGAGATTATACTACTGTGCCCGAAGTCTGTCACCCCACACTCCTGCACACTGGAAATGGACTCGCCTGGGGTTATACTAGCAAGAGCTTTTGACTTTGAAGATGTACAAGATGATAAGAGGCATAGACAGAACAGACAGCCAGAGTCTTTTTCTCAGCCACAGAGGGAATGACTCACTCAAGGAGGCATACTTCTGAAGTGAGTGGAGAAAACTACAGAGGAGGTGTTTTACAGAGAGTGGTGGGTGTGTGGTACACCCATCCAGCGGTGGTGGTGGTGGTTGATTCACTGAGGCCATTGAAGACACTCTTAGGTAGAAACATGGATGAAATAGAAGTTGAGGGCTGTACAGGAGGGAAGGCTTAGATTGATCCAGAGTATGATAAGAGGGTTCTGGTTTACAGGGAAACTTTAAATAGGTTAGGACTTAATTTCTTGGAGCATAGGAGAATGAGGGGAGATTTGATAGAGATTTACACAATTATGAGGGATATTGATTGGATAAATGTAAACAGGCTTTTTCCATTGAGGTTGCGTGAGATTTAGAACTAGAGGACATATGTTAAGGGTAAAAGGTGAAACGTTTAAGGAGAACTTGAGGGGGCACTTCTTCTCTCAGAGGGTGATGTGAGTGTGGAACAAGCTGCCAGTGGAAGTGGTCGATCTCAACATTTAAGAGAAGTTTGGATAAATACATGGATGGGAAGGATATGAAGGGCTATGGTCCAGGTTGAAACTGATGGGACAAGGCAGAACAACAGTTCAGAACACTCCAGCATGGACTAGATGGGCCAAAGAGCTTATTTCTGTGCTATTGTGCTCTATGAACCTACACTCATTGGCCACTTTATTAGGTACACCTGCTTGTCATTGCAAATATCTAATCAGACCATTATGTGGCAGCAACTCCAAACATAAAAGTATGTTGACATGGTCAAGAATTTCAATTGTTTCTCAGACCAAACATCAGAACGGGGAAGAAATGTGACCCAAGTGACTTTGACCGTGGAGTCATTGTTGGTGCCAGATGGGGTGGTTTGAGTATCCCTAAAACTGCTGATGTCCTGGGATTTTCATGACAACAGCCTTTAGAGTTCTTGGAGTCTAGTGCAATAAACAAACAAAAAAAAATCCAGTAAATGGAAGTTCTGTGTGTGAAAGTGCCTTTTAATGAGAGAGGTCAGTGCAGAGTGGTCAGACTGGTTTGAGCTGACAGAAAGGCAACAGTAACTCAAACAACTACATGTTACTATAGTGGTGCGTAGAAGAGCACTGAACACACAACGTTCAAACCTTGATGTGGATGGGCTAGTGCAGCAGAAGACAACACCAGGTTCCACTCCTGTACCTAATAAAGTGGCCACCGAGTATGTTGTGAATGTGGGTGGAGAGCTGCAGTGCCCTCTCGTGGTACTGCATAAAATAGCGGAAGAGTGAAGAACCACCACTTCAGGACTCCTCCCCTGATCAAAACTGATAAACAATTGAGAACACTGAACAGTACAGGCTCTTTGACCGGTGAAACAGGACACCTATCCTGATCAAAACTGATAAATGCTGTACTCAGAACCGAGAACAATACAGCACAGTACAGGCTCTTTTTGACCCACAGTGCCAGCGGTGAGTGTACAGAACAAGGAGTGAACAGGTCAGCAGGTTATGCAAGGTGGGTGACAGAGAAACAGTCAGTTGCTAAACTGTGACAGAATAGGCATTTCCGTTAGCAGAGACCCTACGCCACCGTTCCATCATGGCTGATTTATTATCCCTCTCAACCCCGTTCTCCTAATAACATGACCTCCACAGATTCACCACTCACTGACTGAAGAAATTCCTTCCCTCTGTTCTGAGGCTTTGCCCTCTGCTCCTAGACTCTCCCACTACAGGAAATATTCTCTCCACATCCACTCTTTCAATATTTGACAGGTTCCAATGAGATCCCCCCACCCACCCTCATTCTTCTAAGCTCCAGTGAGTATGGGCTCTGAGTGATCAAACACTCCTCCTATGTTAATTCTTGGAAACATTCTCGTGATGCTCCTCTGGACACTCCAAAACTGCTCACCAATTAAGCCTCAACATTACATCTTTGCTCTCATACTCTAGTCCTCCCCAAATGAATAGTAATGTTGCATTTGGTTTCCTTACTGACTCAAGCAGCAAGTTAACCTTTCGGGAACCCTGCATGGGGTCTCCCAAGTCCCTTTGCACCTCAGAGTTTTTAATCTTCTCCCCGTTTAGAAATAGCCCAAGTCTTTATTCCTTCGACCACAGTGTTAAGCTGTAACAGAATGGGGTTCAGAGGACTTTCAATGACCCCTGGCAGTGATGCCACACACTGAGGTCAAATATCTGTTTCCAGGAGATGTATACATACATGACACAGTCGTAGAAATTCTCACGAGCCGCGATGTGCAAGGGCGTGTCACCGTGCATGTTCACTGCCTGTAGGTCACACCGCGCATTCAGGAGCACCTCAGCGATGTCCGATGAACCAGCAAAAGCTGCCCAGTGCAGGCAGATGTTCTCCTCCTGTGAGAGAGGAGGGAATAAGGTGAGTAGGGTACAGTGTAGAGTACAGTGAACACCAGCAGTTACACACAACATATATTACAGGCTCTTCAGCCCATGATGTTGTGCGGTCTTTTAACCTTCTCCAAGATCAATCTAACCCCTCCCTCCTACCTCAACCTCCATTTTTTTTATCATCCCTGTGCCTAAGTCTTTTAAATGTCCTTGATATGCCTGCCTCTACCACCACCCTTGATATGTATCCACCACTCTCTGTTTAAAACAAAAACCTACCTCTGAAATCCCACCCATACTTTCTTCCAATCACTGTAAAATGATGCCCCCTTGTATTAGCCATTCCCGTCCTGGGGAACAAGTCTCAGACTAGCCACTTGACATACGCCTCTTATGAACTTGTACACCTCAATCAAGTTGCCTCATGTTCCTTCATTCCAAAGAGAAAAGCCCTCACTCGTAAAACCTACGTATCCTGATGAGACATGCTCTCTAATCCTGTCAGCATCCTGGTAACTGAACTCTCCAGCATCTCTAAATCTTCTGGATCCTTTCTGTAACGAGGAAACCGTTTCCAGTACTCTCCCACTGAAAGGCATCAAGCAAATACAGCTGTAGCTCCCTGACCATCAGCATCCCAGGTCTCCAAACACCCACCTACACTGGGGGGCATCTACGCTGACCCACGTGTCTTTGGGATGAGGGAGGAAACTGGAAACCCAAAGGCCAGAGGAAATGCGCAAACCCTGCATAGAAATCACTGTGCAAGCCAGTTCTACTGACTACCATCAAGCTGGCCTCTTATTGGTTGGGTGCTTCTTCACCATTCCTATGCACACACGTGTAATAATTATAGAGTGCAGTTAGTTACTAAGCACATTTATAAAGCGCAGTTATGCTGTACAGTTAGACTGTGTTACACAGTGGGATTAGAAAGCACTGATATGCGGTACGGTTAGACTGTGTTACACAGTGGGATTAGAGAGCGCTGTTATGCGGTACGGTTAGACGGTGTTACACAGTGGGATTAGAGAGCGCTGTTATGCGGTACGGTTAGACTGTGTTACACAGTGGGATTAGAGAGCACTGATATGCGGTACGGTTAGACTGTGTTACACAGTGGGATTAGAGAGCACTGTTATGCGGTACGGTTAGACGGTGTTACACAGGGGATTAGAGAGCGCTGTTATGCGGTACAGTTAGACTGTGTTACACAGTGGGATTAGAGAGCACTGATATGCGGTACGGTTAGACTGTGTTACACAGTGGGATTAGAGAGCGCTGTTATGCGGTACGGTTAGACGGTGTTACACAGTGGGATTAGAGAGCGCTGATATGCGGTACGGTTAGACGGTGTTACACAGTGGGATTTGAGAGCGCTATTATGCGGTACGGTTAGACTGTGTTACACAGTGGGATTAGAGAGCACTGTTATGCGGTACGGTTAGACGGTGTTACACAGGGGATTAGAGAGCGCTGTTATGCGGTACGGTTAGACGGTGTTACACAGGGGATTAGAGAGCGCTGATATGCGGTACGGTTAGACGGTGTTACACAGTGGGATTAGAGAGCGCTGTTATGCGGTACGGTTAGACTGTGTTACACAGTGGGATTAGAGAGCGCTGTTATGCGGTACGGTTAGACGGTGTTACACAGTGGGATTAGAGAGCACTGATATGCGGTACGGTTAGACTGTGTTACACAGTGGGATTAGAGAGCGCTGTTATGCGGTACGGTTAGACGGTGTTACACAGTGGGATTAGAGAGCACTGTTATGCGGTACGGTTAGACGGTGTTACACAGTGGGATTAGAGAGCGCTGTTATGCGGTACGGTTAGACGGTGTTACACAGTGGGATTTGAGAGCGCTGATATGCGGTACGGTTAGACGGTGTTACACAGTGGGATTAGAGAGCACTGATATGCGGTACGGTTAGACTGTGTTACACAGTGGGATTAGAGAGCGCTGTTATGCGGTACGGTTAGACGGTGTTACACAGTGGGATTAGAGAGCGCTGTTATGCGGTACAGTTAGACCGTGTTACACAGCGGGATTAGAGAGCGCTGTTATGCGGTACGGTTAGACCGTGTTACGCAGTGGGATTAGAGAGCGCTGTTATGCGGTACGGTTAGACGGTGTTACACAGTGGGATTTGAGAGCGCTGATATGCGGTACGGTTAGACGGTGTTACACAGTGGAATTAGAGAGCACTGATATGCGGTACGGTTAGACTGTGTTACACAGTGGGATTAGAGAGCGCTGTTATGCGGTACGGTTAGACTGTGTTACACAGTGGGATTAGAGAGCGCTGTTATGCGGTACGGTTAGACGGTGTTACACAGTGGGATTAGAGAGCGCTGTTATGCGGTACGGTTAGACGGTGTTACACAGTGGGATTAGAGAGCACTGTTATGCGGTACGGTTAGACTGTGTTACACAGTGGGATTAGAGAGCGCTGTTATGCGGTACGGTTAGACGGTGTTACACAGTGGGATTAGAGAGCACTGTTATGCCGTACGGTTAGACGGTGTTACACAGTGGGATTAGAGAGCGCTGATATGCGGTACGGTTTGACGGTGTTACAAATAGAACCATACAATACTGTTGCTTAGACCCCAGGATCTGCAGATTATTTTGTGTTTACCATACAACACTACAGCACAGAAAGCAGGCCAGTCAGCCCTTCTAGTCTGTGCCGAAACATTATTCCACTAGTTCTATTGACCTGCATCCAGTCCATAACCCTCCAGACCTCTCCCATCCATGTACCTATCCAATTTATTCCTAAAATTTAAGAGTGAACCCGCATTTACCTCGTCAGATGGCAGCTCGTTCCACACTCCCACCACTCTCTGAGTGAAGAAGTTCCCCCTAAACCTTTCCCTTTCACTCTAAAGCCACGTCCTCTCGTATTTATCTCTCCTAATCTAGTGGAAAGAGCCTATTCACATTTTACTCTGTCTATACCCCTCATAATTTTGTAAACCTCTATCAAATCTCCCCTCATTCTTCTACGCTCCAAGGAATAAAGTCCTAACCTGTTCAATCTTTCCCTGTAACTCAACTCCTGAAGACTCGGCAACATCCTAGTAAATCTTCTCTGCATTCTTTCAATCTTACTGATATCCTTCCTATAGTTAGGTGACCAGAACTGTACACAATACTCCAAATTTGGCCTCACCAATGTCTTATACAACCTCACCATAACATCCCAACTCCTATACTCAATACTTTGATTTATGAATGCCAGAATGCTAAAAGCCTTCTTTACAACCCTGTCTACCTGTGACGCCACTTTCAAGGAATTATGTATCTGAACTCCCAGATCTCCTTGTTCCTCCGCACTCCACAGTGCCCTACCATTTACTGTATATGTCCTACCTTGATTTGTCCTTCCAAAATGCAACATGTCACACTTGTCTGCATTGGGATTGTAGGTCACAGCTGCTCAGTGGGATTAGAGAATGCTGTTATGCAGTACAGTTAGACCGTGTTACACAGTAGGATTGTAGAACACAGCTGCTCAATGGGATTAGACAGCGCTGTTATGTGGTGTGGTTAGACTGTGTTACACAGTAGGATTGTAGATCACAGCTGCTCTGGGATTAGACAGCGCTGTTATGCAGAGGATCACAAAGCAGAAGCTGGCATGGTGACTTCTTGGAGTGTTCAAGGTCATCGACGATCTCTCATTGCTACAGTTGGAAATTCCCACCTACTTCAGAAAGACGACCACCATTCCTATATGTGCACAAGAAGGGCAGTACGAGCTGCTGCAGCAACTACTTCCAGTTAGCCTCCATCATGAAGGACCCTCACGACCAGGACATACCCTCTTCTCATTGCTACCATCAGAGAGAAGGTGCAGGAACCAGAAGACACACACTCAACGCTTCAGGCACAGTTTCTTTCCCTTCACCATCAGATTTCTGACTGGACATTGAGCCCATGAACATTACTTCAACATTCTGCTCCATTTTCGCACTAAAACTGCATACCAGAGGACCCATCCTGGGCCCAGCATGCCAATACAATTATGAAGATAGCACAGAGGTGCCACTATTTCTTTATAAGCTGGTGAAGATTCGACGTGACACATGAAGATTCGACGTGACACATGAAGATTCGACGCTGTTATGCAGTACAGTTAGACTATGTTGCACAGTAGGATTGTAGAACACAGCTGCTCTGAGATTAGAGAGCGCTGTTATGCGGTACGGTTAGACCGTGTTACACAGTGGGATTAGACAGCGCTGTGACAAACTTCCATAAATGTGTGGTGGAGAGTATATTGACTGGTTGCATCACAGTCAGGTATGATGACCTTCAATGGAGGATCCTACAAAAGGTAGTGGATACGGCTTAGTACACCACAAGTAAAGCCCTCCCCATCACCAAGCACGTCTATACGGAGTACTGTCACAAGAATGCAGCATGCACCATCAGGGACGCCCACCAGCCAGGCCATGCTCTCGTCTCACTGCTGCCATCAGGCAGTAGGTACAGGAGCCTCAGGACACACACCAACAGGTCCAGGAATGGTCATTACCCCTCAAACATCAGGAAACATCACCCAGGCCATGCTCTTGTCTCACTGCTGTCACCATCAGGCAGGAGGTACAGGAGCCCCAGGACTCACACCCCCAGGTTCAAAAAGAGTTATTACCCCTCAACCAGCAGGAACCTCCACCCAGGACATGCTCTGATCTCACTGCTGCCACCATCAGGCAGGAGGTACAGGACTCACACCACTAGCTTCAGGAACAGTTATTACCCCTCATCCAGCAGGTTTCTAACCCAGTGGGGATAACTTCACTCACCCCATCACTGAACTGCTCCCACAACCTATGGGCTCACTTTCAAGGACTCTTCATCTCATGTTCTCAATATTTATTGCTTATTTATTTATTATTATTACTTCTTCTTTCTGTATTTACACAGTTTGTTATCTTTTGCACATTGGTTTTTTGTTCTCTTGGGTGTGGTCTTTCACTGATTCTATTGTGTTTCTTGTATTTACTGTGAAAGCCTGCACGAAAATGAATCTGAGGGTTGTATATAGTTGACATATATGTATTTTGATAATACATTTACTTGGAATTTGAACTATTTATTTACTTTTATAATTTCTAATTGTAACTTATACAACGTCAGTGATAATAAACACGGGTGTCATTCTGACGCTGCCTCTCGGCTTTGGGGGACCGGACTCTGGTTTGCTGGCCTGGCCTTGTTACTAGAGCTCACTTACATTGTCCTTCAAGGCGACACTTGCTCCTCGATCCAGTAACAGCTTGATGATCTCGATGTGCTTGTGCTCAGCTGCCCAAATGACTGGAGTCCAACCTCCACTATCCTGCACAGAAAGAAGGGACAATAAGCAGACGAGGAACACTGGGGTCTTTCTTCTACCCATCAGACATACTCATCAGGAGCGCTGCGAACGTAGGGCTCTTAGAATTGTCAGTGGTCCTTCGCATCCAACAATCTGCTTTACCCCCTACCGTCAGGCAGGAGGGGCCGTAGCATTAGGACAAGAACTGTGAGGATGGGAAACAGCTTCTTCCCCAGGACGTGATCCCACTGCCGACACCCAGGTTTCATCACATATGAAGCGCCAGTAGCATTATACTGTTTACTTTTTGACTTACATCATAAATGCACCTTATTGTTTGTTAATTTTATTTGTGGTAATATTACTAGATGTTGCATGTGTGAGTTATACGTACTGTATCATGCACCTTGGTCCGGAGTAATGTTGTTTCGTTTGGCGGTATGTGAACGGTTGAATGACAATAAAATGACCCTCAACTTGACCACTATCCCAGTTCCCAGCATGGCATTCGGCAAGGGAAACATTAACCCATCGGGTCACAGGGAACAGTAGTACCAGGCAGTGAGAGTCAGCAACTGGCTGAACTGGCCTGAGGCCCAAAGTAAACTGTAGTGAATAAGATGCTGTTGGGACTCAGCAGGTCAGACAGGGTCAATGGAGAGGAATAAACAGTGGTCACTGGGAGAACATACAAACTCCTTGCAGAAAGGGGTGGGAATTGAACCCTAATTGGTGATTGCAGGTGCAAAAAGCAATTGTGCTAACCACTTTACGGCGAATGATGAATGCTTGGTTCTGTGGCATGGAGGAAAGGGGGAGGCAGAGAGAGATGGGAAGGGAGATGGGTAGGAGGAAGGGGAGGGGGAAAGGGGAGGTGAGGGGAAAAGGAGGGAGGGGGAAGGGGAGGTGAGGGGAAAGGGGGGAGAAGGGAGGGGAAAGGGAAAGTGGGGAGGGAAGGTAGGGGAGGGGGAAGGTAGGGGAGGGGGAGGGGAGAGGTAGGGGAGGGGGAGGGGAGAGGTAGTGGGAGAATGAGCCTGTTGTCAGGAGATAAAGGGGATCCCCTGCAGGGTTGGTGCCGGGCAGTAGATGTCTGTAACAGCCTCAAATGGCCCAAGTCACAAACTATAGTGAACTCATTCCTGGCTCCTAGCCTAATATACAAGGTAGCCAGCCAGAAATAAAATAGATGATTGGGCAACTGGCTGAAGGCAAAGTGTAGTAATACAGGAGCCTTTTCTGGTTGACTGCCAGTGACGAGTGGTGTGCTGCAAGGGTCGGGGTTGGGACCACTACTTTCCACATTGTATGTTAATGACTTGGGCGATGCAATTGATCGAGTTTGCAAATGATACAAAGATAGGTGGAGAGGCAGGCAGTGTTGAGGAAACAGGGTGTCTGCAGAAGGACTTGACCAGATTAGGAGAATGGATAAAGAAACGGCGGATGGAAACCAGAGGTCGGAGAAGTCTGGAGGTCAAAACCTGAAGATCGAAGACCAAAATCAGCAAGTCAGGAGGTCGAGGCACAACGGTAAGATCCCCTGGATTGGTGTGTCCAGAGATTGGAGATCTGCAAGTTTGTGACTATGAGCCAGGGACTGGTCTGAGAGTCTGAGGTGTGGAACCAAAGACTGAAAGTCCTGAGGTAGTCTATCCTGGGGTTGGAAGCCTCTCTACGTGGGGAATGGGTGGGAGGGTTTGCTGTTGTGGTCTTGTTTTGTTATGTTGTTATTGTTGCTTGTGTTGTTCTGCTGAACACTGTAGGCATACCACGATAGCGTCAGAACATGCCTCTGGAACATCTTAGGTTGTCTGATCATTAATGCAAATGATGCATTTCACTGTGTGTTTCATAAGACCTTAAGACAGTGGAGCAGAATTGAATTGAATTGACTTAAGTTCTTACATCCTTCACATACATGAGTAAAAATCTTTACGTTACCTCTACATCTAATTGTGCAATGTGCAATCGTAGTAATTTATAATAATTTAATAATAAATGATCCCCAGTGATCCTTTGGGCCCTTTTTCACACCTATCTGTTAATGGCCTGAATCATGGGAAGTTCACAACTACAGATGCGCTGGGCTGTCCGCACCACCCTCTGCAGAGTCCTGTGATTGAGGGAGGTACAGTTCCCGTACCAGGCAGTGATGCAGCCAGTCAGGATCCTCTCAATTGTGCCCCTGTAGAAAGTTCTTAGGATTTGGGGGCCCATACCACACTTCTTCAACTGTCTGAGGTGAAAGAGGCGCTGTTGTGCCTTTTTCACCACACAACTGGTATGTACAGACCACGAGGTCCTCGGCGATGTTTATGCCGAGGAACTTAAAGCTGTTCACCCTCTCAACCCCAGATCCATTGATGTCAATAGGGTTAGCCTGTCTCCATTCCTCCTGTCGTCCACAACCAGCTCCTTTGCTTTTGCAACGTTGAGGGAGAGGTTGTTTTCTTGACACCACTGTGTCAGGGTGGTGACTTCTCCCCTGTAGGCCACCTCGTTATTGTTTGAGATAAGGACAATCAATGTAGCGTCGTTGGCAAATTAGCAGATTGGAGCTGGGGATGGCGATACAGTCATGGGAGTAAAGGAGGGGACTCAGTATGCAGCCCTGAACGGCTCCTGTATTGAGAGGTGAGGGAACCCACTCTTACAACCTGCTGCCGATCTGACAGGAAGTTCAGGATCCAGCTGCATAAGGTAGGGTCAAGGCCGAGGTCTCTAAGCTTCTTGTCGAGCCTGGATGGAACTATGGTGTTGAATGCTGAACTGCAGTCCAAGAACAGCATTCTCACATAAGCATCCTTCTTCCCCAGATGTGTAAGGACTGTATGTAGAGCTGTGGCTATTGCGTCATCTGTCGATCGGTTGTGTTGGTAGGCGAGTTGTCAGGGGGTCCAGTGTGGGTGGCAGCAAGCTGCAGATGTAATCCCTGACCAGCCTCTCAAAGCATTTGCTTATTATTGAGATGAGTGTGACAGGACACCAGCCGTTCAGGCATGTTACCTTGGTCTTTTTTAGTACAGGGACAATGGTGGATAATTTGAAACTATTCGTCGTGAATCTTGACTCAATATCCCTATACTGTTGTTTTGCAGCTTTGATACCTTTGCACAGATTATAGCTGCTTTTCTTGAGCTCTAGTTGATCTCCAGCGATGTAAGCTCAATGTCCTGTTCTAAGTGCTGCTTGCACAGAACTATTCAGCCTAACAAGTCAGCTTCGCCATCCCTAATCCGGGATCAACCCCACACACCTGCCTTCTCACCATATCCTTTGATGCCCTGACCAATCAGGAAACGATCAACTTCCGCCTTAAATATACACATGGACTTGGCCTCCACCAGTCTGTGGCAGAGCATTCCACAGATTTATCGATCTCCGGCTAAAAAAACGCTCCTTACCTCTGTTTTAAAGTGTCGCCCTCAATTTTGAGGCTGTGCCCTCTGGTTCTGGCCACCCCACCACAGGAAACATCCTCTGCACATCCACCCTATCTAGTCCTTTCAACATTCATAGAAACATAGAAAACCTACAGCACAATACAGACCCTTTGGCCCACAAAGTTGTGCCGAGCAAGTCCCTACCGTAGAAATTACTAGGCTTACCCATAGCCCTCTATTTTTCTAAGTTCCATGTACCTATCCAAAAGTCTCTTAAAAGATCCTATCGTATCCGCCTCCACCACCATTGCCGGCAGCCCATTTCACGTACTCACCACTCTCTGAGTAAAATAATTACCCCTGCCATCTCCTCTGTACCTACTCCCCAGCACCTTAAACCTGTGTCCTCTTGTGGCAGCCATTTCAGCCCTGGGAAAAAGCCTCTGACTATCCACATGATCAATGCCTCTCGTCATCTTCAAAGATTCAAAAAACTTTATTGTCATTCTAACCGTACATCAGCTGTGCAGGGCAGAATGAGACAGCGTTTCCCAGGAGCAGTGCAATCATAACATAACAAACGCAACACTACATAATAAACATAACAATAAATAGTAAAACACAACAGCCACATGTCAGTTAAAATCAAGTTATAAGTGTCCAGTGCAAGTTAAAAGTGTCCAAAGCAGAGTCAGGTAGAGCAGCTATTTAGCAGTTTGACTGCCTGTGGGAGGAAGCTGTTTAGTAGCCTTGTGGTTTTAGTTTTGATGCTCCTGTAACCTTTCCCTGATGGCAGAAGAACGAACAGTTCATGGAGAGGGTGTGAGGGGTCTTTAATGATATACCGTGTCTTCTAGAGGCATCGACTCTGAAAGAGGTCTTGGACAGAAGGTAGGGAGACCCCAGTAACCTTCTCTGCTCCCCTAACTACCCTCTGCAAGGCTTTTTTGTCGACAGCATTGCAGCTGGAATACCAGGTTGTGATGCAAAAGGTCAGCACACTCTCAACCACGCCTCTGTAGAATGTAGTTAAGATGTTAGTGGGGAGTGATGCTTGTTTAAGCTTCCTCAGAAAGTGCAATCTCTGCTGGGCCCGTTTCACAATCCCAGCGGTGTTCCTGGAACAGGTGAGATTGTCCAAGATCTGCACCCGAAGGAACTTGATGTTTTCCACTCTCTCCACTATGGAGCCCCTGATGCTGAGGGGTGTGTGCTCGGGCTGAGACCGTCTGAAATCGATGATCATCTCCTTGGTTTTGGTGACATTAAGCATCAAGTTGTTATCACTGCACCAGCTCTCTAGGTGTTTGACCTCCTCCCTGTACATTGTTTCATCATTTTTTTTATACACCCCTGTCAGGTCACCTCTCATCCTATGTCACTCCAAGGAGAAGGCCAAATTCACTCAACCTATTCTCATAAGGCATGCTCCCCAATCCAGGCAACATCCTTGTAAATTTCCTCGGCACCCTTTGTATGATTTCCACGTCCTTCCTGTAGTGAGGCGACCAGAACTGAGCACAGTACTCCAAGTGGGAGGTAGTTTTCAATGAACATGTCTACAATGTTCAGCAGAACAACACAGAGCACAAAAAAATCAGAAATAACAGCAGCGAAACAAGTCCTTTGCCCGCCCCCCCCCCCCCCACTCCCACCAACACACACACATACGGAAAGTTTTTAACTCCAGGCTTCCGTTATCAAGTTTCAACTTCCGGACTTCACAAAGACCCTTAAGTTGTGTTGGTTGTAAACACAAACGTCACACTTGACTGTCTGTTTTGATGTACACAGGATAAATAAATCTCAATCTGAACCTTGATTATCTGGCTGTTTGGAGAGGATCTTCTAAATCAATGTGCCTGTTGTTTTGGGAGGAGAAAAGCAGTGTTTGAGAGAGGTGCTTTGGAGAGGAGTCTGGTGGACGGACACACAGTACACATTCCACCCCCACCCCCCACCCCCGACCGTACACAGCTCTCTTTACCTGTGTGTTCAGGTCCACTTGCCCAGTCGCCAGCAGGAACTGCACCATCTGTACGCTCCCATTCTTGGCAGCATGGTGCAGGCATGAGGAAGCATCTAATTCCTGGGAGGTGAAGGGGGAAACGAGACAACAGTTTAAACACAGATACAGGAAGTCCACGGCCCCACCTTGGTGACGTGCAGCACCACTGCTCCTGGGTGGTGGTCTGACCCACCGTCACAATGTAGAAACAAGCACGATTCTGCACTCCCTGCAAACCGAAGTTCCCCTAAGGGGACCACAATCTTGTCATGGTTTAGAGGCTTGTGTGCCTCAATGCCCTAAATGCCAGTGGCATAATGAGCTGTACCTAAGCAAACTTAAGATATCCCAAGGTGACGAGGCAAAGCAGCGAACCTTCGCACCTGGAGGAGATAGCTGCCCACGTGATACACAAGCCAGGGCAGTACAATATGGAGAACAAGCTGCTGCCTGTGTAGCAGGCTCCCCTTCTCCCTGCAGCTGGAATCCAAAGTACCACTCTTAGTCTGACCTCTACACTTTGACCAGCCATCAAGAGCCAAAGCATAAAGCTATGCTGGCTGGAGTCAGGGCCAATACAGTTTGGCACCAGCAGCGTTGCAAGAATTGCCAGAAAACCCTGGTTGAACTCAACGTTGGACTGCATTAGGGACTCCAGCTCTAGACTTTTCCCTTGGGGTTTACTCCCAAAGCCCTCCCCATGAGTGGCAGCGGAGGTTTGAGATCAGAGTTTTCCTTCTACTAGATGAGCTGTCAACCATGCTGTCCCATCTGCCCGAAGTGACTGGTTTTAACCCACCTTTGCCCCTTCTGTCAGTAGAAACGGTTCAGCTGGGCTCAGTACCTAAGCCACATGTGAAGGCCAGGAGCTGGGCTTGATTGTCAGAGGCTTTTTGAGACGCACATCATTGAGAGCACTTTATAGGTTATGGGAAATCATTCCCATTACCACCCAAACCCCACGCCTCCCCCCACCCCCCCACTGGCTATGATAACCTTATGGAAGTACTAAGGGCCAATTGCTTTACTAACTTCAAAGTACTATTGGGCGTTAGCTTGGAGTTTCTATTGACTAATAACACGTGTACAGTTATTCCCCAAGCTATGAACGTCCGACTTACAAACGGCCTGCCATAAAGCCTATTATATTAAAAATTCGTCGGCTCGAGGAAGGAAAACGCCGTCTGCCATTTTAAGTCGGATCACATTGCCGTAAACACCATGTTGAGTGTGTAACTTTGTATTTGGCTTAAATTTTTCTTTGCAAGATTCACCCTGACCCCCCCACCCTTTTCCAGTCAGCACCGTTCCCACTTGTCCCATTTAACCTGTCTCAGTGCGGGTGGACTTTAGGACCCGGGGGAGCTCAGGACCCGCCGCCCGTGGCTGCTGTTGAATCCGCAGTGTTTCTGTTCCGCTGACAGAAAACGATGACAATTGAAAATAAAGTGGAAATAAAAAAGCGATCAGAAAGAGGTGGAACACCATCGGTCATTGGAAAAGCGTTAGGCTACAGTCGGTCAACGATTGGAACAATTTTAAAGGATAAAGTGGGAATAATGGTACATGTGAAAGGCCCTGCCCCGATGAAAGCTACAATTATTACTAAGCAACGCAGTGATTTAATTATTGAAATACATAACGTTTCTTAAGTGTTTTATATGCATAGAAAGGTAAAATATATACTATATACTAAGACAAACGTTTGACTAACTGACGCTATATAATACCGGGTGTACCTGTTCCGACTTATGTACAAATCCGATTTAAAGTCGAACTTAGGAACGGAACTCATTCGTAACCTGGGTACTGCCTGTATTATGAATGGCAATTGATCTTGTATGTCAGGAATTCAAACATTTTACCAAATTCCACCTTGGCCCCAGAGGAACGCTGTCTCATTCAGCTGTATTCATGGTTTGAATGACGATCAAACTTGATTTGATTTTGATTTGAAATGGTCAATATCAGTAACTGCTGTTCAATTTTGTATAAAAATGGCAATTTTCTGTTCCGGCTTTGGAAACAAGGGCCATGCTGCTCTCCTGGTGCACGAGTAAAGTACAGTTGAGGAATGAGCGCACGAGTTCATAGGCACGAGTTAACCGGCAACAACACCTCAACTCCCTCAGCATCTGTTGATCTCTCTGAAGCTGGAAGCATGGTGTGTGGGATGAGGGATGGGAAGCTGCCAGCCCACCCTCCCAACACCTCCCTCGTGCACTGTCACCTTGTGAAACACGCTTGCCCCGTGCTTGGCCAGTAACTTCACAACTTCATAATGGTTGTTCATAATGGCTTCCATCAGCGGAGTCCTTTGAAGTTTGTCACACACGTCGACAATCGCACCAGCCTTCCAGAGAGAGGGAGGGAGAAGGGGAGGGATGGGGGAGAGATAGAGGGTGGGAGGGGGGAGAGAGGGGAGGAGGGAGGGAGAGAGGGAGAGAGGGGAGGAGGGAGGGAGAGAGGGGAGGAGGGAGGGAGAGAGGGGAGGAGGGAGGGAGAGGGGGGAGGAGGGAGGGAGAGGGGGGAGGAGGGAGGGAGAGAGGGGAGGAGGGAGGGAGAGAGAGAGGGGAGGGTTGAGGGGTGGGGGCAGAGGGAGAGGGAGAAAAGTCAGATAGACACACAAGGGGGAGAGGGAGGGAGGGAGGTGGGAGATCAGAATTCAGGTGTTAGTTAAACCCTCTCACTGTACACCACCTGCACTGCTGGGATCACTGTATCACTGTCAGTGTGGCACAGGTTGGTGACCCAAGGGTTTATGTAAGAGCTTATACCCGTGATCAGGTCTGTCATGGGAGGACATGGTGTTGATCCCAAGCTACAAACTTGCTCCACCCAAGTTCCTCCTGAACCAAGCATACAGTCGCCCCCACACATCTCCATCACAGAGTCTGCACCAATGTTCCTCTCAAAGGCAGAATGAAACCCATAAGGCAGCTCAAAATATTTATCCCTTTTAAAGGCACTCCAAAGGATATGTTTATTCCCCTCGGAAAATTACAGCGTCACTCCTTACGTCTGTCCAGTGGCCAAAGTTTTTGACATCCACTGCCCTATGAGGTTGAGGAGCATTTAAAGGTATGGGTCTGTACTCACTAGAGTTTAGAAGAATGAGGGGGAAATCTTACTGAAACCTATCGAATATTGGAAGGCCAAGACAGAGTGGATATAGAGAGATGTTTCCCATAGTGGGAGAGTCTAGGACCAGAGTGCACAGCCTCAGAATAGAGGGAAATCCATCTAAAACAGAGATGAGGAGGAATTTCTTTAGTCTATTGGTGGTGAATCTGTGTAATTTATTGCCACAGACGTAGTAGAGGCCAAGTCATTGGGTATATTTAAAATGGATGTTGACAGGCTCTTGGTTAGTCAGGGAGTCAAAGGTTATGAGGAGAAGGTAGGGGATTGGGGGTTGAGAGGGAAAATAAGTCAGCCATGATGGATTGGTAGAGCAGACTGGACCAGCTGAATGGTTCCCATGTTTTCTGGCTGAGTCTGGAAACTGAAGAGGATGACAGAGCAAAATCAGCTCCTACCTACTCAAGCACATTAGACTGTGGCTGTTCATTCATTTGAAAACTGGTTACCTTTTAGGGGCACAACCACAAGACACATGTCAGTGGTAATAAAGTGGATTCTGCTTCGGATTGAGAGTAAAATCTCCATTTTGTTTTGGTCAATAAATTCAATACAAAGGGACAAGGTGAAAAGGAGGGGCCAGCATGGAGTCATGGTGTGTCTGTGGCTGATGCCGTTGGTAAACTATATTGCACCGATTGCGAGAACTGGCAAGAGCGCACGCTACTGTTTGATGGCCTGGTGAATCAATTGGGCCTCCTACGTGTGGAGGGGTCTCTCTTTATGCAGACTTTGCGCATGTTTTCGTGCCAGCAGGCCCAGGTTGTCACTCCCACATAGTAAGTTGTCTAGCGTGTGACTCTAAGGCAAAGTCACTGAGTATATTGAGAGCAGAGATTGATAGGTTCTCGATTAGTCACAGTGTCAAAGGTGACGGGGAGAAGGCAGGAGGACAGGGTTGAGAAGGAAAATAAATCGGCCACGATGGAATGGTGGAGCAGACTAAATGGCCTAATGCTGCAATGGTCGTATGGCGTATCATGGCTAACACGAATCAGTAAGTAGGTTTAGTCCTACTGCTCCATCGTCATTCTTGCTCCACGCATACGCTAACAGCACAAGAGTACAAGACATCTTGGTCCCAGCCCTCAGCTCCTACCTGCAGCAGGATGTGACAGATCTCTAGGTAGCCTTTCTGAGCGGCCGCGTGCAGTGGCATCCGCCGGCTGTGCTGGTCGTTCTGGAAGTTCGGATCATGGTCGTCGACTGGAAAGGGTGTGTGGACAAGGGAGACAGAAGAGGGGCAAAGATTAGTTCAGCAGAGACTGCAATCTGAGGGGGTCGGGGTGGGTGGTGCTGTCACCTCACTCCTGTCAGACACCTACCAAAGGTTCTCCTGTACCAAGTTATTTCCCTTCTTCTCCAGCCTCGTGCCAAAGCCTACTTCAAATTTCTAAAGACGTACCATGGAGAGCATTCTGCATTACCACCTGGTATAGAGGGGCCAGTGCACTGGGTTGGAATAAGCTGCACACGGTTGCAAACTCAGCCAGCTCCATCAGGGGCACCTCGCACCGTCGAGGACGTCTTTAAAAGGTGATGCCTCAAGAAGGTGGCACCCTTCATGAAGGACCCCCCTCTCCCAGCACGTACTTTCATCTCCTTACCACCATTAAGGAGGAAGCCTAAGGGATTCATTCTGGAGTTACTTCATCAACTAAGATGAAAAAGCAGTGTCTTCCGGAAACCTGGCGTAGGGATTAACATGACAGTATTACAGCATTAGCGACCCAGGTTCAATTCCCGCTACCACCTGTAGGGAGATTTATACACTCTCCCCGTGACTGTGTGGGTTTCCTCCGGTTTCCTCCCACAATCCAAAGACATGCCGGTTGGTCAGTGAATTGGTCACACGGGCGTCACTGGTCCAGAGAGGGCTTCTTGGACCGGAAAGGCTTGTAGTGTGCTGTATCTCTAAACTTAACTTTGTGGCTGGAGAAGTCAATCACTGGGAGTGGGAAATTCAGACTCTGTCCATTGAAACTACAGAGGGGAAGACAATAGATGAATGTTCCCTGCTATCATTAGGGGTGTATCCCTGTCACGTAATGCACAGTTCACAGATCTGGTCAGTTGTATCCTGATGGAGCCATCCCACAACACTGTAACACAAGGGATACATTCTGGGTGCTCGAGTTTGTACTCAGAAGCTTGCAGAACAGACACCAGCACTGAATATTGTCATGTGTGACGCCAAGCAGAGCTACCGGATGGATGATGTTAACGAGAGAGATAACGGAAGACAATGGAGAAACATTCAAAATGCTAATGAGAGAGAAGAGAGAGATTAACGAGAAAGAAACACAATTCAGATATTGACAGCAACACACATCAAAGTTGCTGGTGAACGCAGCAGGCCAGGCAGCATCTGTAGGATGAGGTGCAGTTGACGTTTCAGGCCGAGACCCTTCGTCAGGCCTTGAATTTCCAGCATCTGCAGAATTCCTGTTGTTTCAGATATTGCTTTGAACCTGAACTGTTTGAAGTTTGATGGACAGGTGATACCCCAGCAGGGGGATAAAAAGACAAACAACAGGAATTCTGCAGATGCTAGAAATTCAAGCAACGCACATCAAAGTTGCTGGTGAACGCAGCAGGCCAGGCAGCATCTCTAGGAAGAGGTACAGTCGACGTTTCAGGCCGAGACCCTTTGTCAGGACTAACTGAAGGAAGAGTGAGTAAGAGATTTGAAAGTTGGAGGGGGAGGGGGAGATCCAAAATGATAGGAGAAGACAGCAGGGGGAGGGATGGAGCCAAGAGCTGGACAGGTGATTGGCAAAAGGGATATGAGAGGATCATGGGACAGGAGGTCCG
Source organism: Mobula birostris (assembly GCF_030028105.1). Taxonomy (NCBI): domain Eukaryota; kingdom Metazoa; phylum Chordata; class Chondrichthyes; order Myliobatiformes; family Myliobatidae; genus Mobula; species Mobula birostris. Next base: position 205,626,808 of record NC_092374.1, read on the forward strand.
GGAAGAAAGATGGGGGGGGATGCAGAGGATGGGCAAGGGGTATATTCAGAGGGACAGAGGGAGAAAAAGGAGAGTGAGAGAAAGAATGTGGTATAAAAATAATTAACAGATGGGGTACGAGGGGGAGGTGGGGCATTAGCGGAAGTTAGAGAAGTCGATGTTCATGCCATCAGGTTGGAGGCTACCCAGACGGAATATAAGGTGTTAGAAACATAGAAAATAGGTGCAGGAGTAGGCCATTCGGCCCTTCGAGCCTTATCATTTATTATGATCATGGCTGATCATCCAACTCAGAACCCCGCCCCAGCCTTCCCTCCATACCCCCCGATCCCCGTAGCCACAAGGGCCATATCTAACTCCCTCTTAAATATAGCCAATGAACTGGCCTCAACTGTTTCCTGTGGCAGAGAATTCCACAGATTCACCACTCTCTGTGTGAAGAAGTTTTTCCTAATCTCGGTCCTAAAAGGCTTCCCCTTTATCCTCAAACTGTGACCCCTCGTTCTGGACTTCCCCAACATCGGGAACAATCTTCCTGCATCTAGCCTGTCCAATCCCTTTAGGATTTTATACATTTCAATCAGATCCCCCCTCAATCTTCTAAATTCCAACGAGTACAAGCCCAGTTCATCCAGTCTTTCTTCATATGAAAGTCCTGCCATCCCAGGAATCAATCTGGTGAACCTTCTTTGTACTCCCTCTATGGCAAGGATGTCTTTCCTCAGATCAGGGGACCAAAACTGCACACAATACTCCAGGTGTGGTCTCACCAAGGCCTTGTACAACTGCAGTAGTACCTCCCTGCTCCTGTACTTGAATCCTCTCGCTATAAATGCCAGCATACCATTCGCCTTTTTCACCGCCTGCTGTACCTGCATGCCCACTTTCAATGACTGGTGTATAATGACACCCAGGTCTCGTTGCACCTCCCCTTTCCCTGATCGGCCACCATTCAGATAATAATCTGTTTTCCTATTTTTGCCACCAAAGTGGATAACTTCACATTTATCCACATTAAATTGCATCTGCCAGGAATTTGCCCACTCACCCAACCTATCCAAGTCACTCTGCATCCTCTTAGCATCCTCCTCACAGCTAACACTGCCACCCAGCTTCGTGTCATCCGCAAACTTGGAGATGCTGCATTTAATTCCCTCATCCAAGTCATTAATATACATTGTAAACAACTGGGGTCCCAGCACTGAGCCTTGCGGTACCCCACTAGTCACCGCCTGCCATTCTGAAAAGGTCCCGTTTATTCCCACTCTTTGCTTCCTGTCTGCTAACCAATTCTCTATCCACATCAATACCTTACCCCCAATAGCGTGTGCTTTAAGTTTGCACACTAATCTCCTGTGTGGGACCTTGTCAAAAGCCTTTTGAAAATCCAAATATACCACATCCACTGGTTCTCCCCTATCCACTCTACTAGTTACATCCTCAAAAAATTCTATGAGATTCGTCAGACATGATTTTCCTTTCACAAATCCATGCTGACTTTGTCCGATCATTTCACCGCTTTCCAAATGTGCTGTTATCACATCTTTGATAACTGACTCCAGCAGCTTCCCCACCACCCACATTAGGCTAACCGGGCTATAATTCCCCGGTTTCTCTCTCCCTCCTTTTTTAAAAAGTGGGGTTACATTAGCCACCCTCCAATCCTCAGGAACTAGTCCAGAATCTAACGAGTTTGAAAAATTATCACTAATGCATCCACTATTTCTTGGGCTACTTCCTTAAGCACTCTAGGATGCAGACCATCTAGCCCTGGGGATTTATCTGCCTTCAATTTACCTAACACCACTTCCCTACTAACATGTATTTCACTCAGTTCCTCCATCTCACTGGACTCTCTGTCCCCTACTATTTCTGGAAGATTATTTATGTCCTCCTTAGTGAAGACAGAACCAAAGTAATTATTCAATTGGTCTGCCATGTCCTTGCTTCCCATAATCAATTCACCTATTTCTGTCTGTAGGGGACCTACATTTGGTCTTTACCAGTCTTTTCCTTTTTACATATCTATAAAAGCTTTTACAGTCCGTTTTTATGTTCCCTGCCAGTTTTCTCTCATAATCTTTTTTCCCCTTCCTAATTAAGCCCTTTGTCCTCCTCTGCTGAACTCTGAATTTCTCCCAGTCCTCAGGTGAGCCACTTTCTCTGGCTAATTTGTATGCTTCTTCTTTGGAATTGATACTATCCCTAATTTCTCTTGTCAGCCACGGGTGCACTACCTTCCTTGATTTATTCTTTTGCCAAACTGGGATGAACAATTGTTGTAGTTCATCCATGCAACCTTTAAATGCTTGCCATTGCATATCCACCGTCAATCCTTTAAGTGTCATTTGCCAGTCTATCTTAGCTAATTCACGTCTCATACCTTCAAAGTTACCCCTCTTTAAGTTCAGAACCTTTGTTTCTGAATTAACTATGTCACTCTCCATCCATGAAGAATTCCACCATATTATGGTCACTCTTACCCAAGGGGCCTCTCACGACAAGATTGCTAATTAACCCTTCCTCATTGCTCAAAACCCAGTCCAGAATAGCCTGCTTTCTAGTTGGTTCCTCGACATGTTGGTCAAAAAACCATCCCGCATACATTCCAAGAAATCCTCTTCCTCAGCACCTTTACCAATTTGGTTCACCCAATCTACATGTAGATTGAAGTCACCCATTATAACTGCTGTTCCTTTATTGCACACATTTCTAATTTCCTGTTTAATACCATCTCCGACCTCACTACTACTGTTAGGTGGCCTGTACACACAACTCCCACCAGCGTCTTCTGCCCCTTAGTGTTACGCAGCTCTACCCATATCGATTCCACATCTTCCCAGCTTATGGTCCTTCCTTTCTATTGCGTTAATATCTTCTTTAACCAACAACGCCACCCCACCTCCCCTTCCTTCATGCCTATCCCTCCTGAATAATGAATATCCCTGAACGTTGAGCTCCCATCCTTGGTCACCCTGGAGCCATGTCTCTGTGATCCCAACTATATCATAATCATTAATAACAATCTGCACTTTCAATTCATCCACCTTATTACGAATGCTCCTTGCATTGACACACAAAGCCTTCAGGCGCTCTTTTACAACCCTCTTAGCCCTTATACAATTATGTTGAAAAGTGGCCCTTTTTAATGCTTGCCCTGGATTTGTCGGCCTGCCACTTTTACTTTTCTCCTTAGTACTTTTTGCTTCTACCCTCAATTTACACCCCTCTGTCTCTCTGCACTGGTTCCCATCCCCCTGTTGTGAACTAATCTCCTCACGCCTAGCCTCTTTAATTTGATTCCCACCCCCCAACCACTCTAGTTTAAAGTCACCTCAGTAGCCCTCGCTAATCTCCCTGCCAGGATATTGGTCGTCCAACCTGAGTGTGGCTTCATCTTTACAGTAGAGGAGGCTGTGGATAGACATGTCAGAATGGGAATGGGATGTGGAATTAAAATGTGTGGCCACTGGGAGATCCTGCTTTCTCTGGCGGACAGAGCATAGGTGTTCAGCAAAGCGGTCTCCCAGTCTGCGTCGGGTCTCGCCAATATATAAAAGGCCACATCGGGAGCACCGGACACAGTATATCACCCCAGCCGACTCACAGGTGAAGTGTCGCCTCACCTGGAAGGACTGTTTGGGGCCCTGAATGGTGGTAAGGGAGGAAGTGTAAGGGCATGTGTAGCACTTGTTCCGCTTACACGAATAAGCGCCAGGAGGGAGATCAGTGGGGAGGGATGGGGGGGACGAATGGACAAGGGAGTCGCGTAGGGAGCGATCCCTGCGGAAAGCAAAGGGGGGGGGGGGAAGGGAAAGATGTGCTTAGTGGTGGGATCCCGTTGGAGGTGGCGGAAGTTACGGAGAATAATATGTTGGACCCGGAGGCTGGTGGGGTGGTAGGTGAGGACCAGGGGAACCCTATTCCAAGTGGGGTGGCGGGAGGATGGAGTGAGAGCAGATGTACGTGAAATGGGGGAGATGCGTTTAAGAGCAGAGTTGATAGTGGAGGAAGGGAAGCCCCTTTCTTTAAAAAAGGAGGATATCTCCCTCGTCCTAGAATGAAAAGCCTCATCCTGAGAGCAGAATTGCGAGAAGGGGTTGGCGTTTTTGCAAGAGACAGGGTGAGAAGAGGAATAGTCCAGATAGCTGTGAGAGTCAGTAGGCTTATAGTAGACATCAGTAGATAAACTGTCTCCAGAGACAGAGACAGAAAGATCTAGAAAGGGGAAGGAGGTGTCAGAAATGGACCAGGTAAACTTGAGGGCAGGGTGAAAGTTGGAGGCAAAGTTAATAAAGTCAACGAGTTCTGCATGCGTGCAGGAAGCAGCGCCAATGAAGTCCTCAATGTAGCGAAGGAAAAGTGGGGGACAGATACCAGAACAGGCACGGAACATAGATTGTTCCACAAAGCCAACAAAAAGGCAGGTATAGCTAGGACCCATACGGGTGCCCATAAAAAGAGCAGGTTTGCTAAGGCATGATACGCCACGAGACCCTGGAAAGAGCAGTGTGTCCCCACAAGTTGGTGGGAGTTTAGAGGACCGGTTCGCAGGAATTGGTCAGAGGCTCACAGGGTATCAAGGTACGATCGGTGGGAATCTGGAGTGCGTGTCCGCCCTTGCCTGGGTGCCGGGTTCACAGCGGAAGAACGATCGTATCCGGAACGGAGGGGTCACAGTCGGTGACCACAGCGGGAATTAGAAGACATCAAAAGGTTTGCCTGAAACCAACTGCATCTCTCACTCTCTCTCTCTCTCTCCCCCCCCAACGGTACAACAACAGCGATTACTTCGAACTGCACTAAACCGAACTGAACTTTGCTTCACTTAAGACTGATCATTTTACCCCTAGACTGTGATAGAGCTTGGTTGATTTCTATTACCCTATTTCTGTGTATATGTGTGTATTATCATTGCCAACCTGTTACATTTATATCCTTGCGATTAGTGTACTGTATTACTTATTTCTTTAATAAAACTTTATTAGTTCCTAGTAATCACAGACTCCAACGAGCGTTCCATTACTGCTGGTTTGGCAACCCAGTTACGGGGTACGTAACAATATTCGAAAGGGTTCTGCTAGTTGGGATGTGCTACCATTGTAAAAATGTACTTCTGTAAATTTACCTGAGTATGTTCAGAATATTAAGTGCTGTAGGTGATTGCAACAAATGAAACTAGTTAAATATTTATTGTCATCTGAGATTCCACCCTTCCCCCCCCCCCCATTCTTCTAAACTCAGTGAGTACAGGCCCAGAGCCATCAAACACTCCTCATACGTTAACCTTATCATTCCAGGAATCATCCTTGTGAACCTGCTCTGGAGCCGCTCCGATATCAGCGCATCAGGGGCCCAAAGCAGCTCACAATGCTCCAAGTGCGGTCTGACCAAAGCCCCAGCATCACATCGTTGCTCTTACATTCTACCTCTCTTGAAATGAATGATAACATTGTATTTCTCTTCCTCACCGACTCCACCTGCAAGTTAATCTTTAGGAAATCTTACAAGAGGACCTCCAAGTCCCTTTGCACCTTTGACTTCTGAACATTCTCTCCATTTAGAAAATAGCTGAAGAACTGCTGAAGACCAGTTATGTTGAAGTATTAAGCAAGTGACTTTCTCCTGCACTCTGTTGCTGTGTGAAAGAAGATATTTATATTTCCCACTTACTTCATTTTAGTGAGTAACCCTCCCCCCGCCCCACCACAGTTCCCCACTGACTGCGAGCAAACAAGACACTCACTCAACATCAGCAGCACCTTCTGCAGCTCGCCTTGCTTGGCCGACAGGTATAACTGGCGCGGATGAAATCGCAGCTTCTTACGCCTGGGGGTAGGAGGGGAAGGAGAGAGGGAGCATGAAGAGGTTAGATAATGAGAGTAAATTATACAAATAACGATGCCAGAGTACAGAGAAAACCATCGGCCATGGCTCCTGGGGCACTAGATCGGTTTGTGGTCAATACATCACGGTTAGCACAACATTATTACATCTCGGTGCGTACTGGAGTTCAGAGTTCAGTTCTGACACTGTCTGTAAGGAGCTTATACGCTCTCCTCGTGACCGCATGGGTTTCCTCCGGGTGCTCCGGTTTCCTCCCACAGTCCGAAGACTGTGTCAGTGTAAGTTGTCCAGTGATTAGTTGAGTGTTAAATAGTTGGCTTGCTGGGCAGGGGGGGGCCTGTCCTGCATTGTATCTCTAAATAAATAAATTTACTGCCCACCTCCATCCACCATCCTGAACAGAAATGAGGAGGAAGGGCTGAATGACTTAATTCTGCTCCTATGTCTCATGGTCTTATGGTAATATTTTGTATTATGTGCCGTGTGTGACATATGGCGGGAGGAGAAGATGGCAGAGCGACGCAGCGCGCGCAGCTCTCCAGTGAAATGATATTGTATCTGTTAAATAGGGGCTGTGGACAATTCTGATTTGATGGAGACAGACGTGAGAAATTTCTGAAATGCCCGGTTTCGCTGCCGCTGCTACCGTGCAATCGAGAATCTCCAGAGGGAAGGCCTCAAAATCCCTGGCTTTGCCTGCTGCTGGCGACCGAGGCTGGGGTTAAAGCAATCGGCAGAGATGGTGCTCGGTATTCGGTGTCGGAGGGCTGATCGGAGCTCGAAGTTTTCGGATGACTCAAGAGTCGGACTGTGGTCGGGCATGGCAGGGAGAGTTTTCTTCCGTCTGCATGAGATGTGGGACTTTTGAGAGACTTTGAACTTTTTTACTGTGCTCATGGCCTGTTCTTCATCAAGTTACGGTATTGCTTGCACTGTTGTAACTATATGCTATAATTATATGGTTTTGTTAGTTTTTCAGTCTTGGTCTGTCCTGTGCTTCTGTGATATCACACCAGAGGAATATTGTATCATTTCTTAATGCATGCATTACTAAATGACAATAAAAGAGGACTGTGTGTCCTCATAATCTAATCTAGTCTAATATATATTGTGGGTGCACCGTGGTCCGGAGGATCACTGTTTTGTTTGGTTGTATAAGTGTACAGTCAGATGGCAATAAACTACAACTTGAATTTTGTCCGGAAAACCTCTCTCAGCTTACACTCGAGTTTGAACCTTTAGAACCCTTCTTACTCCTTCCATAAGACCTCAGCTAATTTATTTTCCCTCTCATCCCCATTCTCCTGCCTTTGACACCATCACTAATCAGGAGCCAATCAATCTCAATATACTCAATGCCTTGGCTTCCACAGCCGCCTGAGGCAATGAATTCCACAGATCCACCGCCCTCTAATGTAAGAAATTCCTCATCTCTGCTCTAAAGGGATGTCTCTCTGTTCTGTCCTGGTCCAACCACCTTGATGTCAAAGAAAGTTCATCAATGCCTCCACCTCCTCAAGGGGCTAAAAAATAGGGCAAGTCCCCGTCAACCCTCACCAATTTTTATTCATGCACCATGTCTTGGTCAGGCAACTGCTCTGTATGTGACCAAAGGAAACTGCAGAGTTGTGGACACAGTTCAGCACATCACAGAAACCAGCTTCCTCTCCATGGACTCCATCCATACTTCTCTCTGCCAACATAATCAAACACCCCACCCACTCCAGACATTCTCTCTTCTCCCCTTTCTCATCAATTATATATACAAAAGCCTAAAAGCACATAACATCAGTTTCAAGGACAGCTCCCAGCCCACTGTTATTAGACTCTTGAATGGACCTTTCGTACGATAAAATGGATTCTTAACCTTGCAATCTACCTCGTTAAGATCTTGCACCTTAATCGTTGACCTGTCCTGCACTTTTTTGGTAGTTTTTACACATGGTCATTGTCTTACCTTGTTCTACCTCAAAGCACGCTGTAATGATGTGATCTTTGCAAACAGTATGCGAGGCAAACTTCTCACTGCACCTTGCTACGTGACCATAATAAACTAATACCATCAAGATGCGTGAGACGTCCGGAGAGGGGTAGCACCTCTGGTGAAGGAGCTTGTCGTAGCCGTTCTTGGACAGCTCACTTACCTTTGGTCCCTACCGGACGCTCAGTTCTCACCTGTGGCTCCAAGTAGCTGTTTGCATGTGACAGCAGCCACACCCCTTCGGTACACCACTTCGAAAGGTGGGCTAAACCAGGTGAGGGCAGCTAGAGGGCCTCATACCCTGGTGAGATAAGCACATGCCAGCCCTAGCATGTGAAGTCAGCTGTAACGGACTGGGTGGATGAGATGTACAGTGAGATCCAGTGACCAGAAAGGTGGCTCTGCAATGCTCCATGAAGAGTGATTGGCATGACAAGGCACCGAAAAAGTCATGGTCAACCAAGGGAATCCCCGGTTGTACCACCGGACCCAGACTTCCAGAGCTGAGCGTGGAATTGTACAGGTGCAATGGCTCTCCACTTTAAAAACTCTCCCGCGCAGCTTTCCTGTCATCATTGGATATGATGGGCAACCGCCACCAATACCGTCACTCCGAGATCTCGCCCACTCACCTTTCTGACTGCTGCATGGCCAGTCCTTTCTCCAGCGCCTCGCGGCCAGGCCCAGGGGGGAGTCCAACAGCCGACAACACTTTGCCGGAGGACAGGGTGATGGATGGTCCTGAGCTGTCGATGCTGTCCACCGGGGGCTCCAGGCTCGACCGCTTTGCCTCCCCATTCCCGCTCATCCTCGCGCTGTGGCAGCAGAAAGGAAACAATATGCTGAGGGCTGTGAGAAGAGACGACAGGCTGCCTCTGTAGTGGATCTGTGGAATTCACTGGCACAAATGGGTGCCATTGGGTATACTTAAAGTAGAGGCTGATAGGTTCTTGATTAATCAGCTATGATGGAATGGCGGAGAAGACTCGGCGGGCCAAATAGCCTAACTCTGCTCCTATGTCCTATGGTCTAAGTCCAGACCTCGAGGCAGTGATTAACCTCTGGGACAGGCAAAAGGCTAGGTGTGGAGGTGCAGAGAGAGCTCAGAGTGCTGGAGGACTTTACAGGGGCAGGGAAAGGACAAAGCTGCAGAGGGATGTGGAGAATCAGCATCATAGAAACATACTTGGCTTGGATCAATGGTTTGAGGGCAGGGAGATAAGGTGGGTGTGAATAAGACTAAAGACACAGTTATTACACTTAGAGCCAACAAGGGGGCAGGGTGTCTCAGTGCAGAGGGTAGCCCTTGTGTCACTAGTGCTGGGACGTGGGGGAAGAGTACTTGCAACCCAGAGGAGGCAGCTTGCTGATGGAGACAGAGGCTTGGTTTTCGATGTGGGAGTTAGGGACAGCACAGTAGCACAGTGGTTGGTGCAACGCTTCAGAGCACCAGCGATCACTGATCCTGGTTCAATTCTGTAGGGAGAACTGGGAGTGTATGGCCACGCTTTACAGAGCCAGCCACCTGGGTTCAATTCCTGCCACGTCTGTAGTTTCTACATTCTCCCTGTGATGGGGTGTGGCTTTCCTCCACATGCTCCAGTTTTCTCCCACATTCCGAAGACGTATGGGTCAGGATCGGTAAGTTGTGGGCATGCTATAGTGCTTATAAAAAGAATTCACCCCCCCACCCCCCCGGAAGTGTTCACGTTTAATTGTTTTGCAACATTGAATCACAGTGGATTTAATTTGGCTTTTTTTGACACTGATCAACAGAAAAATACTATTTCGTGTCAAAGTGAAAATAGATCTCAACAAAGTGATCAAAATTAATTACAAATATAAAACACAAAATAATTGATTGCAGAAGTATTCACCCCCTTCAAGTCAGTATTTAGCAGATGCACCTTTGGTAGCAGTTACAGCCTTGAGTCTGTGTGGATAGGTCTCCGTCAGCTTTGCACATCTGGACACTGCAATCTTTCCCCGTTCTTCTTTACAAAACTGTTCAAGCTGTCATATTGCGTGGGGATCGTGAATGAACAGCCCTTTTTAAGTCCAGCCACAAAATCTCAATTGGATTGAGGTCCGGACTCTAACTTGACCACTCCAGGACATTAACTTTGTTGTTTTTAAGCCATTCCTGTGTAGTTTTGGATTTATGCTTCGGGTCATTGTCTTGCTGGAAAACAAGTTTTCTCCCAAGTCGCAGTTCCCTTGCAGACCACATCGGGTTTTCCTCCAGGATTTCCCTGTATTTTGCTGCATTCATAGAAAACATAGAAAACCTACAGCACAATACAGGCCCTTCGGCCCACAATGCTGTGCCAAACATGTATTTACTTTAGAAATTACCTAGGGTTACCCATAGCCCTCTATTTTTCTGAGCTCCATGGATCTATCCCGGAGTCTCTTAAAAGACCCTATCGCATCCACCTCCAGCACTGTCGCCGACAGCCCATTCCATGCACTCACCACTCTCTGTGTAAAAATCTTACCCCTGTACCTACTTCCAAGCATCTTAAAATTGTGCCCTATTGAGTTAGCCATTTCAGCCCTGGGAGAAAGCCTCTGACTAGCCACACGATCAATGCCTCTCATCATCTGTACACCTCTATCAGGTCACCTCTCATCCTCCGTTGCTCCAAGGAAAATAGGCCGAGTTCACTCAACCTATTCTCATAAGGCATGCTTCCCAATCCGGGCAACATCCTTGTAAATCTCCTCTGCACCCTTTCTATACTTTCCACATCCTTCCTGTAGTGAGGCGACCACAACTAAGCATAGTACTCCAAGTGGGGTCTGATCAAGGTCCGATATAGCAGTAACATTACCTCTCAGCTGTTAAACTTAATCCTACAGTTGATGAAGGCTAATGCACTGTATGCTTTCTTAACCACACAGACAACCTGCGCAGCAGCTTTGAGCATCGTATGGACTCGGACCCCAAGATCCCTCTGATCCTCCACACTGCCAGGAGTCTTACCATTAATACTATATTCTGCCATCATATTTGACCTACCAAAATGAACCACCTCACACTTATCTGGGTTGAAATCCATCTGCCACTTCTCAACCCAGATTTGCATCCTATCAATGTCCTGCTGTAACCTCTGACAGCCCTCCACACTATCCACAACACCCCCAACCTTTGTGTCATCAGCAAATTTACTAACCCATCCCTCCACTTTCTCATCCAGGTCACTTATAAAAATCACGAAGAGAAGGGGGCCCAGAACAGATCCGTGAGGCACACCACTGGTCACCAACCTCCATGAAGAATATGACCCATCTATAGCACTCTTTGCCTTCTGTGGGCAAGCCAATTCTGGATCCACAAAGAAAGGTGCCTTTGGATCCCATGCCTCCTTACTTTCTCAATAAGCCTTGCATGGGGCACCTTGTCAAATGCCTTGCTGAAATTCATATACACTATATCTACTACGCACATCCTCAAAAAACTCAATCAGGCTCGTAAGGCACGACCTGCCTTTGACAAAGCCATGTTGACTATTCCTAATCATATTATGCCTCTCCAAATGTTTATAAATCCTGCCTCTCAAGATCTTTTCCATCAACTTACCAATCACTGAAGTAAGACTCACTGGTCTATAATTTCCTGGGCTATCTCTACTGCCTTTCTGAATAAGGGAACAACATCTGCAACCCTCCAGTCATTGCCAGAGGCTCAGCAGTCTCCTCCCTTGCCTCCCACAGTAGCCTGGGGTACATCTCATCTGGTCTCAGAGACTTATCCAACTTGATGCTTTCCAAAAGCTCCAGCACATCCTCTTTCTTAATGTCTGTATGTTCAAGCTTTTCAATCTGCTGTAAGTCATCCCTACAATCGCCAAGATCCTTTTCCGTAGTGAATACTGAAGCAAAGTATTGTTACATGCTCAAGGAGATCTGTGTTTTCTTGAGAGAATGATGTAATGGTCTTTTGGAGGTCACCTGATGTGATTTTCCCGCCGATGTGAGGTCACGTGATGACATATGACCCATGACTATATAAGGGTCGACCCAGGTGACGCAGTTGGTTTTTGAGTTTGCAGATTTCCAGGTAGAACGTGCTGTATCTCCGTTTCTGTTGCGTGTTTGTTTTTGTGACGTAGTTTCAATTTTAAAGCGGAGTGTGCGTTCTGTTGCAAAATACCATATTATTGGACTGGAAATTTTTGCTAGATGTGTTGGTTTACTCAATTCCAACATCAGAAGGGAGAGTGAAGAATTTATCAAAGTGCAGGATCGAGGGATCAAGAGGAGTTGCCATCGTTTGGCAATTTAATAAAGGATCGACCTTATTGAGTCTTAGTTGGGGTAGCAACCTGCATCGAGATAACTCTTGCCAAAAAGAGCAAAGAGTTCATGCAAAAAGGTGCTCTCTCTCTCTCTAAAGGAATTTAAAGTCAGTTGATTTAAACTGTTTATTTTTGGCATCGTGAACCCTGTGGACAGAACCAGCAGGAAAGATGCGTCTGTGAAGAAATCCTTCTCCAGAGAGGTCTCTCCCAAATGAACGCGTAAATCTGTTGGACTTTCGAAGTTATCGCTTTAAGAACTATATCTGACTGTATCGCCTTAAGAACTGTTTCCGCATTTAACGCTTTAAGAACCAGAGCCGAGTGGCGAGTTGGTGAACGGCTGCATTATCTGTTAACTTCCGGTTAAAGTTTTAGTTTGTTTTTTTTTCCTTATCGTTTATCCATGATTAATAAATGTTTGGTTACTTTTATATAACCTGTCTCGGTTGATATTCATTGTTGTCGTTTACATAACAGTATACATTAAGTATCTCTGCTCTCCCCACCAGTTCCATACACACTTTTCCACTGTCACACTTGATTGGCCTTATTCTCTCATGTTTTATCCTCTTGCTCTGCACATACTTGATTTGGGGTCTTCCTTAATCCTGCTCGCCAAAGCCTTCTCATGGCCCCTTCTGGCTCTCCTAATTTCATTCTTAAGGTCTTTCCTGCTAGCCTTATAACCTTGGCTAGATTTTGAACAGCCTTTGTACACCAAGGTTCCTATACTCTATCATCCTTTCCCTGTCTCATTGGATCAGACCTATGCTGAACGCCAAATATCCCCTGAACATTTGCCACACTTCTGTTGTACATTTCCCTGAGAACTTCTCTTCCCAATTTAGGCTTCCTGCCTTGATAGCTTCATATTTCCCCTTACTCCAAATAAATGCTTTCCTAACTTGTCTGCTCTTAACCCTCCCAATGCTATGGTAAAGGAGATAGAATTGTGATCACTGTCTCCAAAATGCTCTCCCACTGAGAGACCTGACACCTGACCAGGTTCATTTCCCAATAACAGGTCAAGTACAGCCTCTCCTCTTGTCGGTTTATCTACATAGTGTTCAGCAAACCTTCCTGAACACACCTAGCAAACTCCACCCCACCTAACCCCCTTGTTCTAGGGAGATGCCAATCAATATTTGGGAAATTAATATCTCCCAACCTTGACAACCCTGTTATTATTTTACCCTTACCTTCACAAGTGACGCATCCCCACAGCAGGATGCAGTCACCACCATGCTTCATGGTAGGGATGGTGTGTTTTTGAGGACGTGCGGTTTTTGGCTTACATAGCGTTTAGTCTGATGGCCAAAAAGCTCAGTTTTGGTTTCATCAGACCATAGACCCTTCTTCCAGCTGACTTCAGAGCCTTCTGACAAACTCTAGCCAAGATTTCATGTGAGTTTTTTCATTAGTGGCTTTCTCTTTGCCACTCTTCCATAAAGCTGCTACTGGTGAAGAACTGGGCAACACTCATATGGGGTCTCTCCCATTCAGTCACTGAAGCTTGTAAATCCTCCAAAATTGTCACAGGTTTCTTGGTGGCCTCTCTCACTAGTTCCCTTCTTGCACGGTCACTCAGTTTTTGAGGACCTAGGGAAAATTACAGTTGTACCATATTCTTTCCATCTCTTCACTGTACTCCAAGGGATATTCAGTGACTTGGAAATTTCCTTGTATCCATCCCCTGAATTGTGCTTTTCAATCACTTTTTCGCAAAGTAGCTTGGAGTGTTCTTTTGTCTTCATGGTGTTGTTTTTGCTAGGATACTGACTCTCCAGAAGTTGGACAGACCTTCTAGATACAGGGGTATTTTTACTAAAATCAATTGACACACCCAGACTGCGCACGGGTCTTCAAAAACAGATCTCCAGTTAAGTAATTAGGTGACTTCTAAAACCAACTGGCTGCACCAGTGATGATTTGGTGTGTCATATTAAAAGGGGTGAATACTTATGCAATTATTTTGTGGTTTATATTCACAATTAATTTAGAGAAATTAATTTGTAGAGATCTGTTTTCACTTTGACATGGACTTTTTCTGTTGATCAGTGTCAAGAAAACTGAATTAAATCCACTGTGATTCAATGTAGTAAAAGAGTAAAACTTGAAAACTTCCGGGGGGGGGGGTAAATATTTTTTATACATACTGTGTATTGGTGTCGGAAGCATGGTGACATTTACAGGTGCTCCCAGCACATCCTCGGACCACGTTGGTCATTGGCAGAAACTACGCATTTCACTATTTCGATATATGTGTGAGAAATAAAGCTATTTTCTAATCTTCATGTTCTTGTGCGAAGCGAGATCACTAACACGGTGTGGAGAGCTCTGTACTCCCATGTAGAGAAATCTGGGCCCCAATTTTGTGGGTCTCAGCATTCGCTATCCTAACATATGTACACAGGACACCTCCGCTGCCCCCACCCACCGTCCTCACCTGGCGTGTGTGGTGTCTGCTCTGCCGTTCATCAGATGGTCCTGGCTGCGGGGGGCGGGTGCAGGCACCATGGTGGAGGTGTCAGCTTTGGCCACGGTGATCTCCTGGGCCTCAGAGGCATCCTCGCCACAGTGCGGGCAGAAGATCATGCCATTGAGCTGGGACACGCAGTTCTTGTGGAAGCGGTGGGTGATCCGGAAGTCAGGGTGGCACTCCAGGAAGGATCCCTGCGGAGAAGCGCGGAATTAACCACAGCCAGACGACAGCAGCATGAGCCAGAAAGAGCAGCTTCTCCTGCACCTGGGAAGGGGCAGCACCCTCATGCCCAGGAATTGCAACTGCAACACTACATTCTGCATTCCGTCATTGCTCAACTTTTGTACTCGCTACATCGATGACTTAACAGACACGGTAATGTGGCAGTTAGCGTAAAGCTTTACAATACCAGTGATCACTGAACAGGGTTCAATTCCCGCCATATAGTGCAAGCTTGTACTACATTCACTGCTTTACCTTCATCAATGTGCTTTGTTACCTCCTCAAACAATTCAATCAGGTTCGAGAGGCACGGCCTGCCCTTCACAAAGCTACGTTTACTGTCCTTAATCAGATGATGTCACTCCAAATGCTCATAAATCCTGCCTCTCAGGATCTTCTCCAACACTGAAGCTTACTCACAGGTCTATAATTTCCTGGGTTATCACTACTCCCTTTCTTGAGCAGGGGAACAATGTTTGCAAACTTTGAATCCTCTGGTACTTCTCCTGTCCCTATTGATGATGCAAAGATCATCACCAGAGACTCCACAATCTCCTTCCTTGCTTCCCACAGTAGCCAGGGGTATATCTCATCCAGTTCCGGCAACTGATCTAACTTAATACCTCGCAAAAGCTCCAGCACATACTCTTTCTTAACGTCTATACACTCAAGTGTTTCAAGTTTGTTGTAAATCATCCCACAACTGCCAAGGTCCTTTTCTCTGGTGAATACTGAAGCTACCTCCACTACCTCCTCTGGCTCTATGCACATATTTCCACTCTCGCTTCTGAATGGTCCTGTTCTCACACGACTCATCCTCTTGCTCTTCACATACTTGTAGAATGCCTTGGGGATTTCCTTAATCCGGCTCACGGCCCCTTCTAGCTCTCCTAATTTCATTCTTAAGCTCCTTCCTGGCACCCTTGTAATGTTACAGAGCTTAAACAGTACATAGTTTCTGGAACCTTCTGTAAGCTTTTCTTTTCTTCTCAACTAGATTCTCTACATCATTTGTACAACATGGTTTTGTCACCCTACCCTCCTTTCCCTGTCTCAATGGAACAAACCTATCCAGAACGCCATGTAAATGTTCCCTGAACATTTGCCACATTTCTGCCCTGCATTTCCCTGAGAACATCTGCTCCCAAGTTCCTGCCTAATAACATCATATTTCCCGCTACCCCAATTAAATGTTTTCCCAAAATGTCTGCTCCTATCCCTCTCCAGCGCCATGGTAAAGGAGATAAAAGTAGTGATCACTACCTCCAAAATGCTCTCCCATCGAGAGATCTGACACCTAACCAGGTTCATTTCCCAATACCAGATCAAGTACAGCCTCTCCTCTAGTTTCCTAATCTACATATTGCATCAGAAACCTTCCTGAACACACCTAATAAATTCCACCCCACCTAAACTCCTTGCTCTAAGGAGATGCCAGTCAATATTTGGAAAGTTAAAATCACCCATCACAACAACCCTATTATTATTGCACCGTTCCAAAATCTGCCCTCCCTATTTGTTCCTCGATGCCTCTACTACTATTGGGGGGGTCTATAAAAAAACACCCAGTAGAGTTATTGCCCCCTTCCTGTTTCTGACTTCCACCCACATTGACTCAGAAGACAATCCCTCCATGACTTCCTCCTTTTCTGTAGCCATGATACTATCCCTGATTAGCAATGTCATGCCATCACCTCTTTAGTCTCCCTCCCTGTCACATCTAAAGCCTGGCATGCTCAGCAGCCATTCCTGCCCGAGACATCCAAGTCTCTGTAAAGGCCACAAAATCAGTTCTACATATTGATCCATGCTCTAAGTTCATCCACCTTGCTTATGATACTCCTTGCATTAAAATAGACACATCTCAAAACATCTGGCTGAGTGCTTCTTTGCTCTATCATTTGCCTACCATTCCTCATAAACTTCCTACAAGCTGTCACTACCTGTGCGCCAATCGTTCCATCCTCGTTCGGTTCCCACCCCCCTGCAAATATAGCTTAAGCCCTCCCCAACAGCATTAGCAAATCTCCCTCCCAGGATATTGGTTCCCCTCCAGTTCAGGTGCAACCCATCCCACTTGTACAGGTCACCCCTTCCCCAGAAGTTCCAATGATCCAAGAACTTGAAACCCTGTCTTGCACAATCTCAGCCACTCATTCATCTGCGCCATCTTCCTGTTCTGACCTTCACTAGCTCGTGGCACCAGGAGTAATCCGGAGATTACCACCTTGGAGGTCCTGCTCTTCAGCCTCCTCCCTAACTCCCTAAACTTACTGCGCAGGAGCCCTACCCCTCTCCTGCCTATGTCATTGGTACCAATATGTACCATGACTGGCTGCTCACCCTCCTCTTCAAGAATACTCTGCACCTGCTCAGACATCCTGGACCCTAGCACCCATGAAGCAACACGCTATCCTGGCGTCTCTTTTGCTGCCACAGAATCTCCTATCTGTCCCCCTAACTATTGAGTCCCCCATGACCACTGCTTCACCTGACTTCACCCTACCCTTCTCAGAACCAACCATAGTGCTATTGGTCTGGCTGCTGCTGCCTTGCCCAGAGAGGTCATCCCCCTCAGCAGTATCCAAAGGGATATGCCTGTTGTCAAGGGGAATGGCCACAGGGGGACCCTGCACTGACTTCCTTCTCCCTTTACCTGTCTTGGTGTTCACCCATCTACTCCCCAAATCCTGTACTCTGGCTGTAACCATCTGCTCAAAAGTCATATCTATCAATTGCTCTGCCTCCGGATGGTCCTAAATACATCCAGCTCCAGCTCCTAATGTGGTCTTTCTTGAGCAGGAGTTGCCTGCGCTTCCTGCAAGTGGAGTCATCAGGGAGACTTCCTGGTTTTATGAATCCCCACATCCTGCAGGGGGAGCATTCCATTGCCAAGTCTGCCATCCTGCCTCCGCTGTACAATGATTACAAGTTTACTTTGAACTTTGATTAGACAAGAGATAAATCGGCGGGTTGCTGGGCAGTGCGGCTTGTTGGGCCTCTTCTGCGTTGTATCTCTAAGTAAATTAATTAATAATAATAGATCCATTGCACCGGGAAGAGGGGAGCTGCTTGCCGCATGCATTGAGCACTGCAATTCAGACCCACCCACTTTGTGCTCAGGTCAGCTGGAGGTGCAGAGGTGCCTGGCTGCACAGGTTGGAACTTACCGTGGTACAGAAGTAGCCGCAGCCTGGACAGCAGTGGTGTTTGACCATGCGGGCTCGGTGCACCTCACACAGCACCATCAGGGGCACCCGGCTGGATGGACGCATCGTCTCACACTTGGTGATACTGTTACTGCAGCCACTCAGCTGGGGGAAGCAACAGGGAGTAAGTCAAAGCCTACCAGTGACCAACAATCCACCACAGCCCATCCACCAGCTTCTGAACTCACTCCATCAACCTCTGAATCCATCTTCCAGACTCCAAACCCATCCTCCAGCCAGCTTAGCCCCCTCCTCCGGTCATTTAAACATGTCCTCTTTGCCAAAACACCTCTCTCCAGTGCCAACACCCCTACTCCAACCCCACCATCTGAACCACTTCCCTCCACCCTGATCTACAAAGCCCTCTCTTCAACCACTCCCCTCCCCTAAAATTCTCCCTTAACCTGAAGGAGAATCCCTCTACTCTACCCCATCATCCAAGCACAACCCTCAGGAAATTCTTCACAAGTGCTCCCCCCCAGACTAGTAATGCTCCATTTAGAGGGAAACCCTGCAGCCTCGCAACACCATCCCTCACCCCATCCTGAGCACAAGCTCCTCCCCCAAACTGACATACGCTGGAAACTTAAAGACAGCTCTTCAAGAGCATTCCCACAGTCCCCTGACCTTCCGGAAGCCCATTCCCATATTCCTTTAAATCCCAGATCCCTTTAAATTTAACTCTCTGATCTCAGGCTTCCCAAACCCATTCCCCTGTACCACAGCCCACCACCAACAAGGAGCATCACAATCTCACTAAAGGAAGGCCACCACCCACCACCCACCTGCCCGTCTGTGCTCTCCGTGGCCATGCAGGTGTTGTTGGAGAGCTCGGTTATGCGGTCGATCTTGGGTGCCTCCATCCGGCAGCTGCAAAGGGGAAGCTCCTCAAACTTATCTGTCTCCATGGAGCTGGCATCATTGGATACCCCTGCAGGGGGAGTAGAGGTGAAAGGGAGAGTTAGATCTCATCTGTCTCCATGGAGCTGGCATCATTGGATACCCCTGCAGGGGGGGTAGAGGTGAAAGGGAGAGTTAGATCTCATCTGTCTCCATGGAGCTGGTATTATTGGATACCCCTGCAGGGGGAGTAGAGGTGAAAGGGAGAGTTAGATCTCATCTGTCTCCATGGAGCTGGTATTATTGGATACCCGTGCAGAGGGAGTGGAGGTGAAATGGAGAGTTAGATGTTATCTGTCTCCATGGAGCTGGTATTATTGGATACCCGTGCAGGGGGAGTGGAGGTGAAATGGAGAGTTAGATGTTATCTGTCTCCATGGAGCTGGTATTATTGGATACCCGTGCAGGGGGAGTGGAGGTGAAATGGGCAGTTAGATCACAATCTCACAAAAGGAAGGCCACCATCCCAATAAATCCAATTTCTAAATTCAAAGTAAATTTAAAGTATATATACGTCACCATATACAACACTGAGATTAATTTTCTTGTGGGCATACTCAGTAAATACAACAGAATAACAAAACACAATAGAATCAATGAAAGACTCCCCCCAAAAGGATGAACAGACCACCGATATGCAAAAGACAACAAACTGCAAATACAAAAGAGGAAAGAAATAATAAATAAACAAACAAATGAATAAGCAATAAATATTGAGAACATGAAATTGGTTGAGGGACAGTAACTGTTCCTGAACCTGGTGGCGCCTGTACCTTCATCCTGATGGCAGCAGGGGAAAGATATGTAACATATACTGCCGTCAGATCCATTCTCCTGAAGGCAATACGGGAAACCTAATAGAATCCATGAAAAACTACACGTAAACACAGACTGGCAAATAACCAACGTGCAAAGGAAGACAAATAAAATAACCCTGAGAACATGAGTTGTAAAGAGTCCTTGAACGTGAGTCTGTGGGCTGTACAATCAGCTCAGAACTGTGCTGAGTGAAGTTATCATGCCAGTTCAGGAGCCTGATGGTTTCAGGGTAATAAACTGTCCCTGACCTGGTGGTGTGACTTAAGGCCCATCAAATTGAATTGAATTGACTATTTCTTATATGAGGAGTAAAAATCTTTACATTACCTCTCCCCCTAAACGTGCAGTCATAGTAACTTATAAAAAATAGAACAGTCAATGTACCAGAAATACACTCAAATCAACATGAGTTAATCAGTCTGATGGCCTGGTGGAAGAAGCTGGCCTGGAGTCTGTTGGTCCTGACTTCGATGCTGCAGTACCGTTTCCTGGATGGTAGCAGCTGGAATAAATTGTGGTTGGGGCCTCTCGGGTCCCCAATAATCCTTCGGGCCCCTTTCTCACACCTGTCTTTGTAAATGTCCTGAATCGTAGGAAGTTCACATCTACAGATGCACTGGACTGTCTGCACCACTCTCCACAGAATCCCGTGATTAAGGGAGGTACAGTTCCCATACCAGGCAGTGATGCAGCCAGTCAGGATGCTCTCAATTGTGCCCCTGTAGAAAGTTCTTAGGATTTGGGGGCCCGTACCAAACTTCCTCAACCGTCTGAGGTGAAAGAAGCGCTGTTGTGCCTTTTTCACCACACAGCTGGTGTGTACAGACCACATGAGGTCCTCAGTGATGCGGACGCTGAGGAGCTTAAAGCTGTTCACCCTCTCTACTCCAGATCCATTGATGTCAATAAGGGTTAGCCTATCTCCATTCCTCCACTGCTAGTAGTAGCAAGAAGAGAGAATGGCCTGGATGGGAGCGGTCTTTCATGATGGATGTTGCTTTCTTGTTGCATTGGTCTTTGTACATGTGCTCAGTGGTGGTGAGAGCTTTTCCTGTGATGGACTGGGCTGTATCCACCACTTCTTGCAGACTTTTTTGTCCTTGGGTATTGGTGTTTCCATACCAGGCTGTGATGCATCAGTGGGGATACTTCCCACTGTGCATCTATAGAGGTTTGTCGATGTTTTTGGTGACATGCTGAATCTATACAAGCTTCTGACAAAGTACGCACACTGTTGTGACCTCTCTGTAATGGCACTTATGTGCTCTAGCTCTACCAGTGTCGGACAGGACAGAGTCAGACCGAGATTCTGGGGTGAAGACAATGTTCAGGGAAGATTTAATTATGGAATAAGAAGCAAATGCTTCTACAGGTACACGTTGAGTACCCCTTATCTGAAATGCTTGAGGCCAGAAGTGATTCGGATTGATTTTTTTTCAGATTTTGGAATGTATAATGAGATAGCTTGGGATCACCATCATTTCCGACTTGGAATTCATGTTCGACTGGTAAGCGTCTTTGTCTTACACTTGTTCATTACACATATGTACTTAACGTGTGTGGGTGAGAGTATTTGCTCACAGGGTGTGTGTGAAGCATCCAGTGCAGTAGTGTAGTAGTGCTTGTCGTTAGTGCATGCTGCATAGTGCTCTCTGCTTACAGCTATTGCCGCTGGCTAGCCTTCTTAATAGAGGGTGAAGAGAGCAGCCGAGTGTGTAAGCTTCCTCCTGCCAGTACAGAGCCTCTCCACCACCAAGACTCCTGCAGTGCCTCCTCGGGGCCACACACGGAAACTGGGTATCTTACAGTCCCAGGCTAAACTACAGGGGATCTCGCAGCAGCAGTGGGCCCCAGAGACATGGCGTACAGGCCCACCACTGTGTGGACACGCCCTGGCGCCCATCAACCACTGTCCCAGCTATGGGCAAAATAGCCCCACTGCCTTGTGGTAAGTCTGCTGAGACAAGGCTAAGGGAGCACACCCTGACAGAAAAGCAATGCACTGGCAGAGCACAATAGGTGGGCCTTAACAGACAAAGGACCCGGCAGCCTCCTGCAGCCAAGATGTGGGACCGGTTGTCCTGGGATCACCCTTGCCACCTGGATTTACCTCATCATGGTGAAGATAGTGCTACTGGGGATGGTGCATCCTACGGCACTTTAAAATCTTTCTTGCGCAGGTCTCCACCTCTGACCACTGTGAACAATAGCTGGACCTTACATATTGTTGAAGTCTGACGTCAATGGGGTATCTGGCAATGGGAGCAGGTACAAATGGACTGGGAGCTCCTAGTCAGAACCCTGCACAGCAGCGGCACAGGGTATTTGGTTGCTAGCAGCTGGGACTGAGTGGCAGCTGTTTTCGGCAGACCCCTGTGCGACTGAGCAGCCCTGTTTAGGGACCGCACTGCTCACCTCAGTTGGGGAAGGGCCTAGAAAAGGTGGCCTAAAAATCACTCACCTGGATAGGTTACCGCGCCTATCGGGTTATTCCACTACTGCAGGCGAAATAAGAAACAATACAACCTAAAACTGGCAACATGGAATGTAAGGACTCTCCTGGACTCGTATGGCATCTCTGACAGACCTCACCAGAGAACAGCCTTGGTCGCTGCTGAGCTGAGGCGCTACAACATCGACGATGCTGCCCTGAGTGAGACCAGGCTCCTGGATGAAGGTTCTTTAACAGAGGAAGGGATGGGTTACACCTTCTTCTGGAAAGGTTTCCCCCCAGGTGGACAACATCTCTATGGAGTAGGATTGGCCATCAAGAACACCTTTCTACCAAGTCTCACAGAAACACCTGTTGGCATTAGTGAAAGACTAATGACCCTCTGTATCCCCCTGGCAAAGAAACGTTATGCCATGCTTCTCAGTGTCTATGCACCAACTTTGCCATCTGAGAATGAGGCCAAGGAATGCTTTTTATCAGACATTGGATGAAGCTCTTTGCCGGATCCCTAAGAATGATAAGGTCCTTTTGCTTGGGGACTTCAACGCTAGGGTGGGACAGAACAACAGGATATGGAGTGGAGTGCTAGGTAGGCATGGTATTGGCAAGATGAATGCAAATGGCATGAGGCTACTTACTCTTTGCTCTCAGCATAACCTTACCATAACCAACACCATCTTCCAGCAGAAGACAAAATATAAGACTTCGTGGATGCACCCTCGCTCTAAACATCGGCACATGATTGACTTCATCATTGTGAGACGTAGGGACATCAAGGATGTTCCCATCACCCGTACCATGAGAGTGCAGAGTGATTGTGGTCAAGCTCCATATGAAAGTGCGTCCCCCCTTGCGGCTAAATTGCAACCGCCTGAGAAACACAGAAGCAAGAAGTGAGTTTTGATGCATCCTAGCTGAGAAACTAAGGTTGCTGGAACCTTGTCTGAGCTCAGAAAATACCATGGAACAACAGTGGACCTGTATCAGCTCTGCACTCTACGAGACAGCAGCCCAATCCATTGACCATAAGAGAAGGAACCACCACGACTGGTTTGACGATAATTCAGACACCATCCACAACTTGCTTAAGGACATGCACAAAGCACACCGGGCAACTTTAGACAACCCTTCAGCCGCCAGCGTCAGGCAGCATCGGCAGACAGCTCGGAGGAAAGTGCAAAAGGCAATACGGGCCATACAAAATGAGTGGTGGACTGAAAAGGCACATGAAATCCAGTCCTTTGCCGATAATAATGACATAGATAATTTTTACAATGCTGTCAAAACCATCTAAGGCCCAATAAATCAATGCGTTACTCCCCTTAAAACAGAAGATGGTCGAACACTTCTGAAGAATCAGAATACCATTCTGCTGAGGTGGGCTGAACATTATAACACCATGCTTGATCAGGACTCTGACACAGACGCCACCATCTGCCTGAACTTCCTCCTATCCACGAGTTCAGACTACCACCAACCTTCCAGGAGGTTCTACCAGCTGTCCATTCCCCTAAGAACAACAAGTCCCCTGGCACTGACAATATCCCTGCTGAGTTACTGAAGAACGGAGGGTACATGTGTATGCGCACCCTCTACCAGTACATCACCAAGGCCTGTACTGATGAGAGCATCCCACAGCAATGGGGAAATGCAAACATCATTGTCATTTATAAAAACAAGGGTGACAAGGCCATCTGTGACAATAGTAGGGGCATATCACTGCTTTCTGTTGCTGGAAAGGTCCTGGCTAAGGTGATGCTTCAGAGACTCATCAGCAACATCAGCGAGTCAATGCTGCCTGAATCGCAGTGTGGATTTAGGAAGAACAGGAGCACGATCGACATGATCTTTACAGCCCGGCAGCTTCGGGAAAAGTGCCAGGAGCAACATCAAGACCTGTTTATGGCCTTTGTCAACCCCTCCAGGGCATTCGACACTGTGCAAAGAGAGCTCTTATGGGATGTCCTCCTCAGGTTTGGCTGTCCCAATAAATTTGTTAACATCCTCCGCCAGTTCCACGATGGGATGACTGCTCGGGTGACCATAGGAGGACAAGAGTCTGAGCCCTTCCTTGTACACACAGGGGTGAAGCAGGGGTGTGTGCTCGCACCAGTGCTCTTTAACATCTTCCTCTTGTGTGTTACCAAGCTTCTCCACAACGAGATTGAAGACAGCAGCGGTGTGGCAGTGGACGTCAGATTAGATGGCAACGTCTTTAACATCAGGAGGCTCCACACAACCACCAAACTCCGTAGAGAGTGGGTCCTGGAGCTGCAGTATGCAGACGACTGTGCTCTTGTGGCCCATACTTCAGACGATATTCAGACTGTCCTTGCTGTGGCGGTGAGAGCGTACAGCAGGATGGGGCTGACTGTCAATACCACCAAGACAGAAGTGGTTTGCCAATGGACTACCAGTGTCCCACCCACTCTACCTGCCTTCACTGTTGGTGATGAAAAGCTGTCAGTAGTGCCATCTTCCAAATATCTGGGGAGCATTCTCTCTGAGGATAGCGGCACTGACAACGACATCCAGAGCCGCATTAAACAGGCATCAGCTGCCTTTGAGAGACTTCAGCGTAGAGTCTTTCAGAACAGGAGCCTTCGTCCCTCCACAAAGGTCGCCGTATACCAAGCGGTCTGTGTCACCACCCTGCTTTATAGCTGTGAAGCTTGGGTAACCTACAGCCGTCACATCAAGTCCTTGGAGCACTTCCACATAAGCTGTCTCCAGCGCATCCTGGGAATTACCTGGCATGAACAGGTGCCTCACACTGAAATACTTGTAAAGACCAACTGCAGGAGTATTGAGGCCGTGATCACCCAGCGTCAGCTGCAGTGGCTGGGGCATGCGATAAGGATGCCCCCATGTCGGCTACCCCGCAGACTGCTATACAGCCAGCTACATCATGGTCGATGCCCAGCTGGAGGGCCGAAGACGCGCTATAAGGATCAGATGAAGAATGCTTTAAGGAAGTGAAAGATTAGACCCGAGGACCTGGAGGATGTTGCTGCTGACTGTACCACTTGGTGACAGCTGCGTAGGGACGGGGTTCGTATCCCTGGAGATGGAAAGAACAACCAGAACACAGCAGAAGAGAGCCAGCAGAAATGCAGCCATGGTTGCCATCACTACTACATATACACGTCCCACCTGCAATAGAGCTTGTGGGTCCAGGATAGGACTGTATAGTCATCAAAGATCTCACCATTAAAGGAGTGGACGTCATCATCGGATTTCAATGGACAACCGAAGAAGAATGTATTTAACAGCAAAAATTATTACATACCTTATTTAATAAGGTGTGCAGGGTAATAAAAGCAGCACAGCAGCATCAGGAGTATATCTGAATCAGCTGTTGAGCAACAACAAACAACGGCTGGCTTTCAGTCCCCCCCTCCGATGTCGTGTTTTGATTAAAAGGTTACAGTACACTGTATTTGTATTTTATTTGCCTTAGGTTGTATGTACGTATAAAAACAATCAGCAATGTGGTCTTCTCATGGCGCCAGGTTTCCATTATCAATGATCTTTGCAAACTCACAGTCAGCAGATGCTTTATTTTAAAAGTTTAAATATTTTAAAAAATTTAATGCCATGGCTTTTCTTAAATCTCTGCATCCAGAAGTTCACAATACCTTCAGCTCGTCGTGATAGACCTTGTTTCATGATCAGCATACTGCTAAGCGCTACATGTTTACTCCGACACTGATGAGTACACTCTTTCAATACATGGTCGAGGTCTTCGTTTCTCACTTTATGCTGTATTTTTCTATTTTTCATTAACTTCTGTTTACTACATATGTGAAGTCACTTCTCTGAACTGTCTGTGGTGCACAGAGACTTGTGCAGCGCCTGGGAACCTTCACAACATCTTGTGGAATTTTCCATTTCTGACACCATGTCAGTGCTCAAAAAATTTCGGATTTCAGAGGTTTTTGGATTTTAGAATTTCAGATGAGGGATACTCAATGTGCATCTCCAAGACGGCCACGCCTTGTTGTGATTTGGAGATTTGTGTGCCTCAGAAACCTGGAGAACCGGAGTCGGGGCATAATACTTCGCCTCTTGATAGAGTCACCCATATCAAACAAGTCAAAGGGTAGAGGTCAGACTCAGCCTGGTCCACCAGCCCTCCAGGTTCTGGGGTTCAGCTCGGGACCAACAATCCTGACTGGTCAAACAAAACAGAAACAGCAATGAAGAATCTTTCTTCATCATTCTATCATCCAGTAGCGCTCACAATGAAGTTCTTTGAGAAGTCGGTTCCAGCTAGAATTAACTCCTGTCTCAGCGAGGACCTGGACGCCTATCACCTATCACAACAATAGGTTGACAGCGGATATGATCTCATTAGCTCTTCGTGCAGCCTTGGATCACCTGGCCAATATTAATACTTATGTCTCTTTTTTTCTACCCACCCCCCCTTTCGCAAATCAGCCCAGACAGACAGGAATAGCAGGGCTCTCACAGCTAATGGTACAAGCTAACTGTTTAAAAAGTTCATCTGTTTGGCGAGGTAAGTGGGTGAGTAGACTTATTTTTCCCGTTTCATTCCTGTAGAAATAGTTAGCATGCCTGCAGGGTTAGTGCTTTGTTCAGGGTGCCAGATGTGGGAATCCTGGGAGACCTCCAGCCTCCCTGATGGTCACATCTGCGCCAGGTGCACCGAGATGCAGCTCCTCAGAGACCATGTTAGGGATCTGGAGCTGCAGCTTGATGACCTACTGCTTATCAGGGAAAGTGAAGAGGTGATAGACAGGAGCTACAGGGAGGTAGTCATCCCTAGGCTACAGGGGTCAGAAAACTGGGTCACTGTCAAGAGAGGGAAGAGAAGTGCCCGGATAGTGGAGAGCACACCCGTGGCTGTACCCCTCAGCAACAAATATCTTGTTCTAGATGCTGTTGAGGGGGATGACCTGACAGGGGACGCCCACGGTGACCGGGTCTCTGGCACTGAGCCTGGCGCTGTTGTGCAGGAGAGAAGGAGGGAGAAGAGGAATGCAGTAGTCATAGGGGATTCCATAATTAGGGGAATGGACAGGAGATTCTGTGAGCCTGATAGAGATACCCGCATGGTGTGTTGCCTCCCAGGTACCAGGGTACGGATTGTCTCGGATCGGGTCCAGAATATTCTGAAGGGGGAGGGTGAGCAGCCTGTTGTCTTGGTACATGTTGGTACCAATGACATAGATAGGACAAAGGAGGAGGTCCTGAAGAGAGGTTTCTGGGAGTTAGGAAGGAAGCTGAGAAGCAGGACCTCCAGGGTAGTAATCTCAGGATAATATCAAAGAGGATATTAAAAGCTTTTTCAAGTATATAAAGAGTAAAAGACAGGTGAGAGTAGATACAGGACCGATAGAAAATGATGCTGGAGAAATTGTAATGGGAGATAAGGAGTTGGCAGAAGAACTGAATGAGTATTTTGCATCAGTCTTCACTGAGGAAGACATCAGCAGTATACCGGACACTCAAGGGTGGCAGGGAAGAGAAGTGTGCGCAGTCACAATTACGACAGAGAAAGTACTCAGGAAGCTGAATAGTCTAAAGGTAGATAAATCTCGCAGACCAGATGGAATGCACCCGCATGTTCTGAAGCAAGTAGCTGTGGAGATTGCGGAGGCATTAGCGATGATCTTTCAAAAGTTGATAGATTCTGGCATGGTTCCGGAGGACTGGAAGATTGTAAATGTCACTCTGCTATTTAAGAAGGGGGCAAGGAAGCAAAAAGGAAATTATAGACCTGTTAGCTTGGCATCGGTGGTTGGCAAGTTGTTGGAGTCGATTGTCAAGGATGAGGTTACAGAGTACCTGGAAGCATATGACAAGATAGGCAGAACTCAGCATGGATTCCTTAAAGGAAAATCCTGCCTGACAAACCTATTACAATTTTTTTGAGGAAATTACCAGTAGGCTAGACAAGGGAGATGCAGTGGATGTTGTATATTTGGATTTTCAGAAGGCCTTTGACAAGGTGCCACACATGAGGCTACTTAACAAGATAAGAGCCCATGGAATTACGGGAAAGTTACATACGTGGATAGAGCGTTGGCTGATTGGCAGGAAACAGAGAGTGGGAATAAAGGGATCCTATTCTGGTTGGCTGCCGGTTACCAGTGCTGCTCCACAGGGATCACTGTTGGGGCCGCTTCTTTTTACATTGTACATCAAGGATTTAGATTATGGAATAGATGGCTTTGTGGCTAAGTTTGCTGACGATACGAAGGTAGGTGGAGGGGCCGGTAGTGCTGAGGAAACGGAGAGTCTGCAGAGAGACTTGGATAGATTGGAAGAATGGGCAAAGAAGTGGCAAATGAAATACAATGTTGGAAAGTGTATGGTTATGCACTTTGGCAGAAGAAATAAACGGGCAGACTATTATTTAAATGGGGAAAGAATTCAAAGTTCTGAGATGCAATGGGACTTGGGAGGCCTTGTACAGGATACCCTGAAAGTTAACCTCCAGGTTGAGTCAGTAGTGAAGAAGGCGAATGCAATGTTGGCATTCATTTCTAGAGGAATAGAGTATAGGAGCAGGGATGTGATGTTGAGGCTCTCTAAGGCACTGGTGAGACCTCACTTGGAGTACTGTGGGCAGTTTTGGTCTCCTTATTTAAGAAAGGATGTGCTGACGTTGGAGAGGGTACAGAGAAGATTCACTAGAATGATTCCAGGAATGAGAGGGTTAACATATGAGGAACATTTGTCCGCTCTTGGACTGTATTCCTTGGAGTTTAGAAGAATGTGGGGCGACTTCATAGAACCATTTCGAATGTTGGAAGGCATGGACAGAGTGGATGTGGCAAAGTTGTTTCCCATGATGGGGGAGCCTAGTACGAGAGGACATGACTTAAGGATTGAAGGGCGCCCATTCAGAACAGAAATGCGAACAAATTTTTTTAGTCAGAGGGTGGTGAATCTATGGAACTTGTTGCCACGGGCAGCAGTGGAGGCCAAGTCATTGGGTGTATTTAAGGCAGAGATTGATAGGTATCTGAGTAGCCAGGGCATCAAAAGTTATGGTGAGCAGGCGGGGGAGTGGGACTAAATGGGAGAATGGATCAGCTCATGATAAAATGGCGGAGCAGACTCGATGGGCCAAATGGCCGACTCCTGCTCCTTTGTCTTATGTCTAAGATGCTGTTTATTGACTGCAGCTCAGCGTTTAACACAATTGTCTGACAGGTCTGATCAGAAAGCTCCCAAACTTTGGCCTCTGTTCCAACCTCTGCAATTGGATCCTTGACTTCTTCACCAGAAGACCACAGTCTGTGCCCACCAGAAATAATACCTCCAACTCACTGACAATCAACACTGTGCACCTCAAAGACGTGTGCTTAGTCCACTGCTCTGCTCTGTGGCTCGGCACAGCTCAAATCCCATCTATAAATTTGCTGACAACACAACTTTTGCTGGCAGAATTTCAGATGGTGATGAGAAGGCGTACAGGAGTGAGATAGATCAGCTAGTGAAGTGGTGTCACAGCAACAACCTCGCACTCAGCATTAGTAAGACCAAAGAACTGATCATGGACTTCAAAAAGGTAAGATAAGGGAACACACACCAGTCCTTGGTAGAGGGATCAGAAGTGGAAAGAGTGAGCAATTTCACATTCCTGGGTGTCACCATCTCTGAGGAACTATTCTGGACAAAATATACTGATGCAGTTGCAAAGAAGGCACAAAAGAGGAAGATTTGGTGTGTCACCAAAAACACTCACAAATTTCTACAAATGTACTGTGGACAGCATACTAACTGGCTGCATCGCCGCCTGGTAAGGGGGAGGGGGACACTGCACAAATTAAAATAAGCTCCATCATGGGCACCAGCCTCCGTAGAATCCAGGATACCTTCGAAGTGTGGTGCCTCAAAAAGGTGGCGTCTGTCATTAAGGACCCCCATCACCCAGGACACGGCCTCTTATCATTGCTACTATCAGAGAAAAGGTACAGAAGCTTGATGGCACACACAATGATTCACAAACAGCTTCTTCCCCTCTGCCATCAGATTTCCGAAAGGACCCATGAACACTACCACAATATTTCTTTTGCACTACTTATTTAACTTCTTAATATTCACTGTAATTCAAAGTTTTTATTAGCATTTATTGCAAAGTACTGCTTCCACATAACAACAAATTTCACGACATATGCCAGTGATAGAAACCCGATTCTGATTCTGACTCTACATTTGGGTGTATTGACAGTATTCTTGAGTCTTCACCTGGCGCTTGCATGGCTGGCAGTAGTGAGAGCAGAGAGGAAGCTTCTGGCATGGTGAAGGGAGCCCTACACACTGCCAGAGAATTTTAGAATTTATTTCAATCATACATCCCTCCCACAACATGAGGGAGCAAAATCTTAGCTTCATTGCTGCCCTAAACATCAACGGCAAAATGGGCAGTTTCTACGGTAGAATAGTTGGTAACCAAAGATCACTGACTAAAAGGATCGGCAAATGACTCAGCAGGAAGGGTAAGGATTAATTTTAATCTATTTAATTATTTATTTGGAGATGCCGCCTATTATATCCAAGCGATTAATTAACTTGTTAAACCAAGTGGAAAAAAAATCTGTGCAAACTGATTCAATAAATTTCAAAAGGAAATGAGTAAGAAATGAAGAAAAATAATAAGCAGAATGATGGAATGAAAGGTGACAATCTGTGCCATCTCAGACTGCAAATATAACGTGATGGAGAGAGAGAAAGTGGAAAGGACAGGAGAGAGAAGGCAAGGAGTAGTGGGAAAGAGCACAAAGGAAATACGAAAAGGAGGAATTTATTACTCAGAGCATTGACATATCTTCCAAGATCAGATTCAAATTTATCATTCACATGAACATACAGTGAAATGCATTATTTGCATCAACAACCAACAGAACCCAAGGATTTGCTAGGGTGTGCCCACGGGTGTTGCTACACATTCCAGCGCCAACATAGCAAGTTCACAACGTTCGGCAGAACAACACGGAACACATCAAGCAACAAAACAACAGCAACACGAGCCCCTCTCCTCCCAAACACCCATCCACAATGAAAATCTGTGAAACCTGTTGCCTCAGAGGGCGGTGGTGGCCAAGTCAGAGATTAATGGATTCTTGATTGGTAAAGGGGTTAAGGATTAGGAGAAAGCAGGAGAATGGAGTTGAGAAAAAAGAAATTAAACATGATTGAAATGCAGTGCAAACTCCATGAGCCAAATGGTCTAATGATCTTATAGGAGCAGAATTAGACCGTTTGGCCCATCAAGACTGTTGTACCATTCCATCATGACTGATGTATTTCCCTCACACTCCATTCTCCTAGCTTCTCCCCAAAACCTTTGAAGCCCTCACTAATCAAGAACCTATCAATCTGCACTTTAAATACACTCAATGACAGCCTCCACAGCCATCTGTGGCAAAGAATTCCACAGATTCACCACCAACAGGCTAAAGAAATTCCTCCTCATCTCTGTTCTAAAGGGATGTCCTTCTGCTCTGAGGGTGTGTCCTCTGGTCCTAGATTCTTCCACAATAGGAAACATCCTCTGCACACCCACTCTATCACGGCCTTTCAATATCCAACAGATTTCAATGAAATCCCCCCCTTATTTTTCTAAACTCCAATGAGTACAGGCCCAGGGCCATCACACACTCCACTACCTTCTGACTTTATGAGGTGGAACGCACGTAGAGAGGAGGAGTGGAGGGGTAAGGGAGGTGAAGGGACAGAAGGCAGAAAAAAAGAGGCAAGCACAAACAAAGAGATACTCTGCAGACAAATAAGACTTTCAGAGGGAACATAGAGAGAAAGAAAGATGAAAATGGGAGAGAAGTGAAAGGAAGGGAAGAGAGGAAATGAAGAATGTGGAAGAAATAGAGATAGAAGAGTGGACGTGTTGCAGAGGGAGATGAGGGGGCTAGGGAAGGACAACTGCTCACCAGTGTGTTGGTTTAGAGCCCAATTACTTGATTGTTGTTCTACATATAAACATCATCAGAAAGCCCCCACCACTGAGGACATGCTCTCCTCCTGCTCCTTCCCCAACACCAAACTGTTCCCGCAACTTATGGACTCACAGAGTATTGTAGCAGGAAAGCAGCATCCATCACCAGAGATTCCCCCCACCACCCAGGCCATGTTCTCTTCTAGCTATTGCCATCAGGAAGAAGGTACAGGAACCTCAGGACTCACACCACTAGGTTCAGGAATAGTTATTACCCCTCAACCATCAGGCTCTTGAACCAAAGGGGATAACCTCACCCACCCCAACAGTGAAGTGTTCCCACAACCTACGGACTCACTATCAGGGACTGTTCATCTCATGTTCTCGGTATTTGTTGCTTATTTATTTATTATTTGCACAGTTTGTTGTCTTTTGCACATTGGTTGTTTGTCCATTCTGTTGGGTGTGGTCTTTCATTAACTCAATTGTGTTTCTTTGTATTTGCTGTGAATGCCCGCAAGAAAATGAACCGCAGGGTTGTATGTGGTGATATAGTAAGTAATTTGATAATAAATTTACTTTGAACGTTGAAATCTCCCCTTATTCTCCTACACTCTGAGGAATAAAGTTCTAAGCTATTCAATCTTGCCCCATAACACCAGATCACCTAGTTTTATTTAGTCTGCTCTACTCTAGTTTAATATAATCTAACGTAATCTCTTTACATCAATTCAACAGCATCTATGGAAGGCAACTTTTCAGGCCAAGACCCTTCATCAGCACTGAAAAGGAAGGGGGCAGAAGCCAGAATAAGGTGTTGGGGGTTGGCAGTTTGACCCCTCAACCAAATGGTCTGAATGCTGCCATTTTGGGTCAATCCAATCCACCCTCTCCTATCCAAAGGGACAAGGAGGGGATTTTAAACAGTCTCAACCTTTTCCTTTCATCATTGATTTATTTTGTTATTTATAGTAATTTTTATGACTCTGCACTGTACTGCTGCTGCAGAAGAAAATTCACATCATAGAAGCCACCGATAATAAACTTGAGCAACAAACACAAAATGCCCCTCTTTCTCCTCTCTCCCATGGTTCACTGTCATCTCCTAACAGATTCCTCCTCCTTCAGTTCTTTACCTCTTCCATCTGTCACCTCCCAGCTTCTCAATTCATCTCCGCTTGCCCATCCACCTTCCCCCTCACCTGGTCTCACCAGTCACCTGCCCCCTCTTATTCTGGCACCTTTCCCCATTCCTTTCCCGTCCTGAGGAAGGGTCTCAGCCTGGACTGCTGAGTTCCTCCAGTATTCTGTGTGTATTGCTCTGGATTTATGGAATCTCTGCAGAATCTCTGGAGTTGGTTGATAATGAACCAGATTCTGATACCTGTGGGTTGTGGAGAAAGGCTGCTGTCATTGGGAAGATCCAAGGAGCCCAGAGGGACCTCCGTGTACTCGCTCTGTGCCTGGTTACCTCCTCCCGTTGAATTCAATGCTGAAGAGGAAGACACGATCTTCAGTTGAAGGTGGTCAGCAGTGTTGGAATAGACTGTTTAATTGTTATTTTCTTTGCAGTTTAACAAATAATTATCTGCTCAAATTTTTCAAAGTACTTACATTAATTTAACTATTTAGTATGCTTCCTAGTAGCCACAGTATACACATGTACTGGTTCCACTTGTACGATTCTGGAAAGTTCTGGAAGTTTCTCTGGTTTTGCATTATTTGAACAGGGGTATCTGAGTGGCTGACTCTTATCTGCAATTCTGAACGGAATGTTTCTTATCTCATTATCACCATATGTACCGTGTCGTATGACGTAACCGATCATGGTCGTTGACCATGATTGCTCTTGGCAAACTTTTCTATAGAAGTGGTTAGCCACTGCCTTCTTCTGGAGAGTGTCTTTACAAGACGGGTGGCCCCAGCCATTACCAATACTCTTCAGAGATCGTCTGCCTGGCGTCAGTGGTCACATAACCAGGACTTGTGATACAAATGAGCTGCTTGTACGACCATCCACCACCTGCTCCTACGACTTCACGTGACCCTGATCGGGGGGGGGGGGGGGGGGCTAGGCAGGTGCCACACCTTGCCCAAGGGTAATCTGTAGGCTAGCGGAGAGAAAGAGTGCCTTACACCTCCTTTGGAAGAGACGCATCTCCACCCCAACACTTCGTTTCATACCTATGTGCGTAAAAAGAGCCGACCATGAAGTAGTGCCATCTTCTCTTTCTCTCTCGTCACTTATCAGACCACTATCACTGTCTGTTTTTCAGCTTTCTTATTAACACTATAATAAGATGATCATGCATTGTGCCTCTTTCCTGACTTCCAAAAGAACCTTGGATTGGAAACATCAGAATCCAGCAGCAGATACCCAGGCCTCAGTCTCTAAATGTCCCCAAGGAACCCACCACTCTCTGTGTAATAAGCACCTCTGAAATCCCCCTCTACTTTCTTCCAGTCACCTTAAAATTAATGATCCTCGTATTAGCCATTTCCACCCTGGGAAAGTCTCTGGCTGTCCATTTGATCCATGGCTCTTATTGTGCACACCTCTATCAAGTCAACTCCTGTCCGCCTTCTCCTAAGAGCAAAGTCCTAGCTTGTGCAACCTATCCTCATAAGACATGTTCTCTAACCCACGCAGCATCCTGGTAAATCTCCTCTGCACGCTCTCTGAAGCTCTCACACCCTTCCTATAATGAGGTGACCAGAGCTGAACACAACATCCCAAGTGTGGTCCAACCAGAGTTTATAAAGCTGCATGCAACATTACCTCGCAGACATATACCAATCTGTATAATCAAGCGATCTCTTGCTTTATCCAACATGAATCCAACAATGGTGCAAGGAGAGTCTTTCGAAGCCCTCGATCATGGATATTGCTTTCCAGCTGTCTACATTTGATACGTAAGCCACTACCAAAGCCGGGGTGGTATGATATGGAGAGCAAGCAGCAGACTCCCCTTCTGATGAATCCAAATGAATGGCAGGGACTGATAATAGTTTGGCACCAGGGCAGTTGCAGGATTGTCAGTCCGCGTTGAACTCAACGTTGGACTGCATTAGGGACTCCAGCTCCGCATTTTTCCCTCGGTGTTTACTTCCGAAGACTTCCTCCATGAGTGGGTATAGCCACAAGGCAGTTTTCCTTCTCCTAAATGAGCTACCAAACACGGCTGATAAGCTCCTGAAGCGAGTGGTTCTAAGGCGACAGTAACCCACCTTTGCCCCTTCTCCTGTCAGTACAAACGAATCTATTTGGCTTAGTGGCTAAGCTACATGCAAAGGCCAGGAGCTGGACTTGGTTGTCAGAGGCTATTTGATACTCACCCCACTTGGAGCGTTTAAAAGGTAATGGGATCGTATCCCCACTACACCCCCCTGCCTCTTCCTCGACTATGACAGCCTTAAGGAACCAAAGACATTCTAAGATCTAGTGAAATGTGGTAAGGGTTTCTGCCTTGTCTCTCCTTCATCTCATTCATATCCCAATCAACCTTGATTTATAACCCTTACTTTTGAATTCCTTCCAGTATACCCAGTCCCCAGGACACCATCACAAACTGTCCCTCCTGGGCACTGCTGCCTCAGGGTACGATGCGGCATGGTACCACAGCAGTCAGCATAACGTTTCACAGCGTCAGAGACCCAAGTTCCTGGCTTTCCCCCAGGTGCTCCACAATTCTCTGGGTGCCCTGCTTTTCTACCACATTCCCAAGACATTCGAGTTAGAAAAACATAGAAACAGAAAAAACCTTCAGCACAGTACAGGCCCTCCGGCCCACAAAGCTGTGCCGAACATGGCCTACCTTAGAAATACCTAGGTTTTACCCATAGCCCTCTATTTTTCTAAGCTCCATGCAGCCATCCAGGAGTCTCTTAAAAGACCCTATCGTTTCCGCCTCCACTACCACCGCCGGCAGCCCATTCAACGCACTCACCGCTCTGTGTAAAAAACTTACCCCTGACGTCTCCTCTGTACTTCCAAGCACATTAAAACTATGTCCTCTCGTGCTAGCCATTTCAGCCCTGGGGAAAAGCCTCTGACTATCCACACAATCATTGCCTCTATCAGGTCACCTCTCATCCTCCGTCACTCCAAGGGGAAAAGGCCGAGTTCGCTCAACCTATTCTCATGGAGTTAGTAAATTGTGGACACGCTATGTTGGCACCAGAAGTGTAGCGAGACATGCAGCCTGCCCACAAAACTTCCTCAGACTGTGTCCGTTGTTGACACAAATCTCGCATTTCACTGTGTTTTGATATATATGTGACCAATAAAGCTAATTTTTAAAATCATAGGAACATTCATGAGTGGAGTTAAATCCATGAGAAGGAAGTCTTTGTTGCTCCCTTTGGGAAACATCTGAGCTGGGTGAAATGAAAAGCTGACTGGACAACTCGCGAGGCCGCTCATTTCGAATCTGCTGGGTGGGGTGGGGGGGGGGAGCCAAAGGCAGGAAGACAACCAATGAGAAGTTTCACGAGCACAAGGAAATGGTGCAGCACAGTGCCCGGCAGGGCTCCTGGTTACACACATACCTACCTCCTCCTTTCCCTGGCTTCACACGGTCTTTGCGCCTGCGTTTCCGGCTGGGTTTCACCCAAGGGCTCTCACTCCTCCACTTCTTCTTCCCTTTTCTCTTCAGACTGGAGCTGGAGCTCTGCAGAGATGAGACTGTAGTCAGTGTGGTGAAGATAAGACAGTGCAACCAGTGCGGACAGTCCCGATGGAACGGGCGGAGTGGGTGGTTAGGTCGGTACAGGGGTCAGCATGGTCAGTGTAGTCAATATGGTCATTGGGGATGTTGTGATCAGTTTAGTGAACATGGACAGTCCAGACGGAACGGGCAGAGTGGGTGGTCAGATCGATATAGAGCAGGAGCTCTGCAGAGACCAGGCAGCGGTCAGTACAGTGAACATAGATGGTGTAGCTGGTATGGACAGTATAGACGGAACACTATAGATCACTATAGAGCTGGAACCTTATGGAAATGAGGTAAGAGTCCGTGTGGCTAACATGGACAGTCCAGAAAGAACAGGCAGAGTGGGAGGTTAGATCGGTATGGAGACAAGACAGCAGTCAGAGTGGCGAACATGGATGGTGTACCTGGTGTGGACAGTCCAGACAGAACGGGCAGAGTGGGTGGTTAGATCGGTACAGGGGTCAGCATGGTCAGTGTAGTCAATATGGTCATTGGGGATGTTGTGATCAGTGTGGGCAATTTAACTAGCTCATAAAATCATAGAGCACTACAGCACAGAAGCAGACCATATGGGCCATCGAGTCTGTGCCGAACTGTTATTCTGCCTCGTCCCATTGACCTGCACCTGGACCCAAGCCCTCCATGGCCCTCCCATCCATGTACTCACCAAACTTCTCTTAAATCTTGAAATCAAATCTGCATCCACCACTTCCACTGGCTCATTCCACACTCTCACCAGCCCCTCAGTGAAAATGATCCCCCTCACCCTTCACCGATGGCCTCTAGCTCGGCCACTAATATTGCCTAACAGTCCTCTCCCCCGACATTACCCTTCTCTAGAGTAGATGCAGTCAACTGCCAATAATAATAAAACAGAGGGAGGGACCTGGCAGCACGCAAGCGTAGTAGTTAGCGTAACACTTTACAGCGCTAGCAACCCCGGTTCAATTCCTACCGCTGTTTGTACGTTCTCCACGTGACCATGTGGGTTTCCCCGAGGTGCTCCAGTTCCCTCCCACATTACAGAAACATATGGGGTAGCTGGTTATATACAGTGTAACTGGGTGGTGTGGGCTCGATGGGCCAGAATGACCTGTTACCGTGCTGCTAAAATCTCTGAATAAATAAACTGCATCGTTAACTTCAGCCTAACCACACACCAGTACTAATCAAGGAATCAGAACTGAAAAAGGACGAGCAGTTTCAAGTTCTTGGATGTCACCATCTATCCTGGGCCCAACATATTGACACAATTACAAAGAAGGCACGACAGTGACTGTACTTCATTAGGAGAGTGAGGAGAACTTGTATGTCACCAGACACCTACAGACATACTGTGGGGAGCATTCTAACTGATTGCACCGCCGTCTAGCATAGAGGGGCCACCACACAGGATAGAAGTAAGCCACAAAAGTTGCAAACTCAGCCATTTCCATCATGGGCACTAGCCTCCCGAGCAACTGGGACACCTTCACAAGGCAGCATCCATCACCCAGGCCATGCCCTCTTCTCATTGGTATCAAGGTGGTGGTGAAGACACAGTTTCTTCCCCTTCACCATCAGATTTCTGAATGGACAATGAACCCATGTACACTTCCTCGGTATTTTTTCCCTCTCTTTTTGCACTACTTATTTAAACTATTTTTCATAAATACTTACTGGAATTTATAGTTTTTATTTTTATATATTGTACTGCTGCCGCAAAACAACAAATTTCGTGAACTATGCCACTACTACTACTACTCCTACTATGTCGACTCAGGCCTAAGGGGGCTGGCATCGGGCACGATGATGGGCTCTCCACTTCTCCCTCTCCCTCATCAGAATGCCAGTGACATTAAACCCGACTGTGGTTCTACCTTTCAGCAGAGAGCAATTTCAGATTCCCCAATTAGTTTAGATAGGGGGTAATGCTTTTAGATTACTGCACCACCTCCCCGTCCCTTAGACCCAGGTATCTGATACCGTGAGGGGAGTTGCAGCTTTGAGTCACTTTAGCATAGCAATGGGCATCACGCTTTACAGTGGCAACAACTGGGGTTCAATTCCCACCGCTGTTTGTATGCTCCCCCATAACTGCTTAGGTTTCCTCTGTGTGCCCCAGAGCCCAAAGGTGTACAGGTTAGGGTTAGTAGGTCGGAAGAATGGCAATACTTGCAAGCTGCCCCCAACACATCCTCGGACTGTTGATGCAAACGACACATTCCACTGTATATTTCAATGTACACGTGACAAATAAAGCTCATCTTTAAAAACCCTGCCAGGAGATATCACGTGCCAGGAACATACCCTGTCAGAGAGGTTTCCAGAACCTTCCAGTTCCTCCTCGTCGTCTTCTACATCACTAAGTCGGTCCTCTCCTATGTCACCCTCGGTCTGGAAAAGGAAACATTGTTAGGTGATACGTCTGTCTAACAAAGGAGAGCCAGGTGGGGGGAGAAGAGCCCACAAACCTTGGGCCTGCTGCTGTCCCTGGTAAGAGGTGGTTTGCTCAGTGAAAATCACGACAGACCCTGTTTCCGCTCAGAAGAACGAAGGGTGGGGAGGGGGGTGTGGAGGGGTAACATGGGGAAGGAGGCACTGATGAAGAGGAGCAGAAGGGGGAATGGGGGAATAAGGAGGACAGGGTGTGAAAAGGAAAAAAAAGTGGAACAAAGAGAGCAAGATAGAGGGAGGATAAAGAAGAGCGAGCAAAATGGAGGGAGGGGATGAAGGGGTGGGTAAAGGGCAAGGAGAGGGGTGGCGGGTGGAAAGGTGAGGAGAGGGGGCAGAAGGGTGGAAGGGAGAGAGGAGGAGAGGGAGGAGGAGGAGAGGGAGAGGGAGGAGGAGGAGAGGGAGAGGGAGGAGGAGGAGAGGGAGAGGGAGGAGGAGGAGAGGGAGAGAGAGAGGGAGGAGGAGGAGAGGGAGAGAGAGAGGGAGGAGGAGAGGGAGAGAGAGAGGGAGGAGGAGGAGAGGGAGAGAGAGGGGGAGGAGGAGAGGGAGAGGGAGGAGGAGGAGAGGGAGGGGAAGGGGAGGGGGAGGGGAAGGGGAGGGAGAGGGGAAGGGGAGGGAGAGGGGAAGGGGAGGGAGAGGGGAAGGGGAGGGAGAGGGGAAGGGGAGGGAGAGGGGAAGGGGAGGGCAGAAGGGGAGTGGGGTGGAGGGTGGAAGGGGAGGTGGGAGGGAGGGGGAAGGGGAGTGGGGTGGAGGGCAGAAGGGGGTGGGAGGGGAGGCGGAAGGGGAGATGGAGCGGAGGGTGGGAGGGCAAGGCGGGAGGGAGAGGTGAATGGGGAGGGAGGGGGATGGGGAGGGAGAGAGGGAGAAGTTAGGGAAGAGACAAAGAGAGTGGGGAGAAAGTTGATGTCAGAGAAAGACAAGCAAGGAGCAAACAGATGTTGGAATAGAAGTCAGAAAGGCAAAGTAGAGAGAAGAGGATTGAGCAAGTGAAGTGTGGGAAAGAATGGGGAGAGGAGTAGGAAGGGAGAGAGAGGGAAGCAGGGAGGGGAAATGGGAGGAGAGGGCCGATGGGAAGTGGGAGCGAAAGAGAGGAACAGAGTTGGGGGAATGAAGGAGAAGGTAGGGAGGTGGATGGGGAGAGGGAAGCAAGGGGGACGAGGGAGGAAGGAGATGAGAAGAGGAAGGTAGGGAAGGAGGAGGAGTGAAGTGAGACAGAGGCATCGAATTGGAGGGTGGCCATTAGGAGGAAGGCGTAGGGTAGGATTAGAGTGGGAAGAGGAAGGAGAGAAGGGGAAAGAGGGGGAGGGAAGGAAGGGGAGAGGGGAGGGAGAAAGAGGGAGAGGTCTAGCAAAAGGGTGGGAATGAGTGAGGGAGTGTGGTAAAGGAAGGGGCACGGGGCTGGTGGGGGAAGGGAGGGAGCGACGTCAGGGGTCAAAGAATTGGGCTCACCTTGCTGGACTTGTCGGAGTCTGCTCTCCCATCCACAGAGTAGCTGTCATAAAAGAGACTGAAGTCATCGCCAACCTCTGCGTCCCAGTCGTCCATGGATTCCACAACCCCTCCCTTGTCCTCAGTCTCCCCGTCCTTGGAGAGGTCCAGCATTGGAATGGAACTGGCCCCACTCGTGACTGCCTTCACCTCCTGGGCTTGGACCCTACTCAGTGTGTCGCCCAAACCCTGCAAAAAATTGCACAGACTGTTGGTGTTCAGTTTTCCCTATTGCCCCCTCGTCAACGGCTGCTCAATATAACAGCTCCCCAGAGTCGAATTTACTGGATAACTTCCCTGCCAGTCCAGCTTGGCCACCCTTCTGCTGGGAATGTTTGTCAAGAGGGCCGAGGGCTTCAAGAGAACAGCACCAATGGCTGTTGGGCCAACTGCAAAGGAGTCATGGTCAAGAAAGCTCACCAGTACCTCGTCTTCCTCAGGAGGTTAAAAGAAATCTGTTTGTCGGCTTTGGCCTTCAATAACATTATCGATGCACCATAGAAAGCACATAATCAGGATGCATCACAGCTGGGTATGACAACTATTGTTCCTAGGAACACAAGTAAATGCAGAGCTGTAGACACAGCGAAGTACATTACATAAATCAGCCTCCCCTCCATGGACTCTTGTCTATGCTTTCTTTGACTCAGTAAAGCAACCAGCATCATCAAAGATCCCACCCATCTGGACATTCTTTCTTTTCCCCTCTTCTGGGCACGAAATACAAAAATCTGAAAACAAGCAGCATCAGGCTCAAGGACAGCTTTTACCCTGCTGTTTTCAGAGGACTCAGCATTTCCCTACAACACTTGACCTCACAGTCTACCTCGTTATGACCTTACAACTTATTGTCTGCCTTTCTCTGTACCCGTAACACTTTATTCTGCATTGTGTTATTGTTTTCCCTTGTACTACCTCACGTGATGAAATGATCTGTGGGGACAATCAAAAAACACTGAGGTTGGGTGAGACTAGAGCAAGAGGACATACGTTCAGGGTGAAAGGTGAACATGGACAGGATGCATATGGCTACAGCTAATGACTGGGGAACCCTGTAATTGAGTTCAGAGTGTGATTCCCACTTCAACTGGGTAAAACCACACTCCATTATCTGGGTGATGGAACTGATGACTTTGTGACCAAGTTTGTGGACAATCCAAAAGGACCAGGTAGTGTTGAGGAAGCAGGGAGTATGCAGAAGGACTTAAGATGGGTTGGGAGAATAGGCAAAGAAATGGCAGATGGAATACAGTGTCGGGAAGTGCATGGTCATGCACTTTGGTAGAAGGAATAAATGTGCAGACTATTCAAAACAGGAAGAAAATTCAGAAATCAGAGATGCAAAGAGACTTGGGAATCCTTGTGCAGGATATCCTAAAGGTAAACTTGCAGGCTAAATTGGTGGTAAGGAATGGATATGCAATGCTCGCATTCATTAAAAGAAGAATAGAATACAAAAGGATGTAGCCGAAGCTTTATAAGGAATTGGTCAGACCACATTAGGAGTATCGTGAGCAGTTTTGGGCCCCTTATAAGAACATAAAAACAAAGAAATAGGAGCAGGGGTAGGCATCTCGCCTGTCGAGCCTGTTCTGCTGTTCAGTAAGGTCAAGGCTGATCTGGCCATGGACTCTTCTCCACCTACCTGCCTTTTCCCCATAACCTTTAATTCCCCTACTATGCAAAAAACTCCCCTACTTATTAAAGAAATAATGTGCTGGCTTTAAAGAAGATTCAGAGGAGGTTCATGACAATGATCCTGAAATTGAAAAGGTTAACGTATGAGGAGCATTTGATGGTTCTGGGCCTGAACTCCCTGGAGTTCAGACTGAGGGGAGGGGGTATCTCACTGAAACCTAACGAATACTGTGTGGGCACGTGGCTAAGTGGTTAAGGCATTGGACTAGCAACCTGAAGGCCGTGAGTTTGAGTCCCGGCCGAGGGAACGTGTTGTGTCCTTGAACAAGGCACTTAATCAGACATTGCTCTGCGATGACACTGGTGCCAAGCTGTATGCATCCTAATGCCCTTCCCTTGGACAACATTGGTGTTGTGGAGAGGGGAGACTTGCAGCATGGGCAACTGCTGATCTTCCACGCAACCTTGCCCAGGCCTGCGCCCTGGAGAGTGAAGACTTTCCAGGCGCAGATCCATGGTCTCACAAGACTAACGGATGCCTCTGCTTTATTACTTTACTGAAAGACAAGAGTGGAAGTTTCCTATAGTGGAAGAGTCTAGGATGCACTCAGAATAGGACATCCCTTTAGAACAGAGATAAGGAAGAATTCACTTACCCAGAGGGTGGTGAATTTGTGGAACTCATTGTCACAGATGGCTGTGAAGGTCAAGTCATTGGGTATATTTAAAGTGAAGGTTAATAAGTTAGTAAGGGCATGAAAGGTTAGGGTAATGGGGTTGAGAGGGATAATAAATCAGCCATCATGGAATGGCGGTGCAGAATGGCCTAATTCCACTGCTATGTCTTACGGTCCTGAGAAGCATACACGAGTGTGTGTATTCAGTTACCCACCAGAGTCACAGCACCGGCCACTGGGCTGCCGTCAACCCTTGCTCCATGACCTCCCCGGATGGATCCCAGTGGAGTGATCTCCTTGACCATTTCTTCCTTCAGGAGGCTGTTTCCCTTCATGGACTCTGGCCCCAACCTCTCCGGTTTCTGCCTCTTGATGAGTCCTACAGGAGGGCAAAGAGAGAACCCCAACTGAAGGAAGCAAGTGGCACGCACCTTCCATTATCAACACAAAAGGTTCTGCGGACACAGGAACTCTCAAGCACACACACAAAATGCTGCAGGTCAGGCAGCATCTATGGAGGGGAATAAACAGTCAACCTTTCAGTCCTAGACCCTTCATCATGACTAGAAAGGAAGGCTAACTTCCATCTCCTTCTACTTCTTTATCCATTCCCCAGACTGTTTCCCATCACCTCCCTCTGGTTCCATACCTTATTCTATCTTCCACGGTCCACTGTCCTGTGAGACTAATGAATACCCTGTCGCCACCGAAGTCTTGTCACTTCCAGGCAGGCACAGGTATCGATTATAACTAATTATAACAATGGCAGAGTTTGCCATTGAAATGTCGCTTATACAGTGGCATGCAAAAGTTTGGGCACCCCGGTCAGAATTTCTGTTACTGTGAATAGCTAAGCAAGTAAAAGATGAACAGATTTCCAAAAGGCATAAAGTTAAAGATGACACATTTCTTTAATACGTTTGTATTTTAAGCAAGAAAACCTTTTTATTTCCATCTTTTACAGTTTCAAAATAACAAAAAAGGAAAAGAGTCCGAAGCAAAAGTTTGGGCAGTACTTAGTAACACTCCCTTTGGCAAGTATCACAGCTTGTAAACACTTTTCGTAGCTA
The DNA here is from genome assembly GCF_030028105.1 of Mobula birostris. NCBI lineage: Eukaryota > Metazoa > Chordata > Chondrichthyes > Myliobatiformes > Myliobatidae > Mobula > Mobula birostris. The sequence goes on from NC_092374.1 coordinate 205,670,970, forward strand.
ATAAAAAGTTGTATTTTAACTTCATCAGTCCACAGGACTTGTTTCCAAAATGCATCAGGCTTGTTTAGTTGTTGCTTTGAACCTTTTGAACAGCACTTTTTGGCCGCAATAAGCAAAGGTATCTTTGGAGAAAAAAGGTGCAGAATTTCATGAAAAGAACACCTCTCCAACTGTTAAGCATGGGGGTGGATCAATCACACTTTGGGCTCGTGTTGCAGCCAGTGGCATGGGGAATATTTACTGGTAGAGGGAAGAATGAATTCAATTAAATACCAGCAAATTCTGGAAGCAAACATCACACCGTCTGTAAAAAAGCCGAAGATGAAAAGAGGATGTCTTCTACAACAGGATAATGATCCTAAGCACACCTCAAAATCCACAATGGACTACCTCAAGAGACGCAAGCTGAAGGTTTTGCCATGGCCCTCACAGTCCCCCGACCTAAACATCATCGAGGATCTGTGGATAGACCTCAAAACAGCAGTGCATGCAAGATAGCCCAAGAATCTCACAGAACTAGAAGCCTTTTGCAAGGAAGAATGGGTGAAAATCCCCCAAACAAGAATTGAAAGACTCTTAGCTGGCTACTGAAAGTGTTTACAAACTGTGATATTTACCAAAGGGAGTGTTACTAAGTACTGACCATGCAGGGTGCCCAAACTTTTGCTTGGGGCCCTTTTCCTTTTTTGTTATTTTGAAACTGTAGAAGATGGAAATAAAAAAGTTTTCTTTCTAAAAATATTAAAGAAATACATCATCTTTAATTTTACGCCTCTTGGAAATCAGTTCATCTTTTACTCGCTTAGCTATTCACAGTAACAGAAATTTTGACCAGGGGTGCCCAGAGTTTTGCATGCCACTGTAATTGATACCTACACTCAGCTGGAAGTCCAAGAAGAGTTTATTCATCACATACGCCGGGAAAGCACTAGATCCTTGATCGGGCCATTTTTATTTTCTTTTCTTTTTGCTAGTAATTGTTTAATAAAGCTGAAATTAGTAAATATACTTTATCATTTTATGTGGTGTAAGATCTGTTATTTCTTGCCGACTGATGATCGTGCATAGACAGTACTTACACAGCATTCGCTCAAATCGAGGTTTCTTTGATTGGAACATCACAACATTCCTGTTTGGTTGACCCCCAAATCATTCTGACCCTAGATGTATATTGTTTATAAAAGGTGGCCTTCTTATTGCTGAATCACGTGAGCAAAGGTGAGAGGGTTACAGACAGATAGATCAATAAGCAACAAGCAAGCAATAAGTATCGAGAACGTGAGATGAAGAGTCCTTGAGATGGGTCCACCGGTTGTAGGAACAGTTCAGTGATGAGGGCGAGAGAAGTCGAATGAAGTTTGTTTCAACAGCCTGTTGGTTGAGGGGTAATAACTGATCCTGAACCTGGAGGTGTGGGTCCTGAAGCTCCTGTACTTCTTTTTGATGGCAGCAGCAAGATGAAAGCATCACCTGTGTGTTGGGGTTCTATTGATAGATGTTGCTCAATGGCTGGAAGGGCTTTACCTGTGATGAACTTGGCCACATCCACTACCTTTTGTTGGACTTTCCATACCAGCCTGTGATGAAGCCAGTCAAAATACTCTCCACCACACGTGTACGTAAATTTATCAAAGTTTCAGATGTCACGCTTAATTGTCGCAAACTCCTAAAGAAGTAGAGGTGTTGTCATGCCTTCTTCACAATAGCACTTTTATCCCCCTTGGAAGTTTTCATGTTTTATTGTTTTACAACATTGAATCACCATAGATTTAATTTGGCTTTCTTAACACTGATCAACAGAAAAAGAGTATTTCGTAAAGTGAAAACAGATCTCTTCAAAGTGATCTAAATTAATTACAAATATAAAACACAAAATAATTTGACGTGGATAGGCTTTTTCCATTGAGAGTGGGGGAGATTCAAACAAGAGGACATGAGTTGAGAGTTAAAGGGCAAAAGCTTAGGGGTAACATGAGGGGGAACTTCTTTACTCAGAGAGTGGTAGCTGTGTGGAACGAGCTTCCAGCAGAAGTGGTTGAGGCAGGTTCGATGTTGTCATTTAAAGTTAAATTGGACAGCTATATGGACAGGAAAGGAATGGAGGGTTATAGGCTGAGTGCAGGTCAGTGGGACTAGGTGAGAGTAAGCGTTCGGCACGGACTAGAAGGGCCGAGATGGCCTGTTTCCGGCCTGTAATTGTTATATGGTTATAATTGATTGTATAAGTATTCACCCCCTATAATATGACACACCAAATCATTACTGGTGCAGCCAACTGGGTTTAGAAGTCACATAATTAGTTAAATTGAGATCACCTGTGTGCAGTCAAGGTGTTTCAATTGATTGTAGTAAAAATACCCCTGTATCTGGAAGGTCCAACTGCTGGTGAGTCAGGATCCTGGCAAAAACTACACATGAAGACAAAGAACATCCCAAGCAACTCCGTAAAAAGGTTATTGAAAAACACAAGTCAGGAGATGGATACAAGAAAATTTCTACGTCATTGAATATCCCGTGGAGTACAATTAAGTCAGTCATCAATATGGCAGAGATGTAAATCTGCCTAGAACAGACCGTGCAAGAAGGAGACTACTGAGGGAGGTCATCAATAGACCTATGACAGCTCTGGAGGAGTTACAAGCTTCAGTGGCTGAGATGGCAGAAACTGCACAGACAACAACTGTTGCCTGGGTGCTTCACCAGTCACAGCTTTATGGGAGAGTGGCAAAGAGAAAGCCACTGTTGAAAAAAGCTCACATGATATCTTGGCTAGAGTTTGCTAGAAGGCATGGGGGAGACTCTGAAGTCAGCTGGAAGAAGGTTCTATGGTCTGGTGAAACCAAAACTGAGCTTTTTGGCCATCAGACTAAATGCTATGTTTGGCGTAAGCCAAAAACTGCACATCCTCAAAAACACACCATCACTACCATGAAGCATGGTGGTGACTGCATCATGCTGTGGGGATGCTTCACTGCAACAGGCCCTGGAAGGCTTGTATGGTAGAGGATAAAATGAATGCAGCAAAATACAGGGAAGTCCTGGAGGAAAACCTGATGCAGTCTGCAAGAGAACTGTGACTTGGGAAAAGATTTGTTTTCCAGCAAGACAATGACCCCAAGCATAAAACCAAAGCTATGCAGGAATGGCTTAAAAACAACAAAGTTAATGTCCTGAAGTGGCCAAGTCAGAGTCCAGACCTCAATCCAATTAAGAATTTGTGGCTGGACTTGAAAAGGGCTGTTCACTCACAATCCCCTTGTAATCTGACAGCTTAAACAGTTTTGTAAAGAAGAATGGGTAAAGATTGCAGTGTCCAGATGTGCAAAGCTGATAGAGCCCTATCCACACAGACTCAAGGCTGTAATTGCTGCCAAAGTTGCTTCTACTAAATACATAGAACATAGAATAGTACAGCACAGTACAAGCCCTTCGGCCCACAATGTTGTGCCGACCCTCAAACCCTGCCTCCCATATAAGCCCCCACCGTAGATTCCTCCATATACCCGTCTAGTAGTCTCTTCAACTTCACTAGTGTATCTGCCTCCACCACTGACTCAGGCAGTGTATTCCACGCACCAACCACTCTCTGAGTAAAAAACCTTCCTCTAATATCCCCCTTGAACTTCCCACCCCTTACCTTAAAGCCATGTCCTCTTGTATTGAGCAGTGGTGCCCTGGGGAAGAGGCGCCGGCTATCCACTCTATCTATTCCTCTTATTATCTTGTACACCTCTATCATGTCTCCTCTTATCCTCCTTCTCTCCAAAGAGTAAAGCCCTAGCTCCCTTAATCTCTGAAATACTTATGCAGTCAATTATTTTGTTGTTTATATTTGTAATTCATTTAGATCACTTTGTAGAGATGTGTTTTCACTTTGACACGAAAGAGCATTTTTCTGCTGATCAGTGACAAAAAAGCCAAATTAAATCCACTGTGATTCAATGTTGCAAAGAAATAAAACATGAATACTTCTGGGGGGGGGGGGGGGTGAATATTTTTATAGGCCCTGTATGTGCTGGGCCCAGGTCAGGTTCTCTGAATTGAAAACACCAAGGAAGTCAATGCGGCTGTCCCTCCCCACCTTTGACATTTCAATGAGGACTGGCTCATGGACCGCCAGTTTCCTCCTCCTGAAGTCTATAATCAGCTCCTCGGTCTTCATGACATTGAATAAAAGGTTGATGTTATTTCAATCTCCCGCCACTATGTTGGTTCATCCCCACCTTTGATCTGGCCTACAACAGGGGTGTCTTCAGCAAAGCTGAATATGGCATTGGAGTTATGTTTAGCCACACTGTCATAAATGTAAAACGAGTAGCGCACTGCGCGCACTGCCTTGTGCTGTACCTGTGCTGATGGAGATTGTGGAGGAGATGTTGTTGCTAATCTGAACCCAATGGGGTCTGCAAGCGAGGAAATCAAAAATCCAATTGCACAAGTAGGTATTGAGGCCAAGGTTTTGAAGCTTGTTGATTAGCTTTGACGAGATGATAGTATTGATGCCAAGCTGTGGTTGATAAAGAGTATCCTGGTGTATACATCTTTGCCGTCCAGATAGAAACATGGAAATCTACAGCCCATTACAGGCCTTCCAGCCCACAATGTTGTGCCGACCACGTAACCTACTCCAGAAACTGCCTAGAATTTCCTACCGCATAGCCCTCTAATTTTCTAAGCTCCATGTACCTATCTAAGAGGCTCTTAAAAGGCCCTATTGTATCCAGTCCTACCACCATCGCTGGTAGTGCATTCCATGCACCCACCACTCTGTGTGAAAAACTTAGCTCTGACATCCCCCTTGTACCTACTTCCAAGCACCTTAAAACTATGTCCCCTTGTGTTAGCCATTACAGCCCGGAAAAAAGCCTCCAGCTATCCACGTGATCAATGCCTCTCATCATCTTATACATCTCTACCAGGTCACTTGTTGCCCCAAGGAGAAAAGGCCAAGTTCACTCAACCTATTCTTATAGGGCATGCTCTCCAATCCAGGCAAATTTCCTCTGCACTCTACAGTATCCACATCCTTCCTGTAGTGAGATGACCAGAACTGAACACAGTACTCCAAGTGGAGTCCAACTAAGGTCTTATATAACATGACCTCATGGTTCTTGAAGTCAATCCCATGGCTGATGAAGGCCTCCACACCATACACCTCCTTAACAACACTGTCAACCTGCACAGCAACTTTGAGTGTCCTATGGATATGGACCCCAAGCTCTCGCTGATCCTCCACACTGCCAAGAGTCTTAACACTAGTACTATATTCTGTCTTCAAATTTGACCTACTGAAATGTACCGTTCCAGAGTTGAGTGAAGAGCCAATGAAATGGCATCTCGTACAGACCCATTGTGCCAGTAAGCAAACTGGAGCAGATCCAAGCCTCTTCTCAGGTAGGAGTTGATATGTTTCATCACCAACCTCTCTGGATGTACGTGCTACTGAGCAATAACCATTAGAGCAGTTCGCTTGAGGCACTGGTGTAAATGAAGCCAGCTTGAAGCAGGTGGGTACCTCAGACTGCCGAAGTGACAGGATAAAGCTCTTGGTGAACAGTCCGGCCAGTTGACCAGCACTGGTCTTTGGTACTTGGCCAGGTGCCCCATCTGAGCTCAAGGCTTTCCAGAAATTGTACCTCTACCTCTTGCAACTTTATTGGTCGCCAGACTTGAATGCCTCTGATCTGGCCCTCAGCAGATTGTGGATCTCATGGTTCATCCATTGCTTCTGGCTGGGGAAGACGCCGAATGATTTTGTGGGACACACTCGCTCATCTACAACTATTTTGATGAAGTCCGTGACAACCATGGGTGTATTCATTCAGATCCACAGTTGCCCTTGAACACAACCCAGTCCACCAACTTGAAGCAATCCTGTAGCCTCTCCTTTGCCTCCCGTGACCACCTCTTTGTTGTCCTGCATGCAGACGGGACAGCCAATCGATCAGATTTCCTGAAATATGGTCTGGGCATGGAAAGGTATGCATTCCTTATCTTAGTGTAACAGCAGTCTAGTGTGTTGGGACCTCTGTCGCTACACAGGCTATATGCTGATGGTAATCCGTGCTGAGTTCCTCCAGCATTCTGTGTGTGTTACACACCTTCCATTGCCTCTGCCCCACTCTGCTGTGGAACCTCCTATGTTGATACAGGGCCTTGTGACCCATGCATCTGAAGAAGCAAACATTGCTGTGGTAGCTCCTGTAGGACCGAGCGAATTGCAACAGCAAACTGACATACCGTAAGCTCCTGCTAATGGTAATGTGATAATCTGTTTAGCAACAGGCAAGTACTGGCCCAGACAGATGTGGAAAGCATTCTGACTGGTTACATCACTGTCTGGTATGGAGTCTCCAATGCTCAGGATGCAGAGGGTTGTTTACTCAGCCAACTCAATTACGTCACAACCCTCCCCACCATTGAGGACATCCTCAAAAGGTGATGCCCCAAAGAAGGCTGCATCCAACATTAAGGACCCTCAGCATCCAGGTCACGCCCTCTTCTCATTACTACCATCAAGGAGGCAGTATGAGAGTCTGAAGTCCAAGCTTAATGTTTCAGGAATAGCTTCTTTCCCCACTACCATCAGATTTCTGAATGGACAATGAACCTATGAACACCACCTCACTATTTTGCTCTGTCTACTGACTTACTGTAACTCATATTAATTTCTGTGTCTGGAACTGTGCTGCTGCAGTAAAACAATTTCATGACATACGATAATAAACCTGATTCTGAGATACTTCACCTTCACCTGAGGAGGAAGGCAGGGCACTGGCCTAACACCACAACATAGTGTTCTTTTGGTAAAACACACTGGGTGTGAGCCTCACCAAGATCATACCTGTAATCCCTCCGGTTCATTCAGAGAGTGGGAGTACTGTCTGTGGTGTCAGAGGCATGGCGGAGGTCAGTATATGTGTGTGCACATACACGCACTAGCACATCCATACACACAGACAGCCTCACAGAAAGTTTTCTGAGTGGGTGAGGAAACCTCAGCAACACCCAGTGAGCAGAGTTCATTGCTGAACCCCTGGCACTGTTTGTGTGGAGACTGTACCTTCTGTTAGGTGCACAGGTTCCCTCCCCCATGCAGGTTCATGGGCTGCTTTAGACTGCGCAGTTGGCTTTATGAACTGCGTGAAAACTAGCTAGAGGGAAAAATCACTGGCAGAACTCGACTGCTCTGCAGGCTGGCGTTGACCACTTCAAGGCTGTTGAGAAACATGGAATAAAGAGGGCTGTGGCTGGTTTTGGAAGGGCCTCTTGCTTTACCTGTCTGTACACCTGGGGTACCTTCGACAGCCCCTCCGCTAGGCAGCAGCTCAAACTCCAGCTGAGTGCTTTGTTGACAAGGACTGCTGTGATCTGAGTCTTTCACTTCCACAAGTTTCACCTGAAGAATCAAAACAAAAATTAAACCAATCCAGAGAAATCTGAACCGATTCACTTTGGAAGGTCAAACTTAAAGGCAGAATATGATTATTGGTAGGATCCTTGTGGGGCAACAGAGGGATCTTGGCGTCCACGTTCATAGGTGCCACAGAGTTACTGCACAGGGTAATAGGTGTATAATGTACTAGCCTTCATTAGAAAGGAGATTAGTTTAAGAGCCAAGAGTTACTGTTGTAGCTCTATAAAACCCTGGCTATATCACACTTGAGGTATCGTGTTCAGATGATAACGCCTTATAGTAAGGATGTGAAAGCTTCAGAAGAGTGCAAACATTTACCGTACCAGGATTATGCCTGCTTTAGAGATCATCTCTTATGAGGAGAGGTTGAGTGAGCTCGAGGTTTTCTCTTTGGAGCAAAGGAGGATGAGAGGTAACGATAGAGGTGTACAAGACAAGAGGCATAGATAGAGTGGACTTTTTCCCAGGGTGGAAATGGCTAATACAAGGGACCATAACTTTAAGGTGATTGGAGTAAAGTACAGGGAGGATGACAGAGGTTGTTTTTATTTTTACAGAGACAGTGGTGGGTGCGTGGAATGTACAGCTGGGGTGGTGGTAGAGACAGATACATTAGGAACATTTAAGAGATAGACATGTGACTTACAGATGATTCCACAGGGTAAATGCTGGTATGTCAATCTAGCAACTGGGGAAACAAATACAGAATAAGAGGTTTCCTACTTAAGACAGAGATGAAGGGATTTCTTTCCAGGTACCTAATATCATGTCCCCTCAGAATCTTAATGTTTCAATAAGATCATATCTCTTCCAATTGATTAAAGGACTGATAATGAACTGCCCAGCCCACTCAATAAGTCCTCATTAGATATCGTCAGATCTGAATTAATCCAAGTTTAAATTTAATCCAAACGATACAGCGTTCCTCTGGGGACAAGAAGCAAAATATAAAACCAACAGCCACACTTATAGTTACAATAGCAGCAAACATAGTCATTAAAAAAAAATGTGTCCCTGAGTGTCATGGCCTGTAGACTAATGGCATATGGGACGTTTCGGCAAGAACAAGCATGCAGCAGTTCTTCATTTTGCGTGAGCACAGCCGCAGACAAATGCAATCCAGCTGCTCTTTCTCCATCACAGGATTTGTAAACTGGACTAGGGAGTCGGGGAATATCCATCCCCACAGACCCCAGAGAGCAGTGTCACAGATTATACTGCAGTTTTTCAATGAACGGGCCAGGGAGGAAGGTGGAGCTTGGTCCCATGTTCATTGTGGGAATTATTATTCAATGGGAACTTCTTCACACAGGATCGTGCGAATGTGGAATAAGCTGCCAGCGGAAGTGATGAATGCCGATTCAATTGCAACATTTAAGAGAAGTTTGTATAGGTACACGCATGGGAGGCGTATGGAGGACAACGGTCTAGGTGCAGGCCAGCAGGATAAGGGGAAATAACAGTTCAGCACAGACTAGATGGTCCAAAGGGCCTGTTGCCGTACTGTAGTGCTCTACAACTACGTACAGAGGAGCTGAATCCTCAACTCCCTTGCTTGTTATCTGTGCTACAAACTGAACACCGGAGAGCACAAGGGTTTGGGTTAACATTGTCAATTAGCACCAGCTATTTGTTGGAATGATCATGTCAGGGCTGTGTCCGAGCCATTTTCGACAGTTAATACACACTTTGCTCACCATTCCCACGTTTCCACTGTGTGACAAGACGAACATCTCCCTACACTCCTCATGGCGTACCTGGGCAGGGCAGGACTTGAACATGGACTTCCGGGCCCGGTGAAGTTTCGGTTTCTCAGCTGGTGCCTGGGCAGCGTCCTGCCTCTCCGCCAACACTGTGGAGACTTCGCCGCTGCCCTGGCTGGTGCTCTCACCCGGCAAGCTCCTGGCCAGACCCTGAAACAATGCAGATCACCGGCTCACAAGGCTGCTCCAGCAGCTGGAGGTACCATTCGGCCCCAAGAGTCTCTGCTAGGATGGTGCAGATGCCTCATTGTGCCCGTTTCCCCACAATCTGAACACTGTTCTCCCTTTACTGCTGACCCACTGCCCACCTGTTTCCTCCCCCACCACAAATAGTGAGCTACACACCCCCTCGCTTTCCACACAAGATTTTCCTCAAGGCACCCCATTATCCCATTAATTTTGCCCCAAGATTTTAGATGTGTCTCAGAGTCCTTCAATCACACATTATTAAAAAAGTAGTGGATGCAGCCCAGTCCATCACGGCTAAAGCCCTCCCCACCACTGACCACATCTACCAGGACTGGAGTCGCAGGAAAGTAGCACCCGTCATCCAACAACCTCACCACCCAGGCCATGCTCTCTTTTCACTGTGTACATTAGGAAGGCGGTATATGAACCACAAAACCCACACCTGTTTCAGGAACAATTACTACCCCTCAACCCTCAGGCTCCTGAACCATACAGGATAACTTCACTCACGCCAACACTAAACTGTTCCCACAACCTATGGACTCACTTCCAAGGACTCTTCATCTCATGTTCTCGATATTTATTGATTAATTACTATTTTTGTTTCTTTGTATTTATTGTGAATGCCCGGAAGAAAATGAATCTTCGAGATGTATATAGCAACATATATGTACTTTGATAATAAATTTACTTTGAACTTATTTGAAACAGCTTCCTTCTATTCACCCTTTCTGAGCTCGCTCTGATTCCATTCAGCATCATCTGATCTCCGTCTATCTTCTCTATACTGCCCCAAGCCGCCCCAAGGAGCTGAAATCCCTCCTCCTTGAAAACAAATCTACCAGCTCCTCAAACCTCAGGGTGGGAAATGAACAGTTGATGGTTCAGATCGAGACCCTTCATCCAGACCCGAAATGTTGACTGTCCATTTCCCTGAACTGCTGCGTTGCTCCAGTTCTTACATATTTTAGAAATACAGATTTTTAGAAAAGGAGATATAATTTCATGAGGCAAACATAGTATGGAGGGTCAAATCAACGCACCTAATTCCTTGTTTAACCCCTTCCAGAAATACCCAGAGGCTGACTGACACACCCATTGTGTAACTGACATTTTCTTAGCAGTTTAAAAATTAATTGTCCACTTATATCTTATATAATTTCACTTTTCTTGCTGCTGCCATCAGGTAGAAGACACAAGAGCCTCAAAATTCGCACCACCAGGTTCAAGAGCAGTTATTACCCCTCAACCACCAAGCTCTTGAACAAAAGGGGATGACTACCTTTATCTGCTGAGATCTTCCCACAACCAGTGATCTCATTTTAAAGACTCTTTATCTTATTACTTCTTGCTTTATTTGCATTTGCAGTTTGTTGTCTTAGAAATATAGAAAACCTACAGTTCAATACAGGCCCTTCGGCCCACAAAGCTATGGCGAACATGTCCTTACCTTAGAAATTACCTAGAGTTACCCATAGCCCTCTATTTTCCTAAGCTCCATGTACCTGTCCAGGAGTCTCTTAAAAGACCCTATTGTATCCGCCTCCATCACCGTTGCCAGCAGTTCATTCCATGCACTCACCACTCTCTGCGTAAAAAACTTGCCCCTGACATCTCCTCTGTACCTACTCCCTAGCAACTTAAACCTGTGTCGTCTTGTGGCAACCATTTCAGCCCTGGGAAAAAGCCTGACTATCCACACGATGTATGCCTCTCATCATCTTATACACCTCTATCAGGTCACTTCTCATCCTCCGTCGCTCCGAGGAAAAAAGGCCAAGTTCACTCAACCTATTCATAAGGCATGCTCCCCAATCCAGGCAACATCCTTGTAAATCTCCTCTGCACCCTTTCTATGGCTTCCACCTTCTTCCTGTAGTGAGGCGACCTGAACTGAGCACAGTACTCTTAAGTGGGTTCTGACCGAGGTCCTATAAAGCTACAACATTACCTCTTGGTTCCTAAACTCAATCCCATGGTTTATGAAGGCCAATGCACCGTATGCTTTCTTAACCAGAGTCAACCTATCCAGCAACTTTGAGTGTCCTATGGTCTCGGACCCCAAAATCCCTCTGATCTTCCACACTGCCAAGAATCTTACCATTAATATTTGACCTACCAAAATGAACCACTTCACATGTATCTGGGTTGAACTCCATCTGCCACTTCTCAGCCCAGATTTGCATCCTATCAATGTCCCGCTGTAACCTCTGACAGCCCTCCACACTATCCACAGCACCCCCAACCTTTGTGTCATCAGCAAATTTACTAACCCATCCCTCCACTTCACAAAGAGTAGGAGTCCCAGGACAGATCCCTGAGGCACTCCACTGGGTCACCGACCTCCATGCAGAATATGACCCGTCTACAACTACTCTTTGCCTTCTGTGGGCAAGCCAGTTCTGGATCCATAAAGCAATGTCCCCTTGGATCCCATGCCTCCTTACTTTCTCAATAAGCCTTGCATGGGGTACCTTATCAAATGCCTTGCTAAAATCCATATACACTACATCTACGGCTCTACCTTCATCATTGTGCTTAGACTCATCCTCAAAAAAATCAATCAGGCTTGTAAGGCACAACCTGCCTTTGACAAAGCCATGCTGACTATTCTTAATCGTATTATGCTTCTCCAACTGTTCATAAATCCTGCCTCTCAGAATCTTCTCCATCAACTTACCAACCACTGAATTAAGACTCAATGGCCTATAATTTCCTGGGCTATCTCTACTCCCCTTCTTGAACAAGGGAACAACATCCACAACCCTCCAATCCTCAAGAACCTCTCCTGTCCCCATTGATGATTCAAAGATCATCGCCAGGGGCTCAGCAATCTCCTCCCTCGTCTCCCACACTAGCCTGGGGTACATCTCGTCTGGTCCCGGTGATTTATCCAACTTGATGCTTTCCAAAACCTCCTCTTTCTTAATATCTACATGCTCATGCTTTTCAGTCTGCTGTAAGTCATCCCTACAATCATCAAGATCCCTTTCCCTAGTCAATACTGAAGCAAAGTACTCAATAAGGACCTCTACTATCTCCTCCAGTTCCATACACAATTTTCCACTGTCACACTTGATTGTTCCTATTCTCTCATGTCTTATCCTCTTGCTCTTCACATACTTGTAGAATGCCTTGGGGTTTTCCTTAATCCTAACAGCCAAGGCCTTCTAATTGCCCCTTCTGACTCCGAATTTCTTGCTTAAGCTCCTTCCTGTTAGCCTTATAATCTTCTATATCTCTATCATTACCTAGTATTTTGAACCATTTGTAAGCTCTTCTTTTCTTCTTGACTCGATTCAAAACAGCCTTTGTACACCACAGTTTCTGTACCCTACCATCCTTTCCCTGTCTCATTGGAACGTACCTATGCAGAACTCCATGAACATTTGCCACAATTCTTCCGTATATTTCCCTGAAAACATCTGTTCCCAATTTATGCTTCCAAGTTCCTGCCTGATAGCCTCATATTTCCCCCTACTCCAATTAAACGCTTTCCTAACTTGTCTGTTCCTATCCCTCTCCAATGCTATAGTAAAGGAGATAGAATTGTGGTCACCATCTCAAAAATGCTTTCCCACTGACAGTTCTGACACCTGACCAGGTTCATTTCCCAATACCAGATCAAACAGTCTCTCCTCTTGTAGGCTTATCTACATATTGTATCAAAAAAACTTCCTGAATACATGAACACACCTAACAAACTCTACCCCATCTAAACCCCTTGCTCCAGGGAGATGCCAATCAATATTTGGGAAATTAAAATCTCCCACCACAACAACCCTTTCATTATTACACATTTCCAGAATCTGCCTCCCTATCTGCTCCTCAATGTCCCTGTTAATATTGGGTGGTCTATAAAAACACCCAGTAGAGTTATTGGCCCCTTCCTGTTCCTAATTTCCACCCACAGAGACTCCAGAGCCAATCCCTCCATGACTTCCACCTTTTCTGCAGCTGTGATACTATCTCTGATCAGCCACGCCCCCTCCTCTTTTGCCTCCCTGCCTGTCCTTTCTGAAACATCTAAAGCCTGGCACTTGAAGTAACCATTCCTGTCCCCGAGCCATCCAAGTTTCTGTAATGTCTATGCTCTTTTTTTTTACTCTTTCATTGATATTGTTTACAGTTACTATTCTATAGATTTGTTGAGTATGACCGCAGGAAAAAGATATTTATGTACTCAGATAATAAATTTACTTTGAACTATAATTACTTCCATCAAAGAAACTGTATAGTATGCTTCCGACCAGCCACAGTATGTATATACAGTTGTTCAGTGTATCCCCTAGTGGCTCTTCTATAACATGACCCATGGGAAACAAGCATCAGTGAGATATAAAATAGTCAATTACCCATGCCCACATCTGACCCCTCCTCCATACCTGGCTGGTGCTTCCCGACTTCCTGGCCCTGTGAACTTCCGGATATTCCGTGGGACCTGGAATGCTGGTCTCCATCTCCTCAGAAACATCACTGAGAGGCTGGCTGGCCATCTTCATGGCTAACGCCTGTGGGTCAGTCAGAAAGGAGGATCAGGAGGGGAGTAATCGGCGGGGGTGATAAAGAACACAAGACATGGATGAAATGAACAGCAGTGGTAAGATGGCAGCATGTTTGATCTCAGTGGCATCTACAGGATCAACAAGCGGTGCTACTATCCTATGTTTTTTAGATTATGAGGACGCTCAGTCCTCGTTTATTGTCATTTAGAAATGCATGCATTAAAAAATGATACAATGTTCCTCCAGAGTGACATCACAGAAACACAAGACAAACCAAGACTAAAACTGACAAATTTCGACCTATTTTTAATGAGTGCAAGATCCTGCTATACATTAAGAACTTAAAAGTACTGTACCCTCAGCGAGTTGTTCACTGGCAGAGAACATGAAGGATCTCCACAACATGGCCTGCAGTTTGATAGCCAATGGCCATCATTGTCGCTTTTCTTGTGATTGTAAGGCCCCTTTTTGGACATTGTTAATCTGGTATGCTGCAAGTTCGATTTGCCAAATGACTGGTTGAGAGCATGGGCAGATGGAGAGAGAGCTGAGTGGACTCGGTTGTAGCAAGGCCTAGGCCTCAAGTCTCGGGGTTGAATAACAATTAAACTTGAATTGAATTTAATTAAATAGGTGGGAAGACGGTGTGAGGGTGGTTGGGGAAACAGCAGATTATGAAGCAGAGATGAGCAGGGCAAAATTCAACGTACACACTTGTAGTACCGTGCTCAGTTCTGGTTGCCTCATTATAAGAAGGATGTAGAAGCTTTAGAGAGAGCAGAGATTTACCAAGATGCTGCCTGGATTAGAGAACATGTCTTATGAGTGAGTCCAAGGGCAGGAACTGTGCTGTAATGTTCTGTTCTATGAGGGTGAGAGAGAGAGAAAAAAAAGAGGGAAAGTGAATGTAGAGCATAGAACACTACAGAACATTCCACAACATGCCGACCTCTTAACCTCCTATGGTGTAAAGCCTGTAGAAGTCGGTCTGACTCAGGATAGTGGGGCATGAATGGGGAGTGACAATGACTTGTAACTCCCTCCTGGACTTTGAGGGCAAGAACAACAAGAAATAAGTTCTCTCTACGACTTCCACACTGGGCCGGTACCTGACTGATGCCACCTTTCAGTATCGACTTCCTCGCTCTGTGGATCTCTTGGCTCTCGTCCTGAGGCAGGGCTGTGTGCACTGCCTCCGCTGGTCCCACAGTTGGCTGGCTCATCCGCTCCGTAGGCAGAGTCCCCAACTTCTCGGCCAAGCTCTGTTGGGAAATTATCACAAGCTCACATAAGTTACACAGAACAGAACAGTCCAAAACAGGCCTTTCGGCCCACAATGTTGTGCCAACCTTTCAATCTACTCCAAAATCAATCTACCTCTTCCCTCCTACATAATCCTCCATTTTTCTATTATCCATGTGCCGATCTAAAAGTCTCTTAAATGTCCCCAATGTATTTGCCTCTACCAACACCCCAGCAGAGTGTTCTATGCATCCACCACTCTCCCTATAAAAAAGCCTACTTTTGACATCCCCTAATACTTTCCTCCAATCATCTTAAAATTATGCCCCCTGGAATTATCCATTTCCACCCTGGGAAAAAGACGCTGGCTGTCCACTCTGTGAGATTGATACTCACACTCCTTCACTCAAAGAGAAAAACGGCTGAGTGAGTATTGAAATGTGTGTGTGCATGTATACACTTGTGTCTTCATGAATGTATACACCGGCAAACTGCACTTCCCTCCAGTGCATCACAAACCTTTTCAGCTCATAAACATTTGACAATTTTCTTGAACAAAAGTGACGTCTGCCTTTACATAGAGGTAACACAGTTTACACAGGTTTCCAGCTTTACAGCAGGAGTTAGGCAAGTCAAGTTAGTGAACAGGCAGTTGTTAAACCAGACACTTGCAAGCAGGCTTTTTCTACTGAGCTGGAGTGAGACTACATCTAGAGGTCATGGGTTAAAGGTAAAAGGTGAAAGGTTTAAGGAGAACATAGAAACCATAGAAACTACAGCACAGAAACAGGCCCTTCTTGATTGTGCTGAACCATTTTCTGCCTAGTCCCACTGACCTGCACACGGACCATATCCCTCCATACACCTCCCATCCATGTATCTGTCCAATTTATTCTTAAATGTTAAAAAAGAACCCGCATTTACCACCTCATCTGGCAGCTCATTCCACACTCCCACAACTCTCCGTGTGAAGAAGCCCCCACTAATGTTCCCTTTAAACTTTTCCCCCCTCACCCTTAACTCATGTCCTCTGGTTTTTTTCTCCCTTTGCCTCAGTGGAAAAAGCCTGCTTGCATTCACTCTATCTAGACCCATCATAATTTTATATACCTCTATCAAATCTCCCCTCATTCTTCTACGCCCCAGGGAATAAAGTCCTAACCTATTCAACCTTTCTCTGTAACTGAGTTTCTCAAGTCCTGGCAACATCCTTGTAAACCTTCTCTGCACTCTTTCAACTTTATTTATATCCTTCCTGTAATTTGGTGACCAAAACTGAACACAATACTCCAGATTCGGCCACACCAATGTCTTATACAACCTCATTATAACATTCCAGCTCTTATACTCAATAATTTGATTAATAAAGGCCAATGTACCAAAAGCTCTCTTTACGACCCTATCTACTTGTGACGCCACTTTTAGGGAATTTTGTATCTGTATTCCCAGATCCCTCTGTTCTACTGCACTCCCCAGTGCCTTACCATTAACCCTGTATGTTCTACCTTGGCTTGTCCTTCCAACGTGCAATACCTCACACTTGTCTGTATTAAACTCCATCTGCCATTTTTTAGCCCATTTTTCCAGCTGGTCCAAGTCCCTCTGCAGGCTCTGAAAACCTTCCTCACTGTCTACTACACCTCCAATCTTTGTATCATCAGCAAATTTGCTGATCCAATTTACCACATTATCATCCAGATCATTGATATAGATGACAAATAACAATGGACCCAGCACTGATCCCAGTGGCACACCACTAGTCACAGGCCTCCACTCAGAGAAGCAATTCTCTACCACCACTCTCTGGCTTCTTCCATTGAGCCAATGTCTAATCCAATTTACCACCTCTCCATGTATACCTAGCGACTGAATTTTCCTAACTAACCTCCCATGCGGGTCCTTATCAAAGGCCTTACTGAAGTCCATGTAGACAATATCCACTGCCTTCCCTTCATCCACTTTCCTGGTAACCTCCTTGAAAAACTCCAATAGATTGGTCAAACATGACCTACCACGCACAAAGCCATGTTGACTCTCCCTAATAAGTCCCTGTCTATCCAAATGCTTGTAGATTCTGTCCTTTAGTACTCCCTCCAATAACTTACCTACTACCGACGTTAAACTCACCGGCCCATAATTTCCCGGATTACTTTTCGATCCTTTTTTAAACAACGGAACAACATGAGCCACTCTCCAATCCTCTGGCACCTCACCCATAGACAGCGACATTTTAAATATTTCTGCCAGGGCCCCCGCAATTTCAACAATAGTCTCCTTCAAGGTCCGAGGGAACACTCTGTCAGGTCCCGGGGATTTATCCACTTTAATCTTCCTCAAGACAGCAAGCACCTCCTCCTTTTCAATCTGTACAGTTTCCATGATCTCACTGCTTGATTCCCTCAATTCCATAGACTTGTGGGGAAAGAGCTTCACAGAGGGTCGTGCGAGTGTGGAATGAGCTGCCAACGCAAGTGGTGCATGCAAGCCTGATCTTGACGTTTAAGAGAAATTTGGATAGGTACGTGAATGGTAAGGGTATGGAGGGCTATGGTCACTGTGCAGGAAATTGGGACTACGCAGCTTAAATGGGTTCTGCCCAGACTAGATGGGCTGAAGCACCCATTTGTGTGCTATAATTTTCTAGGACTCCACAATACCCTTCTCACTAGTTGCCAGTCTATAAAATAGTCCAAGAACTGTGCTCGATTCTACTAATTGTTTAAATATAAACCGATAGATTGTTCCAAAACATATCTTGCCTCTCTAGTACCGCAATATCCTCTTATGATCTTCTCAGACTGGATGTTTTTCTGAAATCATGACAACTTGTCCTCTCCAGTTAAAACCATCCGCTGTTGGTCAGACCAATCTGCTTCAATGCTACAGGACTGCTTTAATGACTTCAACTGGAATGTCTTTCATGATGAGGATGTTTCCGAGTTCACGGAAGGGGTCACAAGTTTCATCCAGAAGTGCATCAAGGATGTTGTCCCCCAGAAATCCATCAGTGTCTACCCAAACCAGAAACCCTGGATCAACAGTTCCGTGTGAGCAGCACTTCGCGCGCAAGACAGAGCTTATGTTGCCGGTGACCAACTGGAACTCAAGCTTAAGAATGAAATCAGGAAAGCCAGAAGGGGCCATGAGAAGGCCTTGGCGAGCAGGACTAAAGAAAACGCCAAGACATAAGACATGAGAGAATAGGACCAATCAAGTGTGACAGTGGAAAAGTGTGTATGGAACCAGAGGAGATAGCAGAGGTACTTGAAGAATACTTTGCTTCAGTATTCACTACGGAAAAGGATCTTGGTGATTGTAGAGATGACTTACAGCAGAATGAAATGCTTGAGCACATAGACATTAAGAAAGGGAGCTTTTGGAAAGCATCAAGTTGATAAGTCTCCAGGAATGGACAAGACGTACCCCAGGCTACTGTGGGAGGCGAGGGAGGAGATTGCTGAGCCTCTGGCGATGATCTTTGCATCATCAATGGTGACAGGAGAAGTTTCAGAGGATTGGAGGGTTGCAGATGTTGTTCAAGAAAGGGAGCAGAGATTGCCCAGGAAATTATAGACCAGTGAGTCTTACTTCAGTGGTTGGTAACTCGATGGAAGAGATCGGGAGAGGCAGGATTTATGAACATTTGCAGGGGCATAATATGATTAGGAATAGTCAGCATGGCTTTGTCAAAGGCAGGTCGTGCCTTACAAGCCTGACTGAATTTTTTGAGGATGTGACTAAACACATTAATGAAGGTGGAGCAGTACATGTATTGTAAATGGATTTCAGCAAGCCTTTTGATAAGGTATATAGAGAAAGTAATGAGGCATGGGAACCAAGGGGACCTTGCTTTGTGGATCCAGAATTGGCTTGCCCACAGAAGGCAAACAGTGGTTATAAACGGGTCATATTCTGCATGGAGGTCGGTGACCAGTGCTGTGCCTCAGGGATCTGTTCTGGGACCCCTTCTCTTCATGATTTTTATAAATAACCTGGATAAGGAAGTAGAGGGATAGGTTAGTAAATTTGCTGATGACACAAAGGTTAGGAGTGTTGTGGATATTGTGGAGACCTGTCAGAGGTTACAGCAGGACATCAATAGGATGCAAAACTGGGCTGAGAAATGGCAGATGGAGTTCAACCCAGATAAGTGTGAGGTGGTTCATCTTGGTAGGTCAAATCCAATGGCAGAATATAGTATTAATGGTAAGACTCTTGGCAGTGTGGAGGATCAGAGGGATCTTGGGGTCCGAGTCCATAGGACACTCAAAGCAGCTGCGCAGGTTGACCCTGTGACATACGGTGCTTTGGCCTTCATCAACCGTGGGATTGAATTTAGGAACCGAGAGGTAATGTTACAGCTATCTAGGACCCTGGCCAGACTCCACGTGGAGTACGGTGCTCAGTTCTGGTTGCCTCACTAGAGGAAGGATGTGGAAACTATAGAAAGGGTGGAGAGATTTACAAGGATGTTGCCTGGATTGGGGAGCATGCCTTATGAGAACAGGTTGAGTGAACTCAGCCTTGTCTCCTTGGAGCAGCAGAGGATGAGAGGTGACCTGACAGAGGTGTATAAGATGATGAGAGGCATTGATCGTGTGGATAGTCAGAGGCTTTTTTCCCAGGGCTGAAATGGTTTACACGAGAGAGCAGTTTTAAGGTGCTTGGAAGCAGGTACAGTGGAGATGTCAGGGGTAAGTTTCTTTACTCAGGGAGTGGTGAGTGCGTGGAATGGGCTGCCAGCGACGGTAGTGGAAGTAGATAAGATAGGGTCCTTTAAGAGACTCCTGGATAGGTACATGGAGCTTAGAGAAATAGAGGGCTGCGGGTAACTCTAGGTAATTTCTAAAGTAAGTACATGTTTGGCACAGCATTGTATTGTGCTGTAGGTTTTCTATGTTTCTATGCGCCGCTACGATCTGCGTAGTCATCAAGGCAGTGAAACGACAATACAGGGACAAGATCCAGACACAGCTCTCCATCAACAACACACACAGCTTATGGCAAGGTCAGCACACCATCACAGACTTCAAAGCTAAACGCAGTGGTGTTTCCAACATCGCTGCCTCTCTCCCAGATGAGCTAAATCTTTTTTACTCTTAGTTCGATGTCACCAACACTGAGCCCGAGGAGAGCTGCCAAAGTGACCTGTGCCTTAAGCCTGATTTATACTTGCGTGTACAGGCTATGCCGTAGGCCTGATTTATACTTTTGCATAGCCCTACGCTGTAGCAAGCATGCATAGTTGTGTCTACCTCGCTCTGCAATTCACTGCCAAAACACTAGTTGGCGGTGGGGTTTCTATGCCACTGTGTTGAGCTTCTTTGTGACAGATGTGGATGAGGAAATGCATTTCAAATATTTTCGGATGTCGGCAGGTAGATTTGACGATTTGGTTCTTTGTCTCCAACCATTTATTTTGCACCAGTGTACAGACATGGCGGAGAAATGCAACCGAAAATGTGTAGAAGGAAATGTGATGCTACCAAGCGGACCAATCACAGTTGTTGTGGTCTGCGTTGCCACAACGCATGAGTTACTTTTTTGGGGAGGTGCACATCACCCTACGGTGTAGGGTACGGCATAGGGTACGCGGTACCTACGGCGCACGTTTGACGCAGAAGTATAAATTGGGCTTCAGTCAACTCGAGGCTGAAGTACACAGGTGTCTCCAACAAGTGGGCAGGTCGCAAGGCTGCGGGACCGGACGGCATCCCAGGGAGGGTACTCAAAGTGTGCGCGGCACAACTGGCAGGTGTGTTTACAGACATTTTTAATCTTTCCCTCTCCCAGTGTAGAGTGTCCTCCTGCTCCAAAGCATCCACCGTTGTCCTGTACCCAAAAAGACCCTTCTATATATTGGTGAGACCCGACGCAGGCCAGGAGACCGTTTTGCTAAACACCTACGCTCTGTCCGCCAGAGAAAGCAGGATCTCCCAGTGGCCACACATTATAATTCCACATCCCATTCCCATTCTGACATGTCTATCCACGGCCTCCTCTACTGTAAAGATGAGGCCACGCTCAGGTTGGAGGAACAACACCTTCCATTCCATCTGGGTAGCCTCCAACCTGATGGCATGAACATTGACTTCTCTAACTTCCGCTAATACCCCACCTCCCCTTCGTACCCCATCCATTATTTATTTATTATTATTACTTTTTTTTTCTCTCTTTTTTCTCCCTCTATCCCTCTCATTATACTCCTTGTCCATCCTCTGGGCTACCCCCTCCCCCTTTCTTTCTCCCTGGGCCTCCTGTCCCATGATCCTCTCATATCCCTTTTGCCAATCAACTGTCCAGCTCTTGGCTCCATCCCTCCCCCTCCTGTCTTCTCCTATCATTTTGGATCTCCCCTTCCCCCTCCCACTTTCAAATCTCTTACTATCTCTTCTTTCGGTTAGTTCTGACGAAGGGTCTCGGCCCGAAACGTTGACTGTACCTCTTCCTAGAGATGCTGCCTGGCCTGCTGCGTTCACCAGCATTTTGTGTGTGTTGCAAGGTATTATGTCTGAATGACTGGCGCCCTGTCACACTCACCTCAATAATAAGCAAATACTTTGAGAGGCTGGTCAATGCTGCAGCATGCTGCCACCCACACTGGAACCCTCACAATTTACCTACCAACACAATCAATCGACAAATGATGCAACAGCCACAGCTCTACACATCTGGAATAGAAGGATGCTTTTGTGAGAATGCTGTTCTTGGACTACAGTTCAGCATTCAACACCATAATTCCCTCCAGGCTCGACAAGAAGCTCAGACACCTCATCCTTCGCCCAGCCTTATGTTGCTGGATCCTGGACTTCCTGTCAGATCGCCGGCAGGTGGTAAGAGTGGGTTCCCTTACCTCTCCCCTCTGACCCTCAACACAGGTGCCCCTCAGGGCTGTGCTCTAAGCCCCCTCCTTTACTCACTGTATATCCATGACTGTGTAGCCACCCACAGCTCCAATCTGCTAATTAAATTTGCTGACCATGCTACATTGATTGGCCTAAGCTCAAATAACGAGGCAACCTGCAGAAAAGAAGTCATCACCCTGACACAGCGGTGTCAAGAAATCAACCTCTCCCTCAATGTCGCAAGAGCAAAGGAGTTGGTTGTGGACTACAGGAGGAATGGAGACAGGCTAACCTCTATTGAGATCAGTGGATCTGGGGTTGAGAGGGTGAACAGCTTTAAGTTCCTCGGCATACACATCACCGAGGGTCTAATGTGATTTGTACGTACCAGAGGTGTGGTGAAAAAAGCACAACAGCGCCTCTTTCACCTCAGACAGTTAAAGAAGTTTAGTATGGGCCCCCAAATCCAAAGGACTTTCTACAGGGGCACAATTGACAACATCCTCACTGGCTACATCACTGCCTGGTATGGGAACTGTACTTCCCTCAATCACAGAGAGTGGTGCAGACAGCCCAGCGCATCTGTAGATGTGAACTTCCCACTATTCAGGACATTTATAAAGACAGGTGTGTAAAAAGGACCCGAAGGATCATTGGGGACCCGAGTCACCCCAACCACAAACTGTTCCAGCTGCTCCCATCCGGGAAATGGAACTGCAGCACAAAAGCTAGAACCAACAGGCTCCGGGACAGCTTCTTCCACCAGGCCATCAGATGGATTAATACATGTACAATTGTATTTCTATGTAATATTGACTGTCTTCTTGTACATATTATTACAAATTACTATAAATTGCACATTGCCCATTTAGACAGAGATGTAACATAAAGATTTTTACTCCTCATGAATATGAAGGATGTAAGTAATAAAGTCAATTCAATTCAAGCCATTGGTTTTGCATTTTGCACCTTGGCCCCAGCCCAGAAGAACTTTGTTTCATTTGGCTGTATTGATATATGGTTGTCTTGTAACAGCAGAATTGGCAGCTGTATGTGGTTAGCCACCAGAACGTTTTCTGCTCGGGTCAATCTTACACTCTAACAGTATGTATGTTTCTAACAGCCTTACAGAACATTTGTCTCTGTGGCAAACCAAAGGGCTTGTTTCAGCTGACAGGAAGCCCCTCCCATCTGCTACTTTATTACAATATATATTTCAGGAGGCAAAGGGAAAAGAATATGCAGCCATAAAGACAAAAGGCCACGCTAAATTATCTCCTGAGAGAAACAGAAAGGCTGTCAAATTGATGAAGCAAGGTGCTTTATTTGGGCCGGATTGGTAGCCACAGATTGGGAAGTTTGGGAGGCAGAAGGAACAGACTAAGGTCATGGATTAACAGAGGAGCAGAAGAAAGACAAAGAATTAAAAAATTGATAGAAGGTGCAGGGTCTGAAATATACAAAGAGCACAAGAGAGTGTTTCTCAATGATGGAGTTGTCCTTCATGAAGGAAAGCTTGTGGTTCCACAGGGAGGAAGAAACCACATGATCTATCGGTATCATGATCTATGAAGACACCAGGGGTGCGAAAGCACCCTGGAAAAGATCAAGGAAGTGAGCTGGTGACCTAAGATGAAGGATGATATGGAGCATTATGTCAAAAATTACTTGATTTGTGCACAATATAACCTGACAGAAATGTAAAGAAAGGAGCCCTTTGACGCACTAGATCCGTGGAAGGGCCTTGGACTAATTTGCAGACAGATTATGTTGGTCCCTTACTATCCACCCCAGGAGGGTACAAATATATTCAGGTAGCAATAAGATACCTTTACAAAGTGGGTGAAAGCTTTCTCGGCTAAGACAACCACAGCAAAGGCCACTGCAACATTCTTATTGGAAAGGATATTCACTCGCTGGGGACTACCCCGGAGTATCGAATCGGATCAAAGCACACATTCATGGCTCAGATAATGCAAGATGTCATGGCACTTTTAGGTATCAAGCAAAGATTTCATATACCCTATAGATCACAGTCCAGTGAAATTGTGGAAAGGATGAATTGAACACTAAAAAATTATTGCAAAAATGGTGCAACAACATGGAAAAACATGGCAAGTAGTTTTGCCATATGCTGTGATGATAATAAGGAATACAGTGACATCTTCAACTGGTAACACCCTTTATAAACTCATGCCCAGAAGGGACATGAGAGGATTAGAGTTATTAGGATTAGATTTGTCAGAACCCAAAAATCAATGGGATTGTGTCAGAAAAGTAGGCACAACAATTGGTCGAGACAGTAAAAGAGGCCAATTATGTGGCAGCCCACCAAACAGGAAAGAAGCAACAGAGTAAAGCCTACTTTGACTCAAAAGTCAGTCCCATACATTTAAGCCCAGGACAAAGAGCGATTATTAGAATACACCAACCCACCTCATTTTTAAATCCAAGGTTTGCAGGGCCCTATGAAATTATAGACAAAACAAGTCCTTCAGTGGACGAAGTACTGACTTCTCCAGATAGAAGTACCATATCACCCAGCTAAAACTGGTGAGGGAGAAACAAGAATGTTATCACCATTGGCACATAAAATTGCTGTACATGATAGATCTAATTTGGGAGACTTGAGGCTGGAACAACTGTTCCAAAAGGATGTGAACAGGTCCTACCAAGGAGATGATTTTCAGTTCCCTCATCCTGAGAAACAGGGGAGTTTTGTCAAAAAAAATCAAAGGAAAAGGAAAATATGCCAGGTGTCTCCTATCCTGAAACAAAACTGGGTGAAGAAAAATGGGTACCTTGAGTCCAAAGGCAATTGGGAGTCTGGATTAGATGATTTGGAAAAACAAATAGAAAATATGGGCAGCATAATTTAAGATTTAAACTGAAATATGAGCATATATTACCTTTGTGCGTTACAAGTTCAATTTAACGTGAAGAGAATAATATACTTTGTTGCGATGGAATTAACCATGACTGGGGCCATGGTCAGTCTTGTTCCAGAGCCAGTAGAGCAGACAAACATGTCAACAGTCATGCCATTGCTTGGAAAACCCTTAGTGAACAAAAAAGAATTTTCTCAATGGACACGGGAAATACGGTCTAACAAAGGAGAAATAGAGGACTCAAGTTTGTATTATACTGGGTAGATGCCTTGACATGCATGGACAAAACCCTAGATGTTCCAGGAGGTACAGTTCCTCTGCAATAAAATTCTAGAGGTGACATTATTCAGTATCCCGGAGGGGATAATCGTAAGTCAGTCTGTCGTCCAATTATTGAACAGCCTTCGGGTAATGATGGACATGGTAAGATTACAGTTCTGTGGGATCACACACGTGAATATTGAGTGGGGCAGTGATCTACACAAGAGGCATATCAACTGGGGTGGTTTCTCAAAGGTTGCTTCCATCATTATGAACTGCCCGTGGGAATGTAGAACACAGGGAAAGTAGAATAGGGAAGACACTAAAGGAACGGAGAAGTGTTTTTGTCAGGGGCCAGGCCCTCTTCAGCTTCACAAAGCTAGTAGAAAAATCACTACTCCACACCCACAAGTGACAGAATCTACACCAGAGCCTGAAAGTAGTGAGACCCAGTGTAATACAAATGGGGTAGGATTAGTGTTAGGAGATACAGGGGGAGTTTGTCACTTTCATACCAGGGAACCAGCATGTTGAGGTAATCTTTAATCAAACTGAAATAATGGTGGCTGAATGGTGCTCACCTACAATAAAACCATTCTGTACTCACCTTCTTGGGAGACAACTAAGCAGGAGTGAGTTTAAGCCAGTCAAAAATAGAAGGAAAAGAGGACTATTGGAATGAGTGGGAGCAGGTTATGCATCAGGGCTGGCAATGGTTAACACCCTAGATATAGCAGAATTAGAAACCCAGATACAGATCTTCCAGAAAATAAGGGATATTACTAGAGAAAATTACCAAGATCAGGCACAAACTAATCAGATTGGTCGAGATGAATCCCAGGTAACTCTGGACTGCAATTAAATTTCTGAAGCCCCTCATTTACAACACACCTGATTATTGACCACATAGACCTCATGTCTAAGGAAATGCATAAAACTGAAATCCGTGCTACATATGCTAGTTGCTGCTTACCATGATTCGCATTAATTTATTGCAACATGATGCACATCAAGGAGCAAATTGGGTCTCAGATGAGCATCTAAAAGACTGGATTGGGGAAAGGGTGCCATTGTGTCATATTAGAAGCCTTACAATAACCAACAGAGTACTGGGTACCTGTGATGATGGTAAAGGAAGCTTCTACGTCAGGGCAGTATTCCACATTCCCCGACATGGAAATAATTCAACCTACTCTTTGAAAAGGGCTCACAATGTTGGTAAACATCATGAGAATACATGGATACCCACCAACACAAGCTATTGTTATGAATGGTACTGGGAGAGGAATAGATTTATCAAAGGGACGACCACTGGTCTTGTCCAGAAGAAATAACAAAGCAGAAATTTACAAAGTGTGGTTTCAGTACTTATGAAAATTATTCATTGTCATTTTTTCCTGTGAATAATCAGTCTTTCTTACAAGATGCATTGTTGGGACAGACATATTATATAACAACAGTGGCCACAAGTTATACCAAGGGATGGGGACAATGCTCTTTGGAAAGTCAGAATGTCGCCGTAGGGAATGTGACTTTAGATCTGGCCATTGGATTACGAACTTTGCCTCAGCCAGCAGGAGACACAGTAACAAAGGAGAACTTCAAGATACAACACACTGATACAGATGAATATCTGTGGAACGATGTTGTTACTGAGTTGCCACCAATTCCTCACTTGACTGCAGACCAGACAGGTTATGGAGGAGGCAAGGGAGATAATCCATCAATATACTAAGCACACCAAAGTATGAAATATTAAGTGATCCAGACTTTTGGAGTAAGTTTTGGAATAGGGAAACAAATGTTCAGAAACATCCATGGGTGAGCATGGCATCACATGCTGTTGTAATATTAATTTTATGTACCGTGATAATTGTATTGCCTAATGTACATCAACTGAGAAAGATGGAAGGGTGAAATAATGGAAAAGAAAAATCGAGAATAATGCTTTCATGAAACAGCAGAGATAATTGTCAGTATAAAGTGGGTGGATTTAGTTAGAAAATGTTAATATTATTTATAGAATGTAAGTGCTGCACACCTACTGGGGTTCCATGGCAGTCCTATGGGCAGTCAACTGAATGAGAGGAGGATAATGATCCTAAGATAAATGGAGGGAGATGTTGGCCACAAGAAACTGCAGTCTAATCAAGGACAGGGGAAGCAGACAAACCAGTTGTCTTTGTTTCCCCCCATTTTGTGGACTCTGAGGCTACGTCTACACTAGACCGGGAAATTTTGAAAACGCCGGTTTCACGTAAAAACGACAGGCGTCCACACTAGGCGTTTTTGAAAATACCTCTGTCCACATTAAAATGGATACTTGGGCGAATCTCCTCCTACTGGGCATGCACAGGACACACAGAAAACAAGCGAAGAGGAAACAGTATATTTGGTGCGTGTTTGTCCAGTTACGGACTAGAAAAACTTAAAAGGAAATTGTCAAACGAAAGACTTGGTGCGCGTTTGTCCAGAAACATTTCCTACAGCCATAGTTTCTTCACCAATGAAAGGGACGACCACTACAACTAAATGCAATAAGGCTTTTTACTGGGCAAAAGTGAAATTTGCTGTTACCTCATTTGTTTGCCTTTACTTTTGCCATGTCTTTGTGTATTATTTTACTGTATTTAACATGTTCAATAAAACGAGTTACTGGGCAAAAGTGACAATTGCATCTACTGAATGTTTGCACAAGCAATACATTAATAAAGCAGATTGTTAAATGTATAAAACATATATCTGCATCGGTGTTATCTTGTATTTCCATACAATGTTACATTAGGCTGTTACACATCTATTGTCAGATATCGTTGTGTTGTTGGAGGTTGCCTTCAAGAAAACAATGAAATGACGTGCTACCGCCACCATCTGTTCCGGCACGTCATGACAGCGGTTTTAAAAATAGCCGGTTACCCCGTACACACTACGCCGGATATTAGGTGCTTTCAGATTTATTCACTCTGGAGAGCATTTCTGAAAAGCTCCGTTTTCAGGGGAGGAAAATGCCGTTTCAATGTGGACGGAGGGTCAAAACGAAGAGAAAAAGCTTCCATTACGGATTTATCTGGTCGAGTGTGGACATAGCCCGAGCTGATTCTTGCTCTGGGAGAATCTAATCAGAGTACTTGAATGTGGATACGAGGAACTTCAGGTAACAACCTGCTAAATCTGAAACCATTCTCAGATGAGTAGCTACTTATTATGTAAAATGCCAGACCTACCAAGGAAGCAATCTGTAATCTCGTTAGACTCTGTCGGAGCCGTCTCATTTAACTGCTTTGGACCAGTACGAGTGTAAAGGCACAAATACACAAGGCTGGGGTGGTCAGGACCATGAAACAATGTTGGTTGTAGCCCTGTACAATTACCAGTAAGAAGGTGACCCAGGTAGGTCAAGTGACCTTGAGCCAATGGGACGACCAGTTCAATTGATAAGGATCACTATAAGAGTCAGGAGTCCAAATATGCAGGGGTGATAACTCTCCAGCAATTGAGGATAAGGAGGACCCCTGGACATGTGGAGATTGCGACCGTGAGGAATGCCTGGCCAGCACAGACTCCTTTCCCGGGTAATATCTTTTCTCTTCATTGACTGCTCATGGAGGGTCAGGGATTCTAGTCGGGTGCAGACAGGTAGTTAGTTTGTGAACCCACGTGCTTTTTAGTTGAGACAATAAAAGTTACTTGTCGATAAATACAGATTCTCTGCAGCTCACTGATCATGATTACAAGGGGTGATTCTTGTAACAGAATTGGTTATAAAGTTACCCAAAACCATGAGTGCACAGTCAACAGTAGAATAACAATCGGATTTAAACTTTGGTGAACTTTAATTTTGACTCCCACTCCCCTCATTTGTGAATGTAATCCAGATAGCCGATATTGCTCTGACACACAATTGGCTTATCTATTTAATATATTTCTTTATAGACTTTGTTTAATATATACCTCTGCATTATAAACCTAGTAAAGACTTACTTCATCTGATCCTTCCCTAACATTCCGTTTCTATTTCTTCACTTATTTACATTATTTGGAGATACAGCACAGAACAACCCCTTCCAACCCAAGGAGCTGTGCTGCCCAGCAGCGCACCATTTTAACCCTAGACTAGTCTCAGGACAATTCATGATGACTAATCTGTATGGGTTTGGAATGTGGGAGTACATAGAAATTTACAGCACATTACAGGCCCTTCGGCCCACAATGTTGTACCGACCATGTAACCTACTCTAGGGACTGCCTAGAATTTCCCTAGCGCATAGCCCTCTATTTTTCTAAGCTCCATGTACCTATCTAAGAGGCTCTTAAAAGACCCTGTTGTATCTGCTTCCACCACCGCTGCCAGCAGTGTATTCTACACACCCACCACTCTCTGTGTGAAAAAGTTACGCCTGATATCCCCTAAGTATCTATTTCCAAGCACCTTAAAACTATGCCCTCTCATGTTAGCCATTTCAGCCTCTGGCCATCCACATGATCAATGCCCCTCATCACCTTAAACACCTCTATCAGGTCACCTCTCAACCTCCGTTGCTCTGAGGAGAAAAGGTTGAGTTCACTCAACGTATTCTCAAAAGGTACGCCCTCCAATCCAGGCAACATCCTTGTAAATCTCCTCTGCATTCTCTCTACAGTATCCGCATCCTTCATATAGTGAGGTGACCAGAACTGAACACAGTACTCCAAGTGGGGTCTGACCAAGGTCTGATATAGCTGTAATATTACCTCACAGCTCTCGAACTCAATCACGTGGATGATGAAGGCTCCCACACCATTCACTTTCTTAACAACTGTCAACCTGCTCAGCAGCTCTGAGTGTCCTACCGACACAGACCCCAAGATCTCTCAGATCCTCCACACTGCCAAGAGTCTTATCATTTATATTATACTCTGTCTTCAAATTGGACCTACCAAAATGAATCACTTCACACTTATCTGGGCTGAAGTCCATCTGCCACTTCTCAGCCCAGTTCTGCATCCTATAGATGTCCCACTGTAACCTCTGACTAACCCAGATTATCTACAACACCACTAACCTTTGTGTCATCAGCAAACTTACAAACCCACCCTTCTACTTCTTCATCCAGGTCAGTTACAGAAATCACAAAGAGGAGGCATCCCAAAACAGATCCCTGCGGAATACCACTGGTCACCGACCTCCATGCAGGAGACAGATCATCTGCAACCACCCTTTTCCTTCTGTGTGCAAGCCAATTCTGGATCCACAAAGCAAGGTCTCCTTGGATCCTATGCCTCCTTACTTTCTGAAGGAATCTTTCATGGGGAACCTTATCAAATGCCTTACTGAAGTCCATATACACTACATCCACCGCTCTACCTTCATCAATGTGTTTTGTTACTTCCTCAACGAATTCAATCAGGCTCACAAGGCACGACCTGCCGTTCGCAAAGCCATGCTGACTATCCCTAATCAGATTATGTCTCTCCAAATGCTCATAAATCCTGCCCACCACTGAAGTCAACACACTTGCCCACCACTGAAGTCAGACTCATACCTCACTACAGAACACTCAGAGGAAACCCACACACTTACAGGGAGGATGTACAAACTCCTTGCAGAGGGCACTGGAATTGAACACTGAACTCTAGGACGCCCTGAGCTGTAATGGCATTGCACTAATTGTTACAATAGCATGGCATCCTTTATTCTGTCTCTTATTTCTGATGCTATTCGCCTCCAACCCCTTCAGTACCTTCTTTTTGGTGCTTCCTTCCCATGTCCAACCCCTTCCAAACTTAGTTCAAACCCCCACTCTTCCCCACAATACCTCATTTTTAGTTGCCTCCTAAGAAACTAAACTTTGATCTAGGAAAAGGAAAACCCTGATCTCAGACCTCCACTGCACCCACTCACAGGGAAGCCTCAGGAGTAAACCGAGGCAGAGTCCAGGGCTGGAAATGGGGAGCGCGTTGAATGGAGAACTTGTTCTCCAAACTGGACTGGCCTGGCTGGTGTACCAGCTTGCACGTCGTCTGACAGGGCTGCACAAACAACGCAGCCAGCTAGGACACAACATCCATGGGCAATCCCAACCAATGGAGGGCCTGCCAGTGCTCCCCAAAGGAGCAGGGTGCTGTCTACGCCTCCACTCCCACCCCTGCTCAGCAGACAGCATTCAGTCACACCTCAATCCATACATACCTGACTGAAGCTGCCTTTCAGTATCGACTTCCTCGCTCTGTGGCCCTCCTGATTCTCCTCATGAGGCTGGGCCACATACTCCACATCTGCCATGCCCCCAGGCGTCTGGCTCACACACTCTGAAGGCAGGCTCCCCGTCTCTGCTGGTGCCCTCTGCACAAAGATGGATATGAGTCACACTATAAGACTAGCATCCTTTACAACATACAGCTTGGAAGACCTGTATTGTAAAGGGTTAATCTTTGCACCTGTCAAACATCTCACAATGACTGTAGCCTTGAAAGTACCAGGAACGGGTGCATGAGTAGCGGTTACTACTATGGGAATACACCATGAGAATGCAATACTGTGAGAACATAGTGAACACATGGGTGCTACTCATCAGGAGTGAAGATTGGTTCTGAAACAATCCTATGTATTGGTCCATTTACTGCGGTGCAGTGTTTCAAATGAGTGGAGAAGATATAAAAGTAGAGCAGTTCGGTTTGGCACTCTGGGGCTTCACTGACGGGCCAATCGTGCTCAGCCCATCGTTTGGCAGAATGGGAGGTGTGCTGCAGTGAAAGGAGCCCACGTGCACCTCGATGTGCATTTTACTACTCGCTCGGTTTTGTCCTAATAAACATAGTTTTGTAGTTCTGAGTTTGTGCCTTTCTGTCTCATTGAGTCGGATCCAAGAAGCTATTATTTTAATGAACTAGGACCGAAAACAAAATTTAAATAAAGTGAAACCTCTTCTGTCAGTACCGCTCTTCCACACCCACAACAAGGCCTGCCAAAGCTCAGGGATATCCCGGAGTCTAGCTATGGGGCACCTGGAGAAAAAAGAATTTAGCAAGGGAAGCCAAGGAGGTTTGGGTAGACCGGAAAAACCAGACGGAACCAAATTAATTTGTGTGCAGTTGATGCACTGATTATATAAGGTTGTACGCTGGGAAGCTACTTCCTCAGGGGCACAGAAGGCCTCTAGCAGCCAGAGAATGGAGATCTTCTGCTCCTACGCGCTCAGCAGTCAGTGAAGCCCCGTGCCAGTGTGAAGCTGACACTCGCAAGTCCACGCACAGTATGCTCCCACAAAGGCTACTGTGATAATGGACAAATAACCTATCTCAGTGATGACATTACTCTCCTCTACCGTCAGGCAGAAGGTACAAAATCCTGAAAGCACGTAACAACAGGCTCAAGGACAGCTTCTATCCCACTGTTATGAGGCTACTGAGCAGATATTTGTAAAATAAGATGAACTTTTGCCCTCATCACGGCCTTACAGAGCTTATCGTCTGCCTGCACTGTACTTTCTTTGTAACTGTAACACCAATTCTGCATTCTGTAACCACTTAGCTCTTCTCACTTGCCTATCACCTCCCCCGGTACCCGTCCTCCTTCCCTTTCTCCAAGGGTCCACTCTCCTCTCCTACAAGATTCCTTCTCCTCCAGCCCTTTTTCACCTATCACCTCTCAGCTTCTTACTTCATCCGCCCCCCCCCCCCCCCACACCACCCACCTCTGAACTCTAAGGAGAGAGGTCAGCTCCTCCTGTTAGGAGCGACACGAATGGCTGTCTACCCGTCCAGCAAACACTGCCCATGGACTCTGCAAGTACGCAATACCTGAGTGGCGCTGGGCCTGGAGATTGACTTCCGCGCCTTGTGCACCCTGGGCTTCTCTTCCTGAGTCGGAGCTGGTGCCAGAGTTGAGAAGGAAGCTGGGACTGGAACCTGCACTGAACCCGGTGCTGGGGATGGAGCAGGAGCCAGATGCGGCACTGGAACGACCTCATCCCCCGCTCGGCCGCTTGGCACACTAAGCAGATTCATAGCCAGGCTCTGCATGGAGTTGGGAGACCTGCTGACCCCGGACAGCGTCATCTTGGCACGATTGGTCACTGGACCCTTGGTGGGGGAGGCAGGGATGGTCTTGGCTGCATGTCCTGTGGGAGAAAGGAATCAGAGGCTCCATGATAGCATAGTGCTTAGCGCGACACCATTACAGCTCAGGGCATTCGGAAGCCCAATGTTCAATTCCGACGTTGTTCCGTAAGGAGCATTACGTACATCCTCCCCATGGAATGTGTGGGCTTTCTCCGAGTGCTCCGGTTTCCACCCATAGTCCAAAGACTAATTGGTTAACTGGTCATCGTAAATTGTCCTGTGATCGATTAGGGTTAATCAGATTGCTGGGACAGCGTGACTCAAGAGGCCTGAACAGCCTACTCCAGAATTTATCACTAAATTAAATGAGCAGCTCAGGAAGAAGCCACGCTTGCACATGACTGACCCTCCCCCCCCCCCATGAATGACCCCCCCACCACCCCCGTGACTGACCCCCCGCATGAACAAACCCCCCCGTGACTGACCCCCCCCACCACCCCTGTGATTGACACCCCATGAACAACCCCCCACACCCACCTGCCATGACTGACCTCCCCAATCCAGTGACCAAACCCCCTGTGACTGACCCTCCCTTCCAAAGAATCTCAGGGTTGTTATGTGCTAACATGTATGTACTCTGATAATAAATTTTACTTTGAACTTTGGAGTTAAAGGGGGGTGGGGTGTTGGGGCAGAGGGGGTACAGTTGCTGGAGAGAGTTTAAAAAGTGCTGAGGGAGGAGGAACCCAAGCTGGGAACACAGAAGGAGATTTACTCCAGATACCTTTCGGGAGCGGCTGAGTTGAGGTCCCTGTATCCGATGACTTGGTCTCCAAGCCCAAGCAGACGTCAGCAGGCGTGCATGGTCCCTCTCTGTTTCCCAGCTCACCGTCAAGGATGGCTGAGCCCACAGCGGCTTCTGCCTCAGGGGCCTCCGCAACTGCCTCCTGGCCAGCCCCGGAGTGAGGCACTTCTCTGCCGTGCTGTGAGCCGATGTTTCCCATCGAGCCGTTGGTACTGGCTGCAAGGTTTGCCGCCTGGCCTAGTCTCCTGGAGGGCAGCTCAGTAGCTTCACCGATCCCTGTAAACGCAAAACCCCAGCACGTTCACTCTCGGGAATACGGAGTGTGTAGCACCCTCCCCACACCATACAACGACACGGAGGATAAGGAACAATAACAAGACAGCAGGAACTGTCACTAACAGCATTAATATATCCGGATGCGTCACGTCTGGTATGGAAACACCAAAGCTCAAAATCGGAAAAGCCTACAGCCCAGTCCATCACAGGCAAAGCCCTTCCCACCAATGAACACATCCACACAGAATGCTGCCACAAGAAAGCAGCATCCATCAGCAAGCACCCCCACCATCCAGGCCATGCTCTCTTCATGCCTCTACCAACAGGTAGGAGGTACAGGAGACTTAGGTCCCACACCACCAGGTTCGGGAACAGTTATTACCCTACAGTCATCAGGCTCCTGAACCAACGTGGATAACTTCAACTGTCACCCCACCGCCCCCAATCACTAAACTGCTTCCACAACCTATGGACTCGCCTTCAAGGACTCTTCAACTCATGTTCTGGATATCTATTGCTTATTTATTACTATTATTTTGTTCTTATTGTTTTTGTATTTGCAGCTTGTTGTCTTTCGCACGTTGGTTGCCTGTCCTGTGTGTGGTTTTTCAGTGATTCTATGGTGCTTCTTTGTATCTACTGTGAGACAGAAACAGGTGAATTGATTATGGGGAGCAAGGACATGGCAGACCAATTGAATAATTATTTTGGTTCTGTCTTCACTAAGGAGGACATAAATAATCTTCCGGAAATAGTAGGGGACAGAGGGTCCAGTGAGATGGAGGAACTGAGGGAAATACATGTTAGTAGGGAAGTGGTGTTAGGTAAATTGAAGGGATTAAAGGCAGATAAATCCCCAGGGCCAGATATCCTGCATCCTAGAGTGCTTAAGGAAGTAGCCTAAGAAATAGTGGATGCATTAGTGATAATTTTTCAAAACTCTTTAGATTCTGGACTAGTTCCTGAGGATTGGAGGGTGGCTAATGTAACCCCACTTTTTAAAAAAGGAGGGAGAGAGAAACCAGGGAATTATAGACCAATTAGCCTGACATTGGTGGTGGGGAAACTCCTAGAGTCAGTTATCAAAGATGTGATAACAGCACATTTGGAAAGCGGTGAAATGATCGGACAAAGTCAGCATGGATTTGTGAAAGGAAAATCATGTCTGACGAATCTCATAGAATTTTTTGAGGATGTAACTAGTAGAGTGGATAGGGGAGAACCAGCGGATGTGGTATATTTGGATTTTCAAGAGGCTTTTGACAAGGTCCCACACAGGAGATTAGTGTGCAAACTTAAAGCACACGGTATTGGGGGCAAGGTATTGATGTGGACAGAGAATTGGTTGGCAGACAGGAAGCAAAGAGTGGGAATAAAGGGGACCTTTTCAGAATGGCAGGCAGTGACTAGTGGGGTACCGCAAGGCTCAGTGCTGGGACCCCAGTTGTTTACAATATATATTAATGACTTGCATGAGGGAATTAAATGCAGCATCTCCAAGTTTGCGGATGACACAAAGCTGGGCGGCAGTATTAGCTGTGAGGAGGATGCTAAGAGGATGCAGGGTGACTTGGATAGGTTGGGTGAGTGGGCAAATTCATGGCAGATGAAATTTAATGTGGATAAATGTGAAGTTATCCACTTTGGTGGCAAAAACAGGAAAACAGATTATTATCTGAATGGTGGCCAATTAGGAAAAGGGGAGGTGCAACGAGACCTGGGTGTCATTATACACCAGTCATTGAAAGTCGGCATGCAGGTACAGCAGGCGGTGAAAAAGGCAAATGGTATGCTGGCATTTATAGCGAGAGGATTTGAGTACAGGAGCAGGGAGGTACTACTGCAGTTGTACAAGGCCTTGGTGAGACCACACCTGGAGTATTGTGTGCAGTTTTGGTCCCCTAATCTGAGGAAAGACATCCTTGCCATAGAGGGAATACAAAAGGTTCACCAGATTGATTCCTGGGATGGCAGGACTTTCATATGATGAAAGACTGGATGAACTAGGCTTAAACTCGTTGGAATTTAGAAGATTGAGGGGGGATCTGATTGAAACGTATAAAATCCTAAAGGGATTGGACAGGCTAGATGCAGGAAGATTGTTCCCGATGTTGGGGAAGTCCAGAATGAGAGGTCACAGTTTGAGGATAAAGGGGAAGCCTTTTAGGACTGAGATTAGGAAAAACTTCTTCACACAGAGAGTGGTGAATCCGTAGAATTCTCTGCCACAGGAAACAGTTGAGGCCAGTTCATTGGCTATACTTAAGAGGGAGTTAGATATGGCCCTTGTGGCTAAAGGGATCAGGGGGTATGGAGGGAAGGCTGGTGCAGGGTTCTGAGTTGGATGATCAGCCATGATCATACTGAATGGCGGTGCAGGCTCGAAGGGCCGAATAGCCTACTCCTGCACCTGTTTTCTATGTTTAATACAGTATCTACAGCATCTACTGGATGCTGTCCAAGTTGCATGCCATCTTGGACAATGTCTCCCATCCACTACACAAGAGTACATTCAGCCAGAGACTCACTCCACCGAGATGCAACACAGAGCGTCATAGGAAGTCATTCTTACCTGTGGCCATCAAACTTTACAACTTCTCCCTTGGAGGGTCAGACACCCTGAGCCAATAGGTTGGTCCTGGACTTATTTCCTGGCATAATTTACATATTACTATTTAACTATTTATGGTTTTATTACTATTTAATTATTTATGGTGCAACTGTAATGAAAACCAATCTCCCCCGGGATCAACAAAGTATGACTACGACTATGACTATGAATGCCTACGGGAAAATGAATCTCAGGGTTGTATGTGTAATGCGTAAGTATTCTGATAGTCAACTTACTTTTCGTTTACTGCTGCACAATTCGGCCACAGACAGTCCCAAGCCCAGCTGGGAAAGGAGGAGGATTCGGCACGGGGCTAGCAAGCCCACAGGGCCGATCAACCTTCTATCATCCAGGATCACCACCAGTGCAACATGGAACGCTGTTCCACAGAATTTCACTTTGAACTTCGGGACGTAAGAAGCCAAGTACCAATGTCAGCAAGGCAAGAGCTAAACTGGAATCCCCAGGGAAAGCAGAAGAGAGAGCAGCCAAATGGCACCTTGAAAAGCTGACACTGAGAAGATGGGCTGCACCTGGGGAGCAGGAGAGAGGACTCTGGCCAGCTTCTGTCGGTGGCCTATGTCCCAGTAGGGGTGATGGGCTGACATACACAAAGACAAATTTATACAGCTGTACCATGGAGAGCATTATGACTGGTCGTATCACCAGCTGGTACGGAAGGGGCAGAGTGCATGAACCAGAAAACGCAGCCAGCTCTATCACGAGCACTAGCCTCCCCAGCACTGAGGACATCTTCAAAAGGTGAAGCCTCAAGAAGGTGACATCCATTATTAAGGACCTCCATCACCCAAGGATGCCCTCCTGTCATTGCCACCATAAGGAAGGAGGTTCAAGATACTAAAGACACACACTCAACAATTCGGAAACAGCTTCTTCCCCTCCAGCATCAGATTTCTGAATGGACAAAGAACCCAATGAAAACTTTCTCACAATATTTTCCCTCTCTTTTTGCACTACTTACCCCACCTCAGTGAAAAAAGCTTGCTTACATCTACCTTACCAATACTGTTCATAATTCTGTTACCTCTGTCAAATCCCCCTTCATTCTCCTAAGCTTGACAGACTGGCCCAGGACAGAGACCTTTGGTGAGCTGGTGTTTGCAGCCCATGTCCAGCAGGGCTGATGGCCTTGGCCCCACACACACACACACACACACACACACACACAAAGACCTCCTTTGTGGAGAGGAGCATCCTGTGAATCAGCGGAGACTACAGTCTGTCTACGTGCAGAGATACCGTAGCAATCTGGCAGTGCTTCCGCAGGGTATCCCTGCCTGCCTTCAGCTTCCAGCCCACCATCAATCTGCTCAGTTCACAAGATTAAAGGCCTGCCATCCCTGCTCTTCTGTCCATCACACTCCAGCGTGAACCTGCTCCACAGAACTTCCATCTCCGACCAACCTGCTGAACCCTCTGCACCCCAGTCAGTGCAGATCGGAAACATTTCCCCTCGCTGACAATCAACACCGGCGCATTGTCCTACTCGCTCCAAACCAGTGGTTCTCAACCTTTTTCTGCTCGTGGACCACTTGTGACTTTCATTTACATACATGGCTCCCACCCCCAAAGTCTCTGTTAGCTGCTAAAGTTTTTTTTGATCAACTGCACTAATATTTATGTTTTATGTCCTGCGTTTATGTTTTAACAGGTTATAGGTATTACACATTAAATACATTACAGATATATATGAAAAATAAAACTATTTCAAAGCTCTGAATAGGATACTTTATTTATAACATACATAATATTCTTCCAAACAGCAATGAGAAAGCACTTATTATTGTTACCTTGGGTATTTAGTGAGATCCTCACAACTGATGCAATCTAGTAAGCTTTGGAATAACTGGTTGCAACTTGGTTAAAAATAATCAAGGATGGTCTCTTTTCACAACATCAAGACCGTGTGGCTAGGCACAGTTCAAACATAGAACATTTCAGCACAGTGCAGGCCCGTCGGCCCACGATGTTGTGCCATCCTTTTAACCTACTCTAAGATCAATCTAACCCTTCTCTCCTCCATAACCTCTATTTTTCTTTCATCCACGTGCTTACCTACTAGTCTCTTCAATGTCCCTAGTGTATCTGCCTCTACCACTACCAGTAGCAGTGCGTTCTACAGCTGTAGGAATTTGCCCTTGCTTACTTAAGCCCATCACCACTTCTGGGGCATAGATCACCAACAGAAGCTTGTCATGTCCGTAAGGAAAACCAACCCCTGACATCCCCTTATACTTTCCTCCAAACAGCTCAAAATTATGTCCTCTTGTATCAACCATTTCCAACCTGGGAAAAAGTCTCTGGCTATCCACTTGATCTATGCCTCTTACCATCTTGTACACCTCTATCAAGTTACTTGTTATTCTCCTTCACTTGAAAAGAAAAGCCCTTTCTCACTCAACCTAACCTCATAAAACATACTCTCTAATCCGGTCAGTATCCTGTTAAGTCTCCTCTGCACGCTCGCTAAAGCTTCCAAATCCTTCCTATAATGAGGCAACCAGAACTGAACACATTACTCCAAGTCTGGTCTAAACAAGGTTGTGTTGGGCTGCAACATTACCTCACAGTTTTGAACTCAATGAAGACAAACACACAATAAGCCTTCATAACCAAACTATCAACTTGAGAGATCTATGGACATGGACGTTCCTCCACACTGAAGCACCTTGCCATTGCTGTTTCCTCCAAGCTCTGTGGGAGTGCGACCATGCAGTTACAGGTGTCCCCCACTTTTCCAACGATCGCTTTACGAAATCTCACTGTTACGAAAGACCTACATTAGTTACCTGTTTTCGCTAACAGAAGGTATTTTCACTGTTACGAAAAAAGGCAGCAAGCGAAAAAAAGCAGCGCGCGCCCCGAGCAGCCACTCCTCTCCCAGATTCGGAACTGCATTCCAGCCGGCTTTGCTCAAACACATGCCCGTGAGCATCCATTTGCAAGATGAGTTCTAACGTACCCGAAAAGCCTAAAAGAGCTTGTAAGGGTGTTACACTTCATGTAAAACTAGACATAATTAAGCCTTTCGATCGTGGTGAACGAAGTAAGGACAAAGTGAGTTTGGCTTGTGGAAGTTGATGAAGGTGATGCTGAAGAGGAAAGGATAACTATCGAAACCGAATGCAGTAGCGAACGGACCGAAAGTGAAGTCGTCCAGGAACTGAACGTGAAGCAACTGCGTGAGATTTTTGCTGCAATGATAAAGTACGACTTTAATTTTGAAAGGGTACGTCGATTTAGGGCATATTTGCAAGATGGTTTGAGTCCTTACAAAGAACTGTATGATAGAAAAATGCGCGAGGCTAAGCAGTCAAGCAAGCCTTCCACATCAGCCATAGCAGACGACGAACCTCGACCTTTGACATTGAGGCAGGCAGACATGGAAGATGACCTGCCTGCCCTGATGGAAACAGACGATGATGAGATGACACCCCAGTGTCCCACCACCCCAACCGCCAGGCCGTGGACAGATACCGATCCGTGAAGAATGCAGCAGTAGCCGGGACGCACCCAGCACATCTTTAAGAAAAAAAGCCGAAATAAACAAGCTAATTAATTAGGTGCCACCCGGCACGTAAATGTCGGCCCAGATCAGAGGCGGTTGTTATTTGGCATGATTTGGTAGGTTATTTTTGGGTCTGCGAACACTCATGAATTTTTCCCATATAAATGAATGGTAATGGCTTCTTCGCTTTACGACATTCCGGCTTACGAACCGTTTCATAGGAACGCTCTACCTTCAGATGGCGGGGGAAACCTGTACTGAACTGCTCCCACACACATGGCCTTTGTTGCCTCACAGTTGGAATTGGACGCAGTTAAAAAAGTTTATGAAACATGAAACATCTTCTTTGTTGTACTGTACTTCATTATACCCTTCAACTAATAAACAAAATGAAAATAAAAATATTCTTAACACTTCATTTTTACTTCCTATTATTGATATCTTGTTTAGCTTTGTTAATCAGTTATTTGGTCATTTAATTCTTCATTGTACATATTGACATGTTGACTTGATTACCTTAATGTATTTTTTTGTCGATCTTTAATAATAATTAATAAAAAAGATTTTAAAATGAAAATGAAAGTACGGTTTTTCAATTTTCATTCTAAATATTCATAGTATGCATATCACAAAGTAATATTACAAAGTAAGTCAAAGACATGTGCAGTTTTCAGTCTGCTGTGAGTGATAGTTGGTCAACAGCTGTAAAAACAATTAGAGGGAATGTTGCCTGCACTCTGCCTTCAAACTTGACCTTCCAAAATGAATCACCTCACACTTTTCCAGGTTAGGAATGGCTTCTTCCCCTCCTCCATCTGTAATCTGAACTGTCCATGGATCATAAATACTATCCTATTATTCCTCTTTCACATCATTCATTTTTAATGTCTTACACTCAGCTGCTGCCACAAACAACAAATGTCAACAATGACAAGCCATTACCGTCCGGTTGAGTGCAGCATCCTTTCGCCTTCCCCAGAACAGACTGGTGCAATTCTACACTACCACCATGAGACACAGGAGCAGAATTAGGCCATTTGGCCCATTGAGTCTACTCTGTCATTCAATCATGGCTGATCCTTTTTTCTTCTCCTCCTCAACCCCATATCCCGGCCTTCTCCCCGTAACCTTTGATGCTGTGTCCAATCAAGAACCTATCAAGCTCTGCCTTAAATACACCCAACAGCCTGGCCTCCACAGCTGCCTGTGGTAATAAATTCCACAAATTCGCCAACCTCTGGCTAAAGGAATTTCTCCACATCTCTGTTTTAAATGGACGCCCCTCCATCATGAGGCTGTGCCCTCTTGTGCTAGACTCTCCCACCATGGAAAACATCCTTTCCACGTCTACTCGTCTTTCAACATTCGAAAGGTTTCAATGAGATCCATCCCCCATCCTTCTGAATTCCAGCGAGTACAAATCCAGAGCTATCAAATGTTCCTCATATGATAACCCTTTCTTTCCCGGAATCATCCTTGAGAACCTCCTCTGAACCCTCTCCAATGCCAGCACGTCTTAGATGAGGAACCCAAAACTGTTCACAATACTCAAAGTGAGGCCTCACCGCGGCCTTATAAAGCCTCAGCATCACATCCCCGCTCTTGTATTCAAGACGCCTTGAAATGAATGTTAACATTGCATTTGCCTTCCTCACCACCGACTCAACTTGCAAGATAACCACAGAACCATAGAACATTACAGCACAGAAACAGACCTTTTGGTCCTTCTTGGCTGTGCCGAACTATTTTTCTGCCTAGTCCCACTGACCTGCACCTGGACCATATCCCTCCATACACCTCTCATCTATGTACCTGTCCAAGTTTTTCTTAAATGTTAAAAGTGAGCCCGCATTTACCACTTCATCTGGCAGATCATTCCACACTCCCACCACTTTCTGTGTGAAGAAACCCCCACTAATGTTCCCTTTAAACTTACCGGCCTATAATTTCCTGGATTACTTTTAGAGCCTTTTTTAAATAACGGAACAACATGAGCTATCCTCCAATCCTCTGGCACCTCACCCGTAGATACCAACATTTTAAATATATCTGCTAGGGGCCCTGCAATTTCAACACTAGTCTCCTTCAAGGTCTGAGGGAATACCCTGTCAGGTCCTGGGGATTTATCGACTCTGATTTGCCTCAAGATAGCAAGCACCTCCTCCTCCTCAATCTGTATAGGGTCCATGACCTCATTACTTGTTTGCCTTACTTCCACTGACTCCATGCCAGTTTCTTTAGTACATACAGACGCAAAAAACCCATTTCAGATCTCCCTCATTTCTTTTGGTTCCATACATAGCCAACCACTCTGATCTTCAAGAGGACCAATTTTATCCCTTACTATCCTTTTGCTGTAGAAGCTCTTTGGATTATCCTTCACCTTGACTGCCAAAGCAACCTCATGTCTTCTTTTAGCCCTCCTGATTTCTTACTTAAAGAAATTTTTTTGCACTTTTTATACTCCTCAAGCACTTTATTTGCTTCGTTTCCCATACATGTCGTACATCTCTCTCTTCTTCTTTATCAGAGTTCCAATTTCCCTTGAGAAACAAGGTTCCTTATTCTTATACACTTTGCCTTTAATCCTGACAGGAACATACAAACTCTGCACTCTCAAAATTTCTCCTTTAAAGGCCTCCCAACAATCACATCCTTGCCAGAGAACAATCTGTCCCAATCCACGCTTTTTAGATTCTTTCTCATTTCTTCAACTTTGGCCTTTTTCCAGTTTAGAACCTCAACCGAGGACCAGATCTATCTTTAGCCATGATCAAATTGAAACTAATGGTGTTATGATCACCGGAACCAAAGTGTTCCCCTACGCACACTTCCGTCACCTGTCCTGACTCGATTCCTAATAGGAGATCTAATATTGCATCCTCTCTAGTTGGTACCTCTATATATTGATTTAGAAAACTTTCCTGAACACATTTTACAAACTCTAACCCGTCTAGACCTTTAACAGTATGGGAATCCCAATCAATATGTGGAAAATTAAAATCCCCTACTATCACAACTTTATGTTTCCTGCAATTGCCTGCTATCTCTCTGCAGATTTGCTCCTCCAATTCTCGCTGACTATTGGGTGGTCTATAATACAAAACCATTAATGTGGTCATACCTTTCCTGTTTCTCAGCTCCACCCATATGGCCTCGGTAGACAAGCCTTCTAATCTGTCCTGCCTGAGCACTGCTGTAACATCTTCCCTAACTAGCAATGCCACCCCTCCCCCACTCTTCATTCCTCTGCCTGCATTACGTCTGAAACATCAGAACCCTGGAACATTAGGCTGCCAGTCCTGCCCCTTCTGCAGCCAAGTTTCACTAATGGCTATAATGTCGTAATTAAATAACCTTTAGGGTGTTCTGCACAAGGACTTCCTGGTCCCTTTGCATCTCAGATTTTTGGATTTTATCCCTGTTTGGAAAATAGTCTGTAAATTTATTTCTTCTATCAAAGTGCATGACCGTGCATTTTCCAACATTGTATTTCATCTGCCACTTTCCTGCCCATTCTCCTAATCTGTCATTTCCTTCTGCAACCTATCTGTTTGCTCAAAACTACCTGCTCCTCCACCAATCTTCATATCATCTGCAAACTTTGGTATTCACTAAGGAGAAGGATATTGAATTGTGTAAGGTAGGGAAAACAA
This sequence comes from Mobula birostris, assembly GCF_030028105.1. NCBI lineage: Eukaryota > Metazoa > Chordata > Chondrichthyes > Myliobatiformes > Myliobatidae > Mobula > Mobula birostris. The sequence continues at coordinate 205,714,997 of NC_092374.1, forward strand.
GAAGGGTAGTTATGGAAAGTATGATGATGAAAGAAGAGGAAGTACTGGTGCTTTTAAGAAATATAAAAGTGGATAAGTCTCCGGGTCCGGACAGGATATTCTCTAGGACCTCGAGGGAAGTTAATGTGGAAATAGCAGGGGCTCTGACAGAAATATTTCAAATGTCATTAGAAACGGGGATGGTGCCAGAGGATTGGCGTATTGCTCATGTTGTTCCATTGTTTAAAAAGGGTTCTAAGAGTAAACCTGGCAATTGTCGGCCTGTGAGTTTGACGTCAGTGGTGGGTAAATTGATGGAAAGTATTCTTGGAGGTGGCATATATAATTATCTGGATAGACAGGGTCTGATTAGGAACAGTCAACATGGATTTGTGCGTGGAAGGTCATGTTTGACAAATCTTACTGAATTTTTTGATGAGGTTACTAGGAAAGTTGACGAGGGTAAAGCGGTGGATGTTGTCTATACGGACTTCAGTAAGGCCTTTGACAAGGTTCCACACAGAAGGTTAGTTAGGAAGGTTCAATCGTTAGGTATTAATATCTAAGTAGTGAAATGGATTCAGCAGTGGCTGGATGGGAGACACCAGAGAGTAGTGGTGGATAACCGTGTGTCAGATTGGAGGATGGTATCTAGTGGTGTGCCTCAGGGATCTGTACTGGGTCCAATTTTGTTTGTCATATATATTAATGATCTGGATGATGGGGTGGCAAACTGGATTAGTAAGTATGCAGGCGATACTAAGATAGGTGGAGTTGTGGATAATGAAGTAGGTTTTCAAAGCTTGCAGAGAGATTTAGGCCAGTTAGAAGAGTGGGCTGAACGATGGCAAATGGAGTTTAATGCTGTTAAGTGTGAAGTGCTACATTTTGGTAGGACTAATCAAAATAGGACATACATGGTAAATGGTAGGGCATTGAAGAATGCAGTAGAACAGAGGGATCTAGGAATAATGGAGCATAGTTCCCTAAAGCTGGAATCTCATGTGGATAGGGTGGTGAAGAAAGCTTTTGGTATGCTGGCCTTTATTAATCAGAGCATAGGAGTTGGGATACAATGTTGAAATTGTATAAGGCATTGGTAAAGCCAAATTTGGAGTATTGTGTACAGTTCTGATCACCGAATTATCGGAAAGATGTCAATAAAATTGAGAGAGTACAGAGGAGATTTACTAGAATGTTGCCTGGGTTTCATCTTCTAAGTTACAGAGAAAGGTTGAACAAGTTGGGTCTTTATTCTTTGGAGCGTGGAAGGTTGAGAGGGGACTTGATAGAGGTATTTAAAATGATGAGGGGGATAGATAGAGTTGCCGTGGATAGGCTTTTTCCATTGAGAGTGGGGGAGATTCAAACAAGACAACGTGAGTTGAGAGTTAAAGGGCAAAAGTTTAGGGGTAACATGAGGGGGAACTTCTTTACTCAGAGAGTGGTAGCTGTGTGTACGAGCTTCCAACAGAAGTGGTTGAGGCCCGTTCGATGCTGTCATTTAAAGTTAAATTGGATAGATATATGGACAGGAAAGGAATGGAGGGTTATGGGCTGCGTGCAGGTCGGTGGGACTAGGTGAGAGTAAGAGTTCGGCACGGACTAGAACGGCCGAGATGGCCTGTTTCCATGCTGTAATTGCAATATGGTTATAAACCTGGCAACAAACCCATCTGTTCCATCATCTAAATCATTGATAAATTGCATAAAGTGAAGTGGTCCCAACACGAACCCCAGCAGAACCACTCGCTGCCTCCTACCAATCAGCCAATGCTCTAACCATCCCAGTAACCTTCCTGTAACACCACGCGCTCTTAACTTGGTAAGCAGCCTGAGTGGCACCTTGTTGGAGGCCTTCTGAAAGTCCAAATATACAACATCTGTTGCATCCCCTTTATCTATCCTACTTATAATCTCCGCAATAAATTCCAACAGGTTTGCCAGGCAAGATATTCCCTTAAGGAAACTCTGTTGACTTATCCTGTGTCACCAAGTGCTCCATGACCTCATCATCAACAATTCTTCCCCAACACTGAGGTTAGGCTAACTGGTCTATAATTTCGTTTCAGCTGCCTTCCTCCTTCTCCTGTGGAGTGATGTTTGCAATCCAGTCATCTGGCATCATGCCAGAGTCGAATGATTTCTGGAAGATCATTACTAATGCCTCTACAATCTCTACCACTACCTCTTTCAGAACCCTAGGATGCAGTTCATCTGGTACAGGTGACTTATGTACCCTTGGGTCTTTCAGCTTTTTGAGCACTTCTTCCATGTAATAGTAACTGCAGTCACTTCTCTTCCCTCACACCCTTCAATATCTGGCTAGTGTCTTCCACAGTGAAGACTGATACAAAATAATCATTTAGTTCATCTGACATCGCCTTGTCATCTGTTATTACATCTCTGGCCTATTTTCTAGCAGTCCTATATCCACTTGCATCTTTCTTTTATTTTGTACATACTTGAAAAAGCTTTTACTGTCCACTTTGATATTTTACAAGTTTGCTTTCATATTTTATCTTTTCCCTCCTAATGATTATATAAGTTGTTCTCTGTAGGTTTTTAAAAGCTTCCGAATCCTCTGTCTTCCCACTAACTTTTGTTTTGTTGTATGCCCTCTCTTTTGCTTTTACACTAGCTTTGATTTCCCTTGCCGCCACAGTTGTACTATTTTGTCATTTGAGTATTTCTTTGTTTTTGGAATACATCTATCTGGCACCTTCCTCTTCTCCTTCCAATTTACTTTGGCCAACTCCTCTCTCGTACCATCGTAATTTCCCTTACTCCACTGCTACATCAAACTTCACTTTCTCCCTATCAAATTTCAAGTTGAACTCAATCATATTGTAATCACTGCCTCCTAAGGATTCTTTTACCTTAAGCTCTCTAATCAGCTCCAGTTTATTACAAAAACACCCAATCCAGTATCGCTGATCCCCAGTAGTCTCAATGACAAACTACTCTAAAAAGACATCTTGTAGGCATTCAACGAACTCACTCTCTTAAGATCCATTACCAGCCTGATTTTCCCAATCGACCTGCATGTTGAAATCTCCCATGACTATCATAACATTGCTCTTCTGACACATCTTTTCTCTTTTAATCTGAGCCACATCCCAGCTTCTGTTTGGAGCCCTGTATATAACTGCCATCAGGTCCTTTTACTCTTGCAGTTTCTTAACTCATCCAACAAGGATTCAACATCTTCCGATCCTGCGTCACATCTTTCTACTGATTTGATGCCATTCTTTACCAGTAGAGCCACACCACCCCCTCTGCCTACCTTCCTATCACTCCGATATAATGTGTAACCTTGGACATTCAGCTCCCAACTACAACCATCCTTCAGCCACGATTCAGTGATGGCTACAACATCATACCTGGCAATTTGTAAAAGTGCAACAAGATCATCCACCTTGGTTCTTATACTCCATGCATTGAGATATAACACTGAGTACTATATTTGCTACCCTTTTGAATCTCCATCCCTAATTCACTGTTACTCACCCAGCTGGCTGCAATTTTGTCCTAACATCTGTCTGCTCTTCCTGACAGTCTGACTGCACGTTATCTTTGTTTTTTTTAACCATGTCCTTCCCTGAGCCCCTTCACTCTGGTTCCCAACCCCCTGCCAAATTAGTTTAAACCCTCCCCAACAGCTCTAACAAACCTGCCTGCGAGAATATTGGTCCCCCTCGGGTTCAGCTGCAACTCATCACTTTTGAACAGGTCATACCTCCCGCAGAAGAGATCCCAATGATCCAAGAAGCTGAAGCCCTGGCCCCTGCCCCAGCTTCTCAACCACGCATCTATCTGCCAAATCATCCTGTTTCTGCCCTCACTGGCGTGTGTCACGGGCAGCAATCCAGAAATTACTACCCTGGAGTTCTGCTTCTCAGCTTTCTACCTAGCTCTCTAAATTCTCTTTTCAGAACTTCTTTGTTTTTCCTTCCTGTGTCATTGGTACTAATATGTACCAAGACATCTGGCTATTCTCCCTCCCCCTCCAAAATGCTGCGAATGTGATCAGAGATGTCCCTGATCCTATATAACCATATAACAATTACAGCACGGAAACAGACCATCTCGGCCATTCTAGTCCATGCCGAACTCTTACTCTCACCTAACCCACCGACCTGCACACAGCCCATAACCCTCCATTCCTTTCCTATCCATATATCTATCCAATTTAACTTTGATCCCGGCACCTGGGAAGCAACATACCATTCAGGTATCCCATTCACATCCACAGGATATCTTGTCTGTTCCCCTGACTATCGAGTCCCCATCACTACTCTCCTCCTCCTTTCCCTTCTGCACCAGACCTATGCTCAGTGTCAGTAACCCAGTCTCTGTGGCATCCCACTGGGAGGTCATCCCCCAGAACAGTATATTCAAAGCGGTATACTTATTATTGAGGGGAATAGTCACAGGGGTGCCCTGTGCTAACTGCCTTTTCACATTTCCATTTCTCCTGGCAGGTCACCAGCCACACGACTCCTGCAACTATCAGGTCAGCTGAAAAGACTGCAGTCTACCATCACTTCAGGGTTTGCACGTGTCCACGATAAAGAAGCGGACAGGAAAATTCATTCCCAGCACTACCAACCCTGCAAATGGCTGTTTCCAAAAGCTCCTTTCTGGAAAGCGCTATAGGGCTATTAAAACAAAAACTTCACACCATGTTAAAAAGTTTCTTACATTCTAAATACAGTTGCAAGAAAAAGTTTGTAAACCCTTTGCAATTACCTGCTTTTCTGCATTAATTACTCATAAAATGTGGTCTAATCATCTAAGTCAAAATAACAGACAACCACAATCTGCTTAAACTAATAACACAGAGACAATTATTCTTTTCACGTCTTCATTGACCACTGTTGATCAATATTTCTGGAATACCATGCATGAACAGCTCTCTTCAGCTCATTCCACAGCATCTCAATTGTGTTAAGGTCTGGATACAAAACACAAATTTTCCTCTTTTTAAACCATTTTCTTGTTGATTTACTCTTGTGTTTCACAACATCCTCTTGTTGCATCATCCAACTTCTATCAAGTTTCAAGTGACAGACCGCTACCCTAACATTCTTTTACAAAATGCTTTGATATAATTTGGAATTTATTGTTCCCTCAACAATTGCAAGCTGTCCATGCCCTGAGGCAGCAAAACTGCCCCAAACCATGATTCTCCTTCCACCGAGCTTCACAGTGGGATGACGTTTTGGTGTTGGTGTGCAGTGCCCTTTTTCCTCCAAACATAGCACTATGCACTCCTGCCAAAAAGTTCAACTTTTGTTTCAGCTGTCCACAGAACATTGTCCCAGAAGCATTGTAGAACATCCAGGTTGTCTTTTGCAATTTTGAGATGTGCAGTAATTTTTGTTTTAAGAAAGCAGGTATTCTTCCATGAACACCATTCTTGTTCGTGTTTTTCTTGTAGTGGACACATGAACAGAGACCTTTGCAAGTTCTATAGATTTCTACAGGTCTTTTACTGTTATCCTTGGGTTCTTTTTCACCTCCTTCAGCATTGAACGCTCTTGGTATGATCTTTGCAGGATGCCCACTCCTCGGGAGAGTAGGAACAGTACAGAATTTCCTTCACTTGCAGACAATTTCTCTCACTGTGGACTGATGAACACTCAGGTGTGTTTTTATAGCCTTTTCCAGCTTCATGCATCTCTACAATTCTTCTTCTAAGGACTGAAAGTTGTTTTCATCGAGGCATGGTGCACATAAACGGATCTTTCTTGAAAAGAACAGGCTCTGTCAGTAACCTGACTTTGTGTGTCCTTTTTTATAGGGCAGGGCATTCACTTCCAATCTAATCTGATTGATTGGAACACCTGATTCCAAATAGCTTTTGTAGAAAGCATTACCCCAGAGGTTCATATACTCTTTCGAATTTAGACTGTGATTGTTTATATGGTGCACTCAGTATTGATGACAAGTACAATTGTTTGTGTGTTATTAGTTTAGACTAGTGGTCACCAAACTTTTTAAGCCCAAGATCCCCTACCTCGACCTCAGTGAAGGGCAAGATCTACCTATTAAATAGTTTAGAGAAAAAACACCTCAGATTGTACTTCTAATTTGAGGTCTTTTATTTGGGTGAATTGTATTTGAATTACACAAAATACTTTTGTCAAACTTTCAAATTAATTCAAACAAGAAAACACTGTAACTAGCATACCAAACAGGCCATAGCTGTCTTTCTTTAAGAATATTACAATACTTCAAACCTTTAATTCTAAGTTTCATTATTTAATTTTATTTCAACACGAAAAATAAATGAATAAAGATTGACTGTTGCACTCAGTGTGATGACTGGGGCTGAATACTTTCTGCTAGTTCCCTGAAATTTGGCTCATAACTACAGACAGCCAGTCTGAGACAGTCTGTGAAGTGTAGGGTTGCCAACTGTCCCGTATTCCCCCTGCTAAGGTAGAGCGTTCCTATGAAACCTTTCGTGCCGAAATGCTTAACACCGAAGAAGCAATTACCATTAATTTATATGGAAAAAAATTTTGAGCATTCCCAGACCCAAAAAAATAACCTACCAAATAACACATAAAACCTAAAATAACACTAATATATATTAAAAGCAGGAATAATATGATAAATACACAGCCTATATAAAGTAGAAATAATGAAAATTAAGCCAAAACCGACTGGTGGGGTAAAGAAAAGAAATCGGCACGTATGTGCATGCGCACACAGGTGCCCGCGCAAGGCTTCATGGTCATGGTAGTCTTTCTCAGGGTAAACACAAATGTCTCGGGATTTGACTGCTACTTTTGTCCGTTATTTGGGAGTGAGAAAGTTGACAACCCTAGTGAGGTGTCTGTCAGTAAGTCAACTCCTGTACTTAGATTTAATAATTTTCATCTGTGAAAATGCTCGGCCCCATCAGTAGTAATTGCCACCAGTTTATGAATGGGGATGTCATTTTCACAGACATTTTTTAAACTCATTGTAAATATCCTCACCTCTCGTTCTTTCCTTTAATTGCAAAAGAGTGAGGAAGTCCTCCTTTGTTGTAAAATCCTGGACAGCCATTCTGACAAATACAAGCTGAGCTGTTTGCATTACATCCAGGGATTCATCGAACTGTAGTGAAAAATATTCACGTCCTCTGACGGTGACTCTACCCTCCTTGTCACTGTTGCAGGGCCAAGCAGTATATTATGTATTGCGGTTGTGATGTCGTTGTTGTTTTTAAAGTCATTAAAAACAGTCTCTGCGGTAATGACCGTTGCTTCCTTGAATAAATCGCCATCTGTAAAAGGCTTCTTGTGTTCAGCCAAATGGTGACTTACACGAAATGATGCTTCAATTGCAGACTTATTTTGTGAAAAATGATTGCTGGGCCTTCAACCCCGATTTCAGCTCAACTTTCCAGGCACGAATTGCGCTCTTTGGGGGGTAGGTGTCTTTAAATTCCTGGTGGTTGGTGTTGCGGTGCCGCTCCAGATTCCCTCTTTTAGTCAGTGCTTGTGTTTGGTGGCACAACATACATACACACTTGTCTCTCACCAAGGTAAATAGAAATTCCTCTTCCCATTCTGGATGGAATTTGTATGTTTTCGCCTTCTTTCGTGGAGCCTCAGCTATGCTATCAGGGTATCACGAGTGATTGCCGATTGTGTCACCTCTGATCTGAGCCGACATTTACACGTCAGGCAGCACCTAATTAATTAGCTTCACACATCAAAGTCGCTGGTGAACGCAGCAGGCCAGGCAGCATCTCCAGGAAGAAGTACAGTCGATATTTCGGGCCGAGACCCTTCGTCAGGACTGATTAGCTTGTTTATTTCGAGCTGTTTTTCTTAAAAATGTGCTGCGTGCATCCCGACTACCGCTACACCACTGCCTGCTTCGCAGCCTGGAGGTTGGGGACCACTGCCGTATATTGATGTTTGCGACATTCTGTACTCTTATCTAATCTAATTGGTCACTTTGACGCAGCACAGGCTACGCTGAAAATGCAGTGCATGGCGGGGGAGCTACACACATGTGCACTGGGCAGATAGAACGGAACTAAACCCCCGCAACCCAGAGACAATCTCTCTTTACAAACAGCTTTTAGCAAAAATATTGCTATATTACCATTATCCTAATTAGTATTACTTACTTTTATAATGCTCACATTACAATAGTATTTGCGTAATTATTTTTGATTTTTCTTCAGGATCTACTGGGAAAGTCTGAAAGATCGACCAGTTGATCATGATCGACGGGTTGGCGACCCCTAGTGTAGACAGATTATGTTTGTCTATTATTTTGACTTAGATGAAGATCAGACCACATTTTTAGAGTAATTAATACAGAAAACCCGGTAATTGCAAAGGGTTCACAAACTTTTTCTTCCAACTGTACTTACAGGTATTTATGTATTTATACATAATTTAACCACTAACTTCATTTAGACACATAGAGCACATTACAGGCCCTTTGACCCAAAATGTTGTGCTGACCATGTAACCTACTCCAGAAACTGCCTAGAATTTCCCTACCGCATCGCCCTCTATTTCACTCTATTGATCATGTGGATAGTCAGAGGCTTTTCCCCAGGGCTGAAATGGTCAACACGAGAGGGCACAGTTTGAAGGTGCTTGGAAATAGGTACAGAGGAGATGTCAGGGGTAAGTTTTTTTTCCACGCAAAGAGTGGTGAGTGCGTGGAATGGGCTGCCAGCGGCGGTGGTGGAGGCAAATGCAATAGGATCTTTTAAGAGACTCCTGGATAGGTATATGGAGCTTAGAAAAATAGAGGGCGATGGATAACCTGAGGTAATTTCTAAAGTAAGTACATGTTCAGCACAGCATTGTGGGCCAAAGGGCCTGTATGCTGCTGTAGGTTTTCTATGTTTACTGAGCTCCACGTACCCATCTAAGAATCTCTTAAAAGACCCTTTTGTATCCACCTCTACCACTGTCATTGGCAGTTCATTCCAAGCACCCACCAATCTCCCTGTGAAAAACTTACCTCCTTCCAAGCACCTTAAAACTGTGCCCTCTCGTGCTAGCCATTTCAGCCCTGGGAAAAAGCCTCTGACTATCCACATGATCAATGCCCCTCATTGTACACACCTCTATCAGATCACCTCTCATCCTCCCATCGCTCCAAGGAGAAAAGGCCAAGTGCACTCAACCTATTCTCATAAGGCATGTCCCCCAATCTAGGCAACATCCTCATCAATCTCCTCTGCACTCTCTCTACAGTATCTACATCCTTCCTGTAATGAGCTGACCAGAAATGAACACAGTACTCCAAGTGGGGTCCAACTAAGATCTTGTATAGCTGTAACATTACCTCCCAGCTCTTGAACTCAATCCCATGGTTGATGAAGGCCAACACACCATATGCCTTCTTAACAACACTGTCAATTTGAGCAGCATTGAGCGTCCTATCGACATGGACCCCAAGATCTTGCTGACCCTCCACACTGCCAAGAGTCTTAACATTAGTATTATATTCTGTCTTCAAATTTGACCACTTCAAAATGAACCACTTCACACTTATCTGAGTTGAACTCCATCTGCCACTTCTCAGCCCAGTTTTGCATCCTATCAATGTCCCGCTGTAACCTCTGACAACCCTCCAGACTATCCACAACACCTCCAACCTTTGTGTCATCAGCAAACTTACTAGCCCACCCTCCTACTTCCTCATCCAGGACATTTATAAAAATCACAAAGAGGAGAGGTCCCGGAACAGATCCCTGTGGAACACCACTGGCCACCGACCTCCATGTGGGATATGAACTATCCACAACCACCCTTTGCCTTCTGTGGTCAAGCCAATTCCGGATCCACAAAGCAAGGTCTCCTTGGATCCTGTGCCTTACTTTCTGAATGAGCCTGGCAAGGGGAACCTTATCAAATGCCTTACTGAAATCCAGATACACTACATCCAGTGCTCTACCTTTTTGACATAATTCTGAATGTTGTTGCACGTCGTGCTCACTCCCACACACCACAGCAAATTCCTATTACACGTTCATATGTATGGTGAAAAATTAAACCCCACTCTGATTCCTCGTATGGTAAGTTTGCCCAAGTCCTTGTCTGAGCAACTTCTTGTCTCACTAACTCCATCCTCCTCACCTTCCTCGTACGATGAGGCAGCCTCAACACCCTCAGTCACCTGAGTCACAGCCAAGAAGATCGCATTACCATGGCCATCCCTTCCTGTGTCATTCTGCTGGCCATAAAATAATCAGCAAGGCCGCAGTTAAGTAGAGAATGTAGCCTCACCTATATTTCCTTTTCCGCCAGGACTCGATTCCAGCACGACAAGCTCTGGTTCTGCGGCAGGCTGGGCCGTGGCACTGTGCTCACACTGGGAAGGAAAGGGTTAAAGGAGTAAAGCAAGAGGTCCCGACAGAAAAGCGATTGTGTAAGAATTCCCAGCATCCCATCGACCCTGGCCAGCAGTCCAACCATCAGTAAGAGACAGTACAACCATATGCTCTTCCAGTGTCTCAAAGCCTACACAGTAAATCTGGATATCTAACACAGAAACACTGGGTCTTTAGGGTCGTTATAGCCGGGGTGGTAATGGGGATAAGCTCCGACTACCAAATAAATGCTCCCAATGGCATGCACCTCAAACAGCCTGTGGCAACCAAGTCCAGCTCCTGGCCTGCATATGTGGCTCAGCTACTAAGCCCAACAGAAATTTCCATGGACAGGGAAGTGACAAAGGTGGGCTACTGGCACCGCAAAACCAGTCACTTCAGGCTGCTAGTGCCAAACTGTATCGGTCTGTGCCGTTTCTTTGGATTCATCAGCTGCACGGACAGGAGGAGCCTGCTGCAGGAGCAACAGCTTGCGCTCCGCATCGTACTGCCTTGGCTTGCATATCGTGTAGACAGCTAGGACTCAACATCCATGGTCCACCCCCAACCAACCGAGGGTCTCATAACGCAGGAATATTGGCCATTCCACCAGCCAGCATTTCCCTTCCGCTCGAGATTCTGCTCACCTTATAGAGATTAGCACTTGACATGTGTACATCCAAACATCAAGTGGAATGCATCACTTGCATCAAATCAAATCAGCGAGGTTTATGATGGGGGCAACCTGCAAGTGTCGCCATGCTTCTGGCACCAATTGCTACAACTCACCGACCCTAACCCATACATCTTTGGACTGTGGAGAAACCCATGCGGTCACAGGGCGAGTTGTAGGCCTGAAGTCTAATGTGGTGTTGTGTTGTCACGTAGTCTAGTGTGGTTTTGTGTAGTTTCAGGTAGTCTAGTTTAGTTTTGTGTTGTTTCAGATAGTCTCATGTAGTTCTGCATTGTCACGTAGTCTAGTGTAGTTTTGTGTTGTTTCAAGTAGTCTAGTGTAGTTTTGTGTTGTTTCAGGCAGTCTAGTGCAGTTTTGTGTTGTTTCACGTAGTCTAGTGTAGTTTTGTGTTGTTTCACATAGTCTAGTGTAGTTTTGTGTTGTTTCAGATAGTCTAGTGTAGTTTTGTGTTGTTTCATGGTCTCGGAGGACTGTTGTTTCATTTTTACTGTGTACTGTACTAACAGTTATAGTTGAAATGACAATAAAAGCGACTTGACTCGAGGTTACAATCAGATCAGGATTGAATGGAGGAGCAGGTTCATGACCCAGGATGGCTCTGGGACCGTACTCACAGCAGTTTAGAAGAATGAGAAGGGATCTCATTGAAACCTGTTAAATATTAAACCTAGATAGAGTGGATGTGGAGAGGATGTTTCCTGTAGCGGGGTACTCTGGGATCAGAAGGCATAGTCTCGATAGAGGGATGTCCACGAAGAACAGAAATGAGAGGAATTTCTTTAGCCAGAGGGTGGTGAATCTGTGAAATTCACTGCCACAAACAGTTACGGAGGCCAAATTAGTGGGTGTATTTAAAGCGGCAGATAATAGATTCTTGATTAATCTGGATGTCAAAGGTTATGGGGAGAAGACAGGAAAATGGAATGGAGATGGATAATAAATCAGCCATAAAGCCTGCGTTTTATGGTCTTAGGGGCCTGTGGCCTGTGCTTGCTCCTCATTCATATATCCTCTTACGTTACATACATAATTAGCAGGATTCATGTTTGAGTACTTTTTTAATCTGTGAAATTGTTGTGGTTTAAAAAATACACGTCTTTTGAGCACGGCATAAAGCTAGGCGTTCACAGGAACTTTAAATTTCAGCTTTTATAAGTGTAAAGTTCATCATTTTCAAGCTACAAGTTGTTGTCAAGCTTCAAAAAAGGCTCCGGTCACAATAAAGGGACGGCCTCCTACCCCTAACGATGCATAAACTGTGTTCAGAACGAAATCGGTGGGGAAAACTTGCACTCTACACATGGTTCAGGGTTCCACAGTCGTCCTAATAACATCAGTCACCCACTACTCTGAGTACTTAATTACACCAAAACCCGGGGTGGGGGTGGGGGTGGGGAATAGCAAACAGATTCGCGGTAACCGAGATTACAATAAGAGTATCTCCAATTCGTGCCCAAGTCCGTTTAATGTGTGATTTAAACCGGGATCCGGGAGTACATTCATGCTCTATCCAGACAAAATCGTGCCCGACAATCAGCCCACCCCTAACTCGGTATAGTGCGCATCCTACAATAGAAAAAGGAGAACTAATGCGCTACTCACACTCCGGGGTTCCGCAGATTCCTACCACAGCATACTCCGTCCCCGCTCAACATTGCACATTGTATGCTCCCGGTGGAAAACGGGGGAAGGGGGAAGGGAGAAGATAATGCGCTAAACAGGGCGCGGGGCACACACTCGCAATGGCTGGCACGCTCCTAATCCTGTATACCACAATTCCAAAGGGGAAAAGGCAGAGGACAAATGAACCACCCAGGGTCTGGGGCCCCGTCCGTCAATCACTTGGCTCCGCCCCCCTTTAGCTTCACAAAGCGCCTGTCCCATGGCCTCCGTTCCGTCGGAGCCGCGTCGGGACCCAAGGCAAGGGAAGGGAGAAGGAAACGGGGCCTCGGTTCCAAAGCAAGCGGCGTCGGGCAAGGTGATGGGAAGCGGACGATGCGAAAGAGCGACCGGGAGCAGGAACCGACGAGGTCTCGGTACCGGCGAAGTGAGAATGCATCCCCTCAACCGTTCTCTCACCTCAGCATCCAGGGAAGCCATGGCTCCCAACCCGTAACGTCAGCGCGTAGGGACATGGGCGGGGCCAGCCGAACGGAGAAGGCGGGGCCTAACCGCGGGCCATCCACTTAAAGGGGCAGCGCCCCCCAAGATAGCGTCTTTCCCCATCCGAGTTTTGCGATTTTAACCCTGCGTACCTCCATACCTCTTCCAGTGTTGTTCATATTCCAACCAGACATTTTTACCCATTATGTTATATCGTAGACCAACCTGCCTGTCTACTCACCCCTTGCTCTTTCAAGAGCAGACTCTCCAGATCCAGTCTCTTGCTTTTTGCCCCCGCAACTTTGTAAAAAACTTTCTCTCCAGTGCCGACCTAATTCCCGTGTAAAAGGTCCTGGCAAATGTGGCAAGAAAGATGGGACAGGGAGGGAAAAGGGAGGCATTTATATCAAATAAAAAAGAAGTGTTGCAGGTACTAGCATAGGTAGTGGGTACAGAAGAGAGGAGACTGTGTGGACTCGGTTAAGGCTGGGGCACTGTGCATTAAAGAAAACATTTGAAAATGATAGGGAAACACCAGACGGTATTGTATAAGGAATGTCAGGAAGAGGAGTCAGTAGAGCATGTAGTTCTGAGTTGCAGGAAGTATGGGATACAGAGAGAGGTGATGAGAATTAATCTTAGGGAATTGGGGATGCAGGAATTCACATTAAAAGGGTTGCTGGGCATGGGTGAGAGAGCACAAGTCCGGGTATTTTTAGCATTTTTAAGGGGTACAGGGGTTTTTTTTATAGGATATGACGGATAGACAGGAATAGAGTACAAGGATGGTCAAAGATGGGAGGGTGAAGTGTAGGTTTGTGTGTGTGTGAGAGAGAGAGAGAGAGAAAGAGAGATTGGGTGAAGGGATTTAGAATGTAAGTCTAATCGCTCACTCCGGGGCAGAAGGTGGCGGTGATGCACCATTAAGCTGGGTGCCAACGGCCGTAAAACAAGATGGAGAAGAAGCAGAAAGATCCTGGCAGAACCAATTTCTGCCACATTTGGCATGAAAAAATGTCTCGTCTCAAATCCTGGTTCAAAGTTAATTTATTGTTAATGGACCATTAATAATGGAGTATTAATAAATTTATTATTAATACAACTTGAGATTCATTTTCTTTCAGTCATTTACAGGAAAATTTTAAAAATACAATAGAATTTTACAAAAAAATGTATTTAAGAGGCATACATCATTAAGGACCCACGCCACCAGGTTCAAAGATAGTCACTAACCCTCAACCATTATGCTCTTGAACCAGAGGGGGCAACTTCACCACTCAGCTTCACTGAATTGTTCCCACAACCCATGGACTCACTTTTAGAACTCTTATCTCATATTCTCGATATTTATTGCTTCTATTTTTCTTTTTCTATTTGCACAGTTTGGTGTCTTTTGCACATTGCGTATTTGACTACCTGTCGGGTTGTCTTTCATTGATTCTATTGTGAATGCCCGCAAGAAAAGGTTAATGAAGGCAAGGCAGTGGATGTTGTCTCCATGGTCCTCAGTGAGTATTTGACAAACTCCCGCATGGGAGCTTGGTCAAGAAGGTTCAGTCGGTCAGCATTCAGGATGAGGTAGTAAATTGATTAGATATTGGCTTTGTGGGAGAAGCCAGGGAGTGGTAGTAGATGGTTGCCTCTCTGACTGGAGGCCTGCGACTAGTGGTGTGCCGCAGGGATCAGTGCTGGGTCATTTGTTGTTTGTCATCTATATCAATATCTGGATGATAATGTGGTTAACTGGATCAGCAAACCTGTGGGTGACACCAAGAGTGCGTGTGTAGAGAACAGCGAGGAAGACTACCAGAGCTTGCAGTGTGATCTAGGCCAGCTGGGAAAAAATGGGCTGAAAAAATAGCAGATGGTATTTAATACAAACAAGTGCGAGGTGTTGCACTTTAGTATGACCAGCCAGGGTAGGTGTTACAGTGTACCGAGAAGTGCCGGAGAACAAAGGGATCTGTGAATAATTCATTGAAAGTGATGGCACAGGTAAATAGCTTTTGACACTTTGGCCTTCATAAATCAAAATGTTGTTCACTCCTCTACTATCAGATTTTTCTTCTCCAGCCCTTGACCTTTCCCACCCACCTGGCTTCACTTATCAGTTTCCAGCTAGCCTCTTTCCCCTCCCCTCCCCCCCACATTTTTATTCTGGGGTCTTTCCCTTCTTTCTCAGTCCTGCAGAAGGGTCCCAGCCTGAAATGTCAGCATCTGCAGAATTCCTCGCGTTTGCATTTTTAAATTCACTACTGCGAAGCTTCTTCCGGTGAGGCCTGTGCTGAAGAAGTTTAAATCTTCTCTTTGATGGGAGTTCAGTGAAACCATCTCTCGCTGCTCCCCATCAGTAATTTCTTCGGCTCTTCAACTTTTCTACCACATTTTGACTCAGACTCGCTCCTATCATTTTGGATCTCCCCCTCCCCCTCCCACTTGCAAATCTCTTACTAGCTCTCTTTCAGTTAGTCCTGACGAAGTGTCTCGGCCCGAAACGTCGACTGCACCTCTTCCTAGAGATGCTGCCTGGCCTGCTGCATTCACCAGCAACTTTGATGTGTGTTGTCAACTGTTTACTTTTTCCATAGGTGCCGCCTAACCTGCTAACTTCTTCCTGCATTTTTTGTTGTGTACTGTTTTGAGTACAGGAGACGGGATGTTCTGTTGAAGTTGTATGAGACGTTGGTGAGGCCTAATTTGGAGTATTGTGTGCAGTTTTGGTCACCCGCCTACAGGAAGGATGTAAATAAGGTTGAAAGAGTACAGAGAAAATTTCCAGTCGGGTCTGGTGGACCTGAGTTATAAAGAAAGTTTGAACAGGTTAGGACTTTATTCCTTGAAAGGAGATTTGGTAGAGGTGTACAAAATTCTGAAGGGTATAGAAACATAGAAACATAGAAAATAGGTGCAGGAGTAGGCCATTCGGCCCTTCGAGCCTGCACCACCATTCATTATGATCATGGCTGATCATCCAACTCAGAACCCCGCCCCAGCCTTCCCTCCATACCCCCTGACCCCCGTAGCCACAAGGGCCATATCTAACTCCCTCTTAAATATAGTCAATGAACTGGCCTCAACTGTTTCCTGTGGCAGAGAATTCCACAGATTCACCACTCTCTGTGTGAAGAAGTTTTTCCTAATCTCGGTCCTAAAAGGCTTCCCCTCTATCCTCAAACTGTGGCCCCTCGTTCTGGACTTCCCCAACATCGGGAATAATCTTCCTGCATCTAGCCTGTCCAATCACTTTAGGATCTTATACGTTTCAATCAGATCCCCCCTCAATCTTCTAAATTCCAACGAGTACAGGCCCAGTTCATCCAGTCTCTCTTCATATGAAAGTCCTGCCATCCCAGGAATCAATCTGGTGAACCTTCTTTGTACTCCCTCTATGGCAAGGATGTCTTTCCTCAGATTAGGGGACCAAAACTGCACACAATACTCCAGGTGTGGTCTCACCAAGGCCTTGTACAACTGCAGTAGTACTTCCCTGCTCCTGTACTCGAATCCTCTCGCTATAAATGCCAGCAGACCATTCGCATTTTTCACCACCTGCTGTACCTGCATGCCCAATTTCAATGACTGGTGTATAATGACACCCAGGTCACGTTGCACCTCCCCTTTTCCTAATCGGCCACCATTCAGATAATAATCTGTTTTCCTATTTTTGCCACCAAAGTGGATAACTTCACATTTATCCACATTAAATTGCATCTGCCATGAACTTGCCCACTCACCCAACCTATCCAAGTCACCCTGCATCCTCTTAGCATCCTCCTCACAGCTAACACTGCCACCCAGCTTCGTGTCATCCGCAAACTTGGAGATGCTGCATTTAATTCCCTCATCCAAGTCATTAATATATATTGTAAACAACTGGGGTCCCAGCACTGAGCCTTGCGATACCCCACTAGTCACCGCCTGCCATTCTGAAAAGGTCCCGTTTATTCCCACTCTTTGCTTCCTGTCTGCTAACCAATTCTCCACCCACACCAATACCTTACCCCCAATACCATGTGCTTTAAGTTTGCACACTAATCTCCTGTGTGGGACCTTGTCAAAAGCCTTTTGAAAATCCAAATATACCACATCCACTGGTTCTCCCCTATCCACTCTACTAGTTACATCCTCAAAAAATTCTATGAGATTTGTCAGACATGATTTTCCTTTCACAAATCCATGCTGACTTTGTCCGATCATTTCACCGCTTTCCAAATGTGCTGTTATCACATCCTTGATAACTGACTCCAGCAGTTTCCCCACCACCGACGTTAGGCTAACCGGTCTATAATTCCCCGATTTCTCTCTCCCTCCTTTTTTAAAAAGTGGAGTTACATTAGCCACCCTCCAATCCTCAGGAACTAGTCCAGAATCTAACGAGTTTTGAAAAATTATCACTAATGCATCCACTATTTCTTGGGCTACTTCCTTAAGCACTCTAGGATGCAGACCATCTGGCCCTGGGGATTTATCTGCCTTCAATCCCTTCAATTTACCTAACACCACTTCCCTACTAACATGTATTTCGCTCAGTTCCTCCATCTCACTGGACCCTCTGTCCCCTACTATTTCTGGAAGATTATTTATGTCCTCCTTAGTGAAGACAGAACCAAAGTAATTATTCAATTGGTCTGCCTTGCTCCCCATAATCAATTCACCCGTTTCTGTCTGCAGGGGACCTACATTTATCTTTACCAGTCTTTTCCTTTTACATATCTATAAAAGCTTTTACAGTCAGTTTTTATGTTGCTTGCCAGTTTTCTCTCATAATCTTTTTTCCCCTTCCTAATTAAGCCCTTTGTCCTCCTCTGCTGAACTCTGAATTTCTCCCAGTCCTCAGGTGAGCCACTTTCTCTGGCTAATTTGTATGCTTCTTCCTTGGAATTGATACTATCCCTAATTTCTCTTGTCAGCCACGGGTGCACTACCTTCCTTGATTTATTCTTTTGCCAAACTGGGATGAACAATTGTTGTAGTTCATCCATGCAATCTTTAAATGCTTGCCATTGCATATCCACCGTCAATCCTTTAAGTGTCATTTGCCAGTCTATCTTAGCTAATTCATGTCTCATACCTTCAAAGTTACCCCTCTTTAAGTTCAGAACCTTTGTTTCTGAATTAACTACGTCACTCTCCATCTTAATGAAGAATTCCACCATATTATGGTCACTCTTACCCAAGGGGCCTCTCACGACAAGATTGCTAATTAACCCTTCCTCATTGCTCAAAACCCAGTCCAGAATAGCCTGCTCTCTAGTCGG
Source organism: Mobula birostris (assembly GCF_030028105.1). NCBI lineage: Eukaryota > Metazoa > Chordata > Chondrichthyes > Myliobatiformes > Myliobatidae > Mobula > Mobula birostris. The sequence continues at coordinate 205,733,376 of NC_092374.1, forward strand.
TTCCTCGACATGTTGGTTCAAAAAACCATCCCGCATACATTCCAAGAAATCCTCTTCCTCAGCACCTTTACCAATTTGGTTCACCCAATCTACATGTAGATTGAAGTCACCCATTATAACTGCTGTTCCTTTATTGCACACATTTCTAATTTCCTGTTTAATACCATCTCCGACCTCACTACTACTGTTAGGTGGCCTGTACACAACTCCCACCAGCGTCTTCTGCCCCTTAGTGTTACGCAGCTCTACCCATATCGATTCCACATCTTCCCGGCTTATGTCCTTCCTTTCTATTGCGTTAATCTCTTCTTTAACCAGCAACGCCACTCCACCTCCCCTTCCTTCATGTCTATCCCTCCTGAATATTGAATATCCCTGAACGTTGAGCTCCCATCCCTGGTCACCCTGGAGCCATGTCTCTGTGATCCCAACTATATCATAATCATTAATAACAATCTGCACTTTCAATTCATCCACCTTATTACGAATGCTCCTTGCATTGACACACAAAGCCTTCAGGAGCTCTTTTACAACTCTCTTAGCCCTTATACAATTATGCTGAAAAGTGGCCCTTTTTAATGCTTGCCCTGGATTTGTCGGCCTGCCACTTTTACTTTTCTCCTTAGTACTTGTTGCTTCTACCCTCACTTTACACCCCTCTGTCTCTCTGCACTGGTTCCCATCCCCCTGTTGTGAACTAACCTCCTCACGCCTAGCCTCTTTAATTTGATTCCCACCCCCCAACCATTCTAGTTTAAAGTCACCTCAGTAGCCCCGGCTAATCTCCCTGCCAGGATATTGGTCCCCCTAGGATTCAAGTGTAACCCGTCCTTTTTGTACTGGTCACGCCTGCGCCAAAAGAGGTCCCAATGATCCAAAAACTTGAATCCCTGCCCCCTGCTCCAATTCCTCAGCCACGCATTTATCCTCCACCTCATCGCATTCCTACTCTCACTGTTGCGTGGCACAGGCAGTAATCCCGAGATTACTACCTTTGCGGTCCTTTTTCTCAACTCCCTTCCTAGCTCCCTGTATTCTTCTTTCAGGACCTCATCCCTTTTCCTACCTATGTCATTGGTACCTATATGTACCATGATCTCTGGCTCCTCACCCTCCCACTACAGGATATCTTGGACATGATCAGAAATATCCCGGACCCTGGCACCAGGGAGGCAAACTACCATCGGGTCTCTGGACTGCGTCCACAGATTCGCCTATCTGACCCCCTTACTATCGAGTCCCCTATCACAACTGCCCTCCTCTTCCTTGCCCTACCCTTCTGAGCTACAGGGCCAGACTCTGTGATGGAGGCCACTGTCGCTTCCCCCGGGTAAGCTGTCCCCCCCCCAACAGTACTCTAACAGTTGTTAGAAAGGGTAACTGCAAGCAGGCCTTTCCCACTGGGGTTGGGTGGTCAATAAATAGAGGTCATGGGTTAAGGGTGAAAGGTGAAAAGTTTAAGGGGAACATCTTCACTCAGAGGACTGTGACAGTGTGGAGCGAGCTGCTGGTGCACGTGAGCTTGATTTCAACGTTTAAGAGAAGTTGGGATGGGTGCATAGCTGGAGGGTCATGGTCCCGGTGCAGGTCGATGGGAATAGGCAGTTTAAATGGCTCGGCATGGACTAGATGGGCCAAAGGGCCTGTTGCTGTGCTGTACTTCTCTATCACTCTGTGACCCTAAAATAAATCTCAGCATTGTATATACTTAGATAACAAATTAACATTGAAATTGATATAAACAGATAAAGGTGATCAAACAACCAATGTTGTTTGTTGTCTTTACCCCGAAAGACAGAACAATGCAGGCCATTCGGCCCACAATGTTGAGGGAGAAGGATTGCCAAACGGTTCCAGGGAGGAGGGGTCCCAACCCTGGGGTGGGGGGAGTTCTTGGGTGTCAACATCGCTGAGGATCTGTCCTGGATATCCCGACATATTGATGCAGTTACAGTGAAGGCACAACATCGGCTATATTTCATTAGGAGTTCGAGGAGGTTTGGTGTGTCACTGAAGACACTCGCAAATCTCTACAGATGTACCGTGGAGGGCACTCTGGCTGGCTGCATCGCCGTCTAGTACGGAGGGGCCACCGCACATGTTCGGAGTAAGCTGCAGAAAGTTGTAATCTCAGCCAGCTCCATCATGAGCGCGAGATCCAGGACACGTTCAAAAGCTGATGCCTCGGAAAAGCGGCATCCATCATTAAGGAATCCTCAACACTGACGCTGCCCCTTCTCATTCCTACCGTCAAGAAGGTGGTGCAGGAGACTAAGACACACATTTGACATTTCAGGAATAGCTTCTTCCCCTCTGCTATCAGATTTCTGAATGGACTTGCACCCGTGTATTTTTCTATCTCTTGTATATCCTAAAACAGATAAAGAGAACCCAATTAAATGAATAACACAAAAAAAATTATACTTATTGAATTGAATTGACTTTATTTCTTACATCCTTCACATACATGAGGAGTAAAAATCTTTACGTCTCTGTCTAAATGTGCAATGTGCAATCATAGTAATTTATGATAAATAGAATAGTCAGTGTAATATAAAGTATACTTAACTCAGCGCAATTTAAACAGTCTGATGGCCTGGTCGACAAAGCTGTCCCGGAGCCTGCTGGTCCTGGCTTTTACGCTGCGGTACCGTTTCCCAGATGGTAGCAGCTGGAATAGATTGTGGTTGGGGCTTCTCGGTTCCCAAGGATCCTTCGGGCCCTCTTTACATAGCTGCCTCTGTAAATGTCCTGAATCATGGGAAGTTCACAACTACAGATGCGCTGGGCTGTCCACACCACCCTCTGCAGAATCTGCAATTAAGAGAGGTACAGTTCCCGTAGCAGGCAGTGGTGCAGCCAGTCAGGATGCTCTCAATTGTGCCCCTGTAGAAAGTTCTGAGGAACCAAAGTTCCTCAACCGTCTGAGGTGAAAGAGGTGCTGTTGTGCCTTTTTTCACCACACAGCTGGTGTGTACAGACCATGTGAGGTCCTCGGTGATGTGGATGCCGAGGAACTTAAAGCTGTTTACCCTCTCAACCCCAGATCCATTCATGTCAATAAGGGTTAGCCCGTCTCCATTCCTCCTGTAATCCACAACCAGCTCCTTTGTTTTTGCGACATTGAGGGAGAGGTTGTTTTCATGACACCACTGTGTCAGAGAAATGACTTCTTCCTTGTAGGCCACCTCGTTGTTGTTTGAGTTTAGGCCAAATCAATGTAGTGTCGTTGGCAAATTGAATTAGCAGATTAGAGTTGTGAGTGGTGACACAGTCATGGTTATACAGGGAGTAGAGGAGGGGGCTTAAGACACAGTCCTGAGGGGCACTGGTTTTGAGGGTCAGAAGGAATGGAGGTGAGGGAGCCCACTCTTACAACCTACTGGTGATCTCTCAGGAAGTACAGGATCCAGCTGCACAAGGCAGGGTCAAGGCCGAGGTCTCTGAGCTTCTTGTTGAGCCTGGATGGAACTATGGTGTTGAATGCTGAACTGTAGTCCAAGACCAGCATCCTTCTTCTCCAGATGTGTAAAGACAGTGTGGGGAGCTGTGGCTATTGCGTCATCTGTCGATCGGTTGTGTCAGTAGGCGAATTGTAGGGGGTCCAGTCTGGGTGGTAGCAAGCTGCAGATGTAATCCTTGACCAGCCTCTCAAAGCATTTGCTTATCATTGAGGTGCGTGTGACAGGACACTAGTCGTTCAGGCATGTTACCTTGGTCTTTTTTGGTACAGGGACCATGGTGGATAATTTGAAGCAGGAGGGCACTCTGCTCTGGGAGAGAGAGAGATTAAAAATACCTGTAAACACACCCGCCCTGGGATGCCGTCCGGTCCCACAGCCTTGCGACTGTCCAGTCGTTGGAAACATCTGCATACCTCAGCCTCAGAGATGACCAGGTTGCAGGTTGTAGCTGTGGCTTTCCTTGGAGGCTCAGAGTTAGCGACATCGAGCCGAGCGTAAAAGCGGATTGAGCTCATCTGGGAGAGAGGCCACGGTGTTGGCAGCACCACAGCGTTTGGCTTTGAAGTCTGCAATGGTTTGCTGCCCTCACCACAAGTCACGTGTGCATTTGTTCTTTTATTTATCCAGAAACATGATCCAATATTACAGTATTTGTTGGAAAAAGTCCATGAACCTCTGGGGTAATGCCTTTTACAAAAGCTATTTGGAGTCAGGTGTTCCAATCAATGAGATGAGATTGGAGCTGTGGGTGGTAGAGGTGCCCTGTCCTGTTAAAAAAAGACACACAAAGTCAGGTCACTGACAGAGCCCAAAGAAAGACCTCTTCCCAAGAAAGATCTGTTTACGTACACCATGCCTCGATCAAAACAACTTTCAGAGGAACTTTGAAGAATTGTAGAGATGCATGAAGCTGGAAAAGGCCACAAAGGCATTTCTAAAGACCTGAGTGCTCATCAGCCCACAGTAAGAGAAACTGTCTCCAAATGGAGGAGACGCAGTACTGTTGCTACTCTCCCTGGGAGTGGGCATCCTGCAAAGATCACACCAAATGCACAACATGCAATGCTGAAAGGAGGTGAAAAAGAACCCAAGGGTAACAGTAAAAGACCTGCAGAAACCTCTAGAACTTGCTAAAGCCTCTGTTCATGTGTCCGTGATAAGAAAAACACTGAACAAGAATGGTGTTCGTGGAAGGACACCACAGAGGAAATCATTGCTCTCCAACAAAAACCTTGCTGCACGTCTCGAGTTTGTAAAAGACCACCTGGATGTTGTACAATGCTTCTGGGACAGTATTCTGTGGACAGATGAGACAAAAGTTGAACTTTCTGATAGAAATCCACACTGCTATGTTTGGAGGAAAAAGGGTACTGCAGACCATCACCAAAACCACATCCCACTGTGAAGCTTGGTGGAAGAAGCATCACGGTTTGGAGCTACTTTGCTGACTCAGGGCCTGGACAGCTTGCAATTGTTGAGGGAACAATGAATTCAAAATTGTATCAAGGCATTTTACAGGAGAATGTCAGGGTGTCCGTCCATCACCTGAAGCTTAATAGAAGTTGGATAATGCAACGATTCAATGATCCAAAAGACATTGAAATCAACAAGAGAATGGTTTAAAAAGAAGAAAATTTGTGTTTTGTAATGGCTGAGTCAAAGTCCTGATCTTAATCCTGTAGAAATGTTGTGGAAGCACTTGAAGCAAGCAGTTCATGCCAGGAAAACCATCAATATCCCAGAGAGGAAACAGTTTTGTAAGGAGGAATGGAGTAAAATTCCTCCAAGCCAATGTGCGGGACTGATCAACAGTTACCAGAAACATTTAGTTGAAGTTATTGAAGTCAAGAACCTATCTGTCTCTGCCTTAAATACACCCAATGACTTGCAGGCCAAGTCATTGGGTGTATTTAAGGCAGAGACAGATAGGTTCTTGATTAGCCAGGAACACCGCTGGGATTGTGAAACGGGCCCCGCAGAAATTGCACTTTCTGAGGAAGCTTAAACAAGCATCACTCCCCACCAACATCTTAACTACATTCTACAGAGGCGTGGTTGAGAGTGTGCTGACCTTTTGCATCACAACCTGGTACTCCAGCTGCAGTGCTGTCGACAAAAAAGCCTTGCAGAGGGTGGTTAGGGGAGCAGAGAAGGTTATTGGGGTCTCCCTACCTTCTGTCCAAGACCTCTTTCAGAGTCGATGCCTCCAGAAGACACGGTACATCATTAAAGACCCCTCACACCCTCTCCATGAACTGTTTGTTCTTCTGCCATCAGGCAAACGTTACAGGAGCATCAAAACTAAAACCACAAGGCTACTAAACAGCTTCCTCCCACAGGCAGTCAGACTGCTAAATAGCTGCTCCACCTGACTCTGCTTTGGACACTTTTAACTTGCACTGGACACTTATAACTTGATTTTAACTGACATGTGGCTGTTGTGTTTTACTATTTATTGTTATGTTTATTATTTAGTGTTGCGCTTGTTATGTTATGATTGCACTGCTCCTGGGAAACGCTGTCTCATTCTGCCCTGCGGAGCTGATGTAAGGTTAGAATGACAATAAAAGTTTTTTGAATCTTGAATCTTGAATCAAAGGGTATGGGGTGAAAGCAGGGGAGTGGGGATGACTGGAAGAATTGGATCAGCCCATGATTAAATGGTGGAGCAGACCCGATGGGCCGAATAGCCTTCTTCTGTTCCTATATCTAATGGTCTTATAAGTAAAGGAACAAGTATGTTTTTTGTGTTATTTAATTAACTGGTTTCTCTTTACCTAGTTTTAGGACTTACATGGAGATCTGATCACATTTTATGTCATATTTATGCAGGAATAGAGAAAATTCTACTGGGTTCTCGAACTTTGTAACACCACTGTATGTCACCATGACAAGTCAAGTTTATTGTCATTTAATACTTATATCGCCAAATGGGACAATACTCATTGGATCAGGGTGGAAAGCAGAGTAGTACACATCACACACATGTAACACACAATAACTTAGGAAAGTAGAATTTAATCTACAAATTAATTATGCACAGGTAAACAAAGTGAAGTCATAAATTAAATTTTGTGGTGTATAGTACAAATGATCCAGTAACCCTTCGAATGCTATGTATCTGGGAGTTCAGAAGCCTAATGGCCTGGGGGAAGAAACTGTTTCCCATCCTGACTGCCTTGTTTTTGTGCATTGGAGTCTCCTGCCTGATGGTGGAAAGTCAAAGAGGATGCTGGATGGATGGGTGGGATCCTTGAGAATACTAAGTGCCCTGTGTATACAACCGTGATATTCATTTTCCTGCAGGACATCAAGTAAATAGCAGAAGCACAATAGAATGAATGAATGACTGCACAAACAGAATGGACAAACAATCAAGGAATTATACTTCATTGTCGCCAAACAATTGACACTAGAACGTACAATCATCATAGCGATATTTGATTCTGCACTTCCCACTCCCTGGATTACAAATCGATAGTAAATATTAAAAATTTAAATTATAAATCAGAAATAGAAAATAGAAAACTGGAAAGTAAGGTAGTGCAAAAAAAAAACCAAGATGCAGGTCCGGATATTTGGAGGGTACGGCCCAGATCTGGGTCAGGATCCGTTTTTTGCAGCCTGTGATGTGACTGCAAGGAAGTGTTTCACTGTACCTGTGCAAAACCCTTAAAGAACCAAGTAGCAGGCTTAAGTCACCATTTGTAGTCCATTGTACAGTGGGACTGTTCCCTGGTACAATAAGACATCACTTGTAGCCCAGTGTTATCAGAAGATAGGACTATTCCCTTGTACAACAAGGTGGAGTCTAGCTGTCAGAATCCATCTCGTTATCACCTTGCACTATACTTTTCTGTGGCTGTGTCATGAAATTTGATGTTTTGCCGCAGCAGTACATTGCAATACGAGGGGTGATTGATAATCTCACGGCCTAAGGTAGAAGGAGATGAGTTATTAAATTCAAATTTTCTGCATTTTAACTCAAAGAGTTGAGCTGCACGTGCATGTAACAAGAGCGGTATAACTCATCTCCTTCTACCCAAGGCCATAAACTTATCAATCACCCCTGCTGTGGACCACCTAGAGGTCCAAGACACTCTTGTTACATGCACGTGCAGTTCAACTCTTTGAGTGATAACGCAGAAAGTTTGAAGTTAATAACTCATCTCCTTCTACCTTAGGCCACAAACTTATTAATCACCCCTGCTGTGGACCACTTCTACAAAGAAGGGATCCGTATGCTCCATGGCCACTGGACATAGTCATAGTCATACTTTATTGATCCCGGGGGGAAATTGGTTGAATTCTGGTCAGATCGAATGGTCTGGAAGCCCTCTATGGAAACGCTTTGATCGGGTATGTCCTCGTGCAGCCACGTCTCAGTGAAGCACATGACACTGCTCTCCTGAAATGTTCTCTGACTCCTGACAAGCGCCGTCAATTCGTCCATTTTATTCCCCAGAGATCTCACATTTCCCATGATGAGAGAGGGGAGACACGGCTTATAACTTCTCTCCTCCATAAGCCTCTGTTGTCTTGACCCGGTCCTCTTCCCTCGCCTTTTTGATCCCCCTCTGCATCCTCCGTGTGTTTTCCTCCAGATTTCAGCCGGGATGTCCGCTGCTGTGTTCGCTAAGCCAGCAGACATGAGAGCAATCAGCTGGTCCCTGGAATAAACAATGCGACCATCCTGCTGCCATGCTAACGAGACCTGTCCGAATGTAACTAAAAAAACAAGTAAAACTCTCTCCACCAGCATGTTAGAGAGGGTGCAGCTTCAACGTGTTACCCTGAGAAAAAAAATACAACAAATAACTAAGTTAAAAAGATTAAAAGTAAGACACTACAGAGCAACTGTAACAGGTTGCATGCACGACCGGTGCATCGCACAATGTCCTAAGTGGACTAGGTGTGTACATGTAAGGGGGGGATTATGTCGAAAAATAAATGTGCTAGGTTTTCTAAAACTGACTCCTTCTACCTTAGGCCAGGAACTTATCAATCACCCCTCGTACATAATTTCAGAAAGGGACTTGGAGGCCGAGACTGTGGTGAGGAAGGCAAATGCAATGTTAGTACTCATTTTTAGAGGGCTAGAATATAAAAACAAAGACTTAATGTTGAGATTTTATAAAGCACTGGTGAGACCTCACTTGGAGTATTGTGAGCAGTTTCGGGCTCCTTATTTAAGAAAGGATGTGCTGGCATTGGAGATGGTTTAGAGGAATTTCACGAAAATGATTCCGAGTATGAAAGGGTTGCCATATGAGGAGACGATTGGTTGATTTTCCTGGACCTATACTCACTGGAGTTTAGAAGAGCGATGGGTGATCTCATTGAAACCGACTGAGTATCGAGAGGCCTCAGCAGAGTGGATGTGGAGAGGATGTTTCCTGTGGAGGGGAGTCTCAGACCAGAGGGCACAGCCTCAGAGTAGAGGGACGTCCATTTATAACGGAGATGAGGAAGAATTTCTTCAGCCAGAGAGTGGCGAATCTGTGGAATTCGTTGCCACAGGCAGCTGTAGTGGCAAAGTGATTGGGTGTACTTAAGGCAGAGCTTGGTAGATTTTTGATAACTCGGGGGGGGGACTGGGACTGAGAGGAAAAACGGATCAGCCATGTGAAATGATGGGGCAGACTCGATGGGCCGAATGGCTTAATTCTGCTCCTGTATCTTATGGTCTAAAAAAACTATAAATTACAATATTTATTCAGTGCAGGGTACTTTGAGCCACATGGCAGCAGCAGTCCCATCATCCAGATTAACCCTAACCTAATTTACATTGACCAGTTCACCTCATCAGTATGTATTTGGACTGTGGGAAGAAACTGGAGCACCGGGGGAAAACCCACACAACCCACTGGGAGGAAGTGCAGAGACACCTTGCAAAATGTTGCCGAAATTCAACGGTTCAGTTTATTATCAGGGAATAGCAACAGTATACAACCCGAAATACTCGTCTTCGCCGACATCCCTGAAAAACAGAACCCCCCCGCCCCCTCCCCGCACAAACAGCAGCAAAGCATCTATCTCCCCCTCCCATTTCAGCACCCACCGTCCTGCAGGCAGCAGCAAAGCACCCAAAGAGTCTGTGATTTGCAGTCAACAGAAACTAGTTGTTCATAGTCATAGTCATACTTTATTGATCCTGGGGGAAATTGGTTTTCATTACAGTTGCACCATAAATAATAAATAGTAATAAAACCACAAATAATTAAATAGTAATATGTAAATTATGCCAAGAAATAAGTCCAGGACCAGCCTATTGGCTCAGGGTGTCTGACCCTCCAAAGGAGGAGTTGTAAAGTTTGATGGCCACAGGAAGGAATGACTTCCTATGACGCTCAGTGCTGCATCTCGGTGGAATGAGTCTCTGGCTGAATGTACTCCTGTGCCCAACCAGTACATTATGTAGTGGATGGGAGACATTGACCAAGATGGCATGCAACTTAGACAGCATCCTCTTTTCAGACACCACCGTCAGAGAGCCCAGTCCTCGACATGCCAGTCTCCCTCTCCCTAACAAGGGACAGAGAGATACAGTATCACCCATTTCACAGCAAAAGGGGAGACTGACAGTCCCTGTTACAGTCTGCTGGTCGCTTTTTTTAAAATTCGTGAATTGAACTCAGAAGTCCGATGCTTCGAGCTCTGACAGTGTGGCACTAACCATTATGCTACCGGAATAAAATAATAGAAAATACATTTACGTCTTCGTGCAAAAAAATGAAATCCAAAAATACTGAGGGCGTGTTCATGGGAACGTCGTCCATTGAGAAATCAGATGGCAGAGGGGAAGGAGCTGTTCCTCAAACACTGAGTGTGTGTCTTCAGGCTCCTGCACCTCCTCCTCGATGGAGCCAATGAGAAGAGGGCGCTTTATTCTGCATTCTGTGATTGTTTCACCTTGTAATCAGTTGTGCAAGAATTCAAAGTTCATTTATTATATGTACTACACACAACCGTGAGATTCAGCTCCCTGCATAGGCAGCCCGCAGAACAAAAAACAAAAGAGCCCATTAAAAATAGAAGACCGCCATGCGAGGGGGGATAAAAAAACACATTGCGATAACAATGAAAGAAAGCAAACAGCGTTCAGATCTGAAGTTCATGAATTAGAGTCCCCAGCGTGGAAGCCGGACGCAGCCGACCCGGGACCTGATGAGTTGCAGGCCTGTAACGGAGCCGGCGAACACGGGCTCAAATCCGACATGATCCATAACGACGCAAACAACAGGAATTCTGCAGATGCTGGAAAGTTAGTCCTGACGAAGGGTCTCGGCCTGAAACGTCGACTGTACCTCTTCCTACAGATGCTGCCTGGCCTGCTGCGTTCACCAGCAACTTTGATGTGTGTTGCATGATCCGTAAGGAGCTCGTTCGTCCTTCTTGTGACCGTGTGGGTTTCCTCCGGATGCTCCGCTTTCCTCCCACGTTCCAAAGACGTATGGGTGAATTGTAGACGCTGGTGAACTGTAGGCATCCTGTGTAGAAGCGTGGCGACACTTGCCCGGCACACCCTCGCTGATTTAATTTGACACAAACGATGCATTTCACTGTATGTTTCGGTGTACCAGTGGCGGATAAAGCCCATCTTTAACCTTTACTACCTCAATGCATCTTGCAATAAATTAGTCTGCAATGCATGGTATGCAAGAGAAGATTTTCAATGTACCTCGGCACATGTGAAAAATAGTGAAGCCAATTTCGCCGAGGAATCGCTGGAAACGGGCAACCTCCGGCTTTGCAGCGAAGGGATCTGTCGTCAGAGTGGGCGGTGCGAACGCCTTGTTTCGGGGAACTCCGGAACGGCAGCTGGTCGACCCGCTCGGCGCTGCATCCGGGAGTCGCGGCTCTCGAGTTTTGCTCGGCCACCCGCCGCTCGCCGCCTCACAAGAGTCCCGACGCCGCCACTCGGAGCCGCGGATCCGCCGTCCGGTGAGTGTCCGCGGCGGACGGGGGAAGTCCGGGGAACCGGAGCCGGACACCGCGACGCTTCCCCCCACCGCCTCTCGTCCGGCTAGTCTTTTCGGGCTGCCTCTCGGCAAACGCGACCCTTAAAGGGGCAGCGACCTGACTGACGCGAAGGGAGCGGGGGGGGGGCGGGGAAGAGGCTTGGGCGCCTGCGCCTTTAATAGCTGGAGTCTTAAAGGGGCAGCGCCCCTGTTTCTCTGGTGAAAAAGTTTTTTGCCTTTTATTCTGTCCGGACAGAGCAAGTACTAACAGAACTGTTATTTGCCATTGACGGAGGACGAGCTAAAACAGGAAGAGGCCCTTTGAGTCGCGCCCCCTCCCTCTCCCCCGATTTAACCACTGCCTAATCACGGGACAATGCACAATGACCAGTGAATCTATCAGCCAGTGCGTCTTTGGGATGTGGGAGGAAACCCCCGCGGTCACAGAGAGAACGTACAGACTCCTTACAGGCAGTGGCAGGAATTGGGTATTCGTGTATTTGCAGAGTTTGTTGTCTTCTGCACACTGGTTGTTTGTCCATCCTGTAGGACAGGGGTCCCCAACCTTCTTTGCACCGCGGACACTTGTGTTTACCCCGAGAAAGACTACCCTGACCATGAAGCCTTGTGCCAGCACCTGTTTTTGCCTGTGTGTACATGCCGATTTTTTTCCTACAAATCAGTTTTGGCTTAATCTTCCTGATTCTGTTAAGTGAAACTGCACTGTACGTACATTCTTTCTATTTTATATAGGCTGTGTATTTATCATATCATTCCTGCTTTCACTGATATTTTAGATTTTATGTGTTATTTGGTACGATTTGGTAGGTTATTTCAAAATCAACAGTGCGTGACAGGGAATGAGGAAAGGTGCAGCTGACTCATATCGTTTCCTTGCGGCCCGGTGGTTGGGGACCGCTGCTGTAGGGTGTGGTCTTTCATTGATTCTATTGTGTTTCTTGAATTTATTGTGAACGCCAACAGGTAAATGAATCTCAGGGTTGTAGATGGTGACCTACTTGTAGCTGGGTAATAAATTTACTCTGAACTCTGAAGTAGTCTTAAAGGGACAACGCCCCATGCAAGGACTCGGTAGATGGGGAGAAGGGCTGTACCTTTAACTCCGGTCCCTCTTTCCCTCTGCAGGACGATGGCCAGCGGGAAGCTGCTGCGTTTCCAATTCCCCGAGCACGAAGGCGAGACCCTGCAGCGGATGAACCAGCTGCGGATGGAGGAATGGTTCTGCGACGTGACCATCGTGGTGGGCGGCCTGCGTTTCCCGGGGCACCGGGTGGTGCTGGCAGCCTGCTCCCCGTTCCTGCGGGACCGCTTCCACATGGACCCGTCGCGGGAGGTGCAGGTGTGCCCCATGGCCGGTGCCGAGGTGGTGCTGCGACTCCTGCTCTCCTGCTACACCGGCTCGCTGGAGTTCCCCTTCCGTGACATCGTGGACTACCTGGCGGCCGCCAGCTGCCTGCAGATGGAGCACGTGGTGGAGAAGTGCCGCCAGTCGCTCTCGCCCTGCGTGGCCTCGGTGCTGACCGAGGAGGGCGACGGCCGCCCCGCCACCCCGCAGATCGCCTCCTCCTCCTCCGGCCGGGTGCTGGACGCGTGGCCGGGGCCTGAGGGCGGCGTGAAGCAGGAGAATGGGAGGCAGGGGTGTGCCCAGCCACCGCTGGCCGCTCCTTCGGAACCCGAGCCCCGCATCCACTCCACGATGGGGCCGGCCGGGGCCGGAGGGGCCGGGGGAGGAGGAGGAGGAGGAGGGATGCAGGAGGATGAGTCGTCCGCCGGCCCCACTGATGACCTCCCGGAGGAGGACTACGGGAGCCCGGCCAGCGAGGGGCCGCAGCAGGGCAGTGAGAAGCCAGTGGCGCAGCAGCCACCCAGCCCCGAGGGCCCTGGGGCCGAGCCGGCCTCCTGCTCCGAGTGCGGGGCCGCCTTCGAGCAGCGGGAGCACCTGGCCGCCCACATGGTCAAGCACCGGCTCTACTTGTGCCTCCTGTGCGACAAGGTCTTCCGGAAGAACGCCCGGCTGGCGCAGCACATCAACGTGCACACCGGCTTCAAGCCGCACTGCTGCACCGTCTGCGGCCGCACCTTCACACAGAAACGCTCGCTGAAGGACCACATGAACTTGCACAACGGCGACGCGCCCCACTGCTGCAGCTACTGCGACATGCGTTTCACCCACTACAATACCCTGCGTGTCCACCTGCGCGACCAGCACGGCAAGACCACCACCGGCAACTCCAGCGGCAGCCGGCTGGCCGAGATCAAGGTGGTGGTGCCCTAGGGCGGGCGGGTGAGCGAGGCCTTGGGGCAGTCAGTCAGTCTCGCTCGCCCAGACACCGCCATGGACAATCGTCGTACGTGCTCCCCACCCCCGGGAGTTTACCCAGAGTTTCCCCTCGCACTCCCTGCCAGCTTTCTAGACGCCCTCCCTCCTGAATGAGAACATGGGCCATAGACACAGAACAATACCAGACGGGAACAGGCCCTTCAGCGCACAGTCGTGTGCCAAACTAAACTAATCCCTTCTGCCTACACAGTGTCCATATCCCTCCATTCTCCTCACATTCATGTGCCTATCTACACGTCTCTAATGGATCTGCCTCTCCCACCACCCTAGGCAGCGCATTCCAGGAGCCCGCCACTGTCTGTGTAAAATACAACACTTGCCCTTCGCATCTCCTTTCAAGTTACCCCCGTTCACCTTAAAAGTGGGGTCTGACCAGGCTTCTGTATAGCTGTGACATTACCTTTCGGCTCATGAACTCAATCCAACGGTTGATGAAGGCCAACACACCGTATGCCTTCTTAACCACAGAGTCAACCTGCATAGCAGCTTTGAGTGTCCTATGGACTTCAGACCCCAAGATCCCTCTGATCCTCCACACTGCCAAGGTTCTTACCATTAATACTATATTCTGCCATCATATTTGACCTACCAAATTGAACCAGCTCACACTTATCTGGGTTGAACTCCATCTGCCACTTCTCAGCCCAGCTTTGTATCCTACCAGTGTCCCACTGTAACCTCTGACAGCCCTCCACACTATCCACAACACCCCCAACCTTTGTGTCATCAGCAAATTTACTAACCCATCCCTCATTGAGGTAATTTATAAAAATCATGAAGAGTAGGCGTCCCAGAACAGATCCTTGAGGCACACCACTGGTCACCAACCTCCATGCAGAATATAACCCGTCCACAACCACTCTTTGCCTTCGGTGGGCAAGCCAGTTCTGGATCCACAATGCAAGGTCTCCTTCGATCCCATGCCTCCTTACTTTCTCAATAAGCCTGGCATGGGGGTACCTTATCAAATGCCTTGCTGAAATCCATATACACTACATCTACTGCTCTTCCTTCATCAATGTGTTTAGTCACATCCTCAAAAAATTCAATCGGGGTAAGGCACGACCTGCCTTTGACAAAGCCATGCTGACTATTCCTAATCATATTATGCCTGTCCAAATGTTCGTAAATCCTGCCTCTCAGAATCTTCTCCATCAACTAACCAACCACTGAGTAAGACTCACTGGTCAATAATTTCCTGGGCGTTCTCTACTCCCTTTCTTGAATATGGGAATGACACCCGCAACCCTCCAGTCCTCCGGAACCTCTCCCATCCCCATTGATGATCCAAGGATCATCGCCAAAGTCTCAGCAATCTCCTCCCTCGCCTCCCACAGTAGCCTGCGTTATATCTCGTCTGGTCCTGGTGACTTATCCAACTTGATGCTTTCCAAAAGCTCCAGCACATCCTCTTTCTTAATGTCTATATGCTCAAGTTTTTCAAGTCATCCCTACAATCACGAAGATCATTTTCCGTAGTGAATACTAAAGCAAAGTACCTCCATTATCTCCTCCGGTTCCATACACACTTTTCCACTGTCAAACCTGATTGGTCCTATTCTCTCACATCTTATCCTCTTGCTCTTCACATACTTGTCGAATGCCTTGGGGTTTTCCTTAATCCTGCTCGCCAAGGCCTCCTCATGGCCCCTTCTGGCTCTCCTAATTTCCTTCTTAAAGCTCCTTCCTGCTAGCTTTATAATTTTCAAGATCTCTGTCATTACCTAGTTTTTTGAACCTTTTGTAAGCGTTTCTTCTTGACTAGATTTACAACAGCCTTTGTACACCACGGTTCCAGTACCCTACCATCCTCTCCCTGTCTCATTGGAATGTACCATGCAGAACTCCACACAAATATCCCCTGACCGTTTGCCACATTTCTGCTGTACATTTCCCTGAGGATATCGGTTCCTAATTTATGCTTCCAGGTTCCTGCCTGATAAGTTCATATTTCCCCTTACTCCAATTAAACACTTTCCTAACTGGTCTGTTCCTATCCCTCTCCAATGCTATGGTGAAGGAGATAGAATTGTGATCACTATCTCCAAAATGTTCTCCCACTGAGAGATCTGACACCCGACCAGGTTCACTTCCCAATACCAGATCAAGTACAGCCTCTCCTCTTATCTACATATTGTGTCTGGAAACCTTCCTGAACACACCTAACAAACTCCATCCCATCTAAACCCCTTGCTCTATATCAGTAGGGGAAATCTCCCACCACGACAACTGTATTATTATTGCATCTTTCCAGAATCTGTCTCCCTATCTGCTCCTCAGGGTCCCTGTTACTATTGGGTGGTCTATAAAAAACACCCAGTAGAGTTATTGACCCCTTCCTATTCCTAACTTCCACCAACGGAGACTCCGTAGACAATCCCTCCATGACTTCCTCCTGTTCTGCAGTCGTTACACTATCTCTGATCAGCAGTGCCACACCTTCAGCTCTTTTGCCTCCCTCCCTGTCCTTTCTGAAACATCTAAAGCCTGGCACTTGAAGTAACCATTCCTGCCCCTGCACCGTCCAAGTCTCTGTAATGGCCACAACATCATAGCTCCAAGTGCTGATCCACGCTGTAAGCTCATCTGCTTTATTCACAATACTCCTCGCATTAAAATAGACACATCTCAACTCATCAGTCTGAGCACGTCCCTTCTCTATCACCTGCCTATCCTCCCTTTCACACTGTTTCCAAGCTTTCTCTGTTTGTGAGCCAACCTCCCTTTCCTCCATGGACATACCTAAAAAACTTCACCCCATCTAAACCCCTCACTCTGGGGAGATGCCAATCAATATTTGGGAAATTAAAATCTCCCACCACAACAACCCTGTTATTATTACACCTTTCCAGAATCTGCCTCCCAATCTGCTTCTCGATGGCCTGTTACTATTGGGTGGTCTGTAAAAAACACCCATTGAGTTATTGACCCCCTGCTGTTCCTAACCTGCACCCACAGAGACTCCGTAGACAATCCCTCCATGACGTCCACCTTTTTTGCAGCCGTGACACTATCTCTGATCACCAGGGCCACGCCCCACCTCTTTTGCCTCCCTCCCTGTCTTTCGGAAATTAAAGCCTGGCACACTAAGTAGTCATTCCTGCCCCTGAGCCATCCAAATCTCTGTAATGGCCACATTATCATAGCTCTAAGTACTGATCCACGCTGTAACTCATCCGCTTTGTTCATGATATTTCTTGCATTAAAATAGACACATCTCAAACCCTCGGTCTGAGCACGTCCCTTCTCTATCACCTGCCTATCTTCCCTCCCACACTGTCTACAAACATTCTCGATTTGTGAGCCAACCGCCTCTTCAGTTCGGTTCCCATCCCCCAGTGATTCTAGTTTAAACTCTCCCCAATAGCCTTAGCAAACCTCCCTGCTAGGATATTGGTCCCCCTCGGATTCAAGTGCAACACGTCCTTTTTGTACAGGTCATTCCTGACCTAAATGAGGTCCCAATGATCCAGAAATCTGAATCCCTACCCCCTACTCTAATCCCTCAGCCATGCATTTATCCTCCACCTCACTCTATTCCTGTACTCACTGTTGCGTGGCACAGGCAGTAATCCCGAGATTACTACCTTTTCAGGACCTCCTACCTATGTCGTTGGTACCAATATGTACCACAACGTCTGACTGTTCTCCTTCCCACTTCAGGATGTCGTGGACCCGATCAGAAACATCCTGGACCCTGGCACCTGGGAGGTAAACTACCATCCGCGTTTCTGTCCTGCGTCCACAGAATCGCCTGTCTGCCCCTCTAACTGCAGAGTCCCTTATCACTGCTGACATCCTCTTCTTTTTCCTACCCTTCTAAGCCACAGGGCCAGACTCTGTGCCAGAGGCATGGCCACTGTTGCTTCCCCCAGGTAGGCTGTCCCCCCCAACAGTACTCAAACAGGAGTACTTATTGTTAAGGAGGGCAGCCACAGGGGTACTCTCTAGTATCTGACTCTTGCCCTTCCCTCTCCTGACTGTTACCCATTTAACTGCCTCCCGAGGCCCCGGTGTGACTACTTGGCTATAGTTCCTCTCTATCACCTCCTCACTCTCCCTGACCAGACAAAGGTCATCGAGCTGCATCTCCATGCCCCTAACCCGGTCCCTCAGGAGCTGCAGCTCGACACATCTATCCCTATCCTTCACAAGTAACTTGCCTCGCCTTGACCCGTTATTGCCGAAGCCCTGTTGAGCCAAAGCCCTCCTACTCTGTCGCCTGCTCTATAAAGTGTCTTCTTTTTAAGCTCTTCCCGCTGGTCTAACTCTCTGCCATCCACGGGCCTTCGGCGGTTGCTCCCCGATTAAATCAAATCTCACCTGTAAGGCCGTGAGTACTCTGCTCTCTTCATGCCGTGTCTGATCACATGCTGCCCGCCACTTTGCCTTGTTTACCGTGGATTTGACGTGACCCTTTAGATCCATGGTAAACTAAATAGCCTCTTCAATCCCCTGTAAATTGTTGAATTTCCCACCCAGTGCTGATCCAATTCCCATTGGAAAACTCCTGAGTGGTTCTGACTCCACTCTGAATTCCCTGTGAATTATTCAACTTCCCAACCAGTGCAGATTCAATTCCCTGTCTGGTTCTGTCTCCACCCACACAGACAGTGAGTCCCAGACCATCCCCACTCTATGGGTAGAAATTTTTCCCCTCACACTCTACCCCTCCCCCAAATTATCCTTCACCCTTCTCTGTAAATCTGCACCCCTGGTCTGTGAACCAGGGCGAATGGCAACAACTTCTCTGATCTCCTCCACCCAGTCTCCTTCGAAACTTCTCCCTCCAAGGGCAACAGCCCTGGCTTCTCACTTCTCCGTCCCTCTCTGGTACTCCTGCCCCGCGCTGTCTCCAGGACCCCCACCTCCCCTCCTGGTTTTGGATTTCTCGACAGGGATCAATGCACTCCCTCCTGCCTCACCTGGTCGAATTGACCTTTGCTGTGCCTGTTCAGTGAAGTGCATGGCTTGCAACTCTTTCAATTCTTCGCTTTCCTGCTGCATGTCTGTTAGTACGTCAATGAACCAGATTTCTTGCCAGATCCACAGCTGGCTTCTTCCTGCTGGCACCTGGTTCCACCCCTGACAAGTTTACGTCACACGCACCTCGTGTAACCCGTCACCACATCTCGTTATATTACTTTGTTGTTCCAAAACAGTTGCTGTGTTGTCTTCTCCCACCCCTTTCAGACGAGACCAGACTTAACCAA
This sequence comes from Mobula birostris, assembly GCF_030028105.1. Classification (NCBI taxonomy): domain Eukaryota; kingdom Metazoa; phylum Chordata; class Chondrichthyes; order Myliobatiformes; family Myliobatidae; genus Mobula; species Mobula birostris. The sequence continues at coordinate 205,752,376 of NC_092374.1, forward strand.
ATAAAATGACGTTTTTCTAAAACTCTGTGCTCCGTTCGATCTCGTCCGTGGAATCCCACAGATGGCAGAAAGCCGAAATAAAGGGGTAAATATTGGAGAGTCCGAGAGGCCAAGAGGTATCTGTTGAGTCAACATTACAGGTCAATGAAAGGAGTAACGTTAAAGTGGCCACTCACCTCCGTTCGGAGCCCAAAACAGTCCTTCCAGGTGAGGCAACACTTAACCTGCAAATCTGCTGGGGTTGTCCATTGTTTCCAGTGCTCCTGATGTGGCCTGCTGCACATTCCAGAGACCCATCATAGAGTACCTCCGCTCCATCCGCCAGAGCAGAATCTACCGGTGCCCAACATTTTAATTCCAATTCCCATTTCCGTTCCGACATGTCAGTTCATGGCCTCCTCTTGTGCCATGATGAAGCCACTCTCAGGGTGGGGGAGCAATACTTTACATTCCACCTGGGTAGCCTCCGGCCTGATGACGTGACTATCGATTTCTCCTTCCGATAACAAAAACTTCCCTCCCCCTCCCCTCTTCTTCCATGTCGTACTGCCCCGTCTTCTGCATCAACTGACGGCAACAATGTCAACAGTTAGTATGCAACACCCATGGTCAACCCCAACCAATGAATGAATGGATGGCCTCCTAATAAACTAGACAGAATTCAAAGGAGGACTTTGCCTGGACTCGGGGGCCTGAGTTCCAAGGACAGTCTGTGTAGACTAGGACTTTATTCGCTGGAATATATGAGATTGAGGGGTGACCTGATAGAGATTTTGAGAGGGCATAGGCAGGGTGAAAGCACATATTCTTTTTTCCCCAGGAGGGGTGCAAAACAAGAGGACACAGGTTTAAGGCCAGAGATCCACAAGGGACGTCAGGGACAGCTTCTTCACACAAAGATTACAGAATGTTTGGAATGAGCTGCCCGAAACAGTGGTTCAGATGGGCACACGAGCAACATTTCAAAGCCACCTGGACAAATCATGGAGAGATGTTCAGAGGGCTAGGGGCCAAACGTGGGCTGGTGGGACTCGCTCACTGGACAACATAATCGGAGTGGATGAGTTGGGTTGAATGGCTTGTTTCTGTCAGCAGCAGAGAGATCCGGCTTTGGAGATGATAGTGCAGTAACACACACACTAAATGCTGGAGGACCTCGAGGTTCTTCATCAGGACTGGAAAGGAAAGGGACAGAAGTCAGAATGAGAAGGAAGGGGAGGGTGATTGATGAAACCAGGTGAGCAGGAAGATGGGTACTTGGGGAGGGGATGATGTAAGAAGATGGGAGGAGGAAGGAGGAAAAGGTGAAGGGCTGAAGGAGGAGGAATCTGATAGAAGAGAAAGAGTAGACCACAGGAGAAAGGGGGAGGAGGAGGGGAAACAGGGAAGTGATGGGTAGGTGAGGAGAAGGGGCGAGAGGAAGTCAGAATGGGGAATGGAAAAAGAAAGAAAGGAGGAAGGGAGAGAAATCACAGGAAGTTAAAGAAATTGATAATCAGGTTGGAGTCACCCAGACGTAATATGAGGTTGTGCTCCTCCAAACTAATGGAGGCCAGGGACTGACGTGTCAGAATACGAATGGGAAGTGGAATTGAGTTGGGTGGCCACTGAGATTCCGCCGATTGTGGCGGAGAAAGTGAAGGTGCTTGACAAAAGCGGCCCCTCAATCGACACTGGGTTTCACGATGTGCCGGAGGCCGCGCTTGGAGAACCGGATACAGTAGATGACACTGACCGACTCGCAGGTGAGGTGTTGCCTCACCCTGAATGGAGGTGAGGGAGGAAGTGAATGGGCAGGTTTCAGAGCTAAGTTCCAGGAGGGAGGTAGAGTTAAAGGAGTCACGTAGAGACATCTCCACAGAGAGCAGAGGTGGTTGGGGCGGGGAAGATGTGCTTATTGACAGGATTTGTTGTGAGGTCAAGAATTGTGGACAATGATTCCTGGAGACAGAGGCTCATGGGATGGTCGATGGGAACAAGGGAACTCCTATGCCTATTAAGGTGGTGGGAAGTTGGGGCTTGTTCAGGGAATGGAGGAAATGAGGGTGGGGGGGCAGCATCAATAGTGGAAGAGGGGAAAGACTGTTCTTTGAAGGAGGAGGACATCTCCAATGTCCTGGAGAGGGAAGTTGTGTCCTGGGAACAGATATGGCGGAGACGGAGGAACTGAGAAAAGGGAATAGCATGTTTTATAAGTGTCAGGGTGAGAAGCAGTAGCAAAGTAGCAGTGAGAGTCAGCAGATTTGTAAAAGGTATCAGTGGACAGTCTCCAGAGAAGGAGGCAGAGAGATTGAGAAATGGGAGAGAGAGGGGTCAGAGATGGACAAAGTAAATTTGAGGGAAGGGTGGAAGTTGCAGGAAGTTAGCACCCTTCAATCATTGGGCAGGAGGTCTAGGAGCCTCAGGTCCCACAACTCCAGGTTCAGGACAACCATCAATCACCTGAACCACTGTGGACAACTTTACAACCTACAAACTGACGCTCAAGGACTCGTTACAACTTTTGCTCGCTGCACAATTTGTCTTCTTTTTCCACATCGGCTGCTGTCAGTCTTTGTTAATGTGTAGTTTTTCCTTGCATTTTACTTTGTTTAATATTTTAAAATATGCCTACAGGAAAATGGATTTCAGGGTAGTATATTGTGACATATGTGTACATTGATAATAAATTTGCTTTGAATTTGATTAAATTGACGGGCTCAGCGTGGGAGCAGGACAGAGCATCAAGGCAGCCGTCAAGTTCACGTTCAAGTTAATTTTCACCGTCATTGTGTGCCGTGTGGTGTGATGTGGCAAAGCACAAATCACACACAGCACATATAGAAACAGTACCACAAATCAGGCAGTAGAAGATGGAATGCGCGCACAGACAAAGCGTAAACAGCCGGCTGCCCCACTGATGAGACCTCGACGGTGGCTGCGTATTCGTTAATCTCAAAGCCTGAGGAGGGAAATTACCAAATCTGGTAGTCCGTAACACATAGGAGCAGATCCAGTTTGCTCCGGCATTCCATCGTGGCTGATTTATTATCCCTCTCGACCACATTGTCCTGCCTTCTCCCCGTGACCTTTGACGCCCTGATTAATCAAGAACCGATCAACCTCCACTTTAAATACTGTACACCCACTGACTTGGCCTCCACAGCCGTCTGTAGCAATAAGTTCCGAAGATTCACCACCCTCTGGTTGAAGAAATTTCCCCTCATCTCTGTTCTGATGAATGTCCCTCTATTCTGAGGCCGTGACCTCTGGCCCCAGATATGAGAGATCCACTCTATCTCGGCCTCTCAATATTCGGTAGGTTTCAATGTGATTCCACCCCTTCCCCCAACCATCCTTTTAAACTCCAGCGAGTACGGACCTCCTCATGTTAACCCTTCCGTTCCCGGGATCATTCCCGTGCACCTCCTCTGCACCCTCTCCGATGTCAGCACATCCTTTCTCAGATAAGGGGGCCTCAAAATAAGACTTCACCAGTATCCTCAGCATTACACCCTCGTTTTTATATTCTAGTGCTCTCAAAATGAATGCTAACATTGCTTTGCCTTCCCCCAGTTTCCCATTGTAGGATAGCGATGTGTTGCGGGCAGCTTATAAAACTTATACCTACACTTCTGAACTACTTTCAGTGCAATTTCCATTTAACTAACCTACATTTATTTTTTTCTATTTTATATTGCAAAGTTTGTTGTCGTTTGCACGCTGGTTGTTTGTCCTTTGTTGTATGTGATCTTTCATTGTTTCTATTGTGTTTTTTTTGGGAATTTCTGCGAATGCCGGCAAGAAAATGAATCTCGGGGTTGTAAATTTACTTTTGACTTTTGATCCACGATCCGGTTCTCCAGCCTGCAGCAACTCCGGGGTTGCGATGATCGGCCCGCCCTCCAGCTCCCTCGGCGGCCGGGAGTTGTCGCGTTGCTTTTCGCTCGGCCACCCACCGCCGCCGCCGCCGCTCGGATCCGCGGATCCGCCGCCCGGTGAGTGTCCGAGGGTCCCCGGGAGAGGAGGGGAGCGGAGGGGAGGGGAGAGGGACGGGGACGCCGCCGCCGCCGCCGCCACCGCCGATTACCCGCCCGTCCTTCCCTCTTGTCGTTAGGCCCGCGGCCCTGCTCCTCTTCTCTCACCTCCCCGGCAGTCCCGAGGCCTCCGGCTCCCCGCTCCATGGAACTCGATCTCTTTCCCCCTCGCCCGGCAGTGAGGTGATTGCCCGATCCCCACCCATAGGTGCTCCCGACCCTCTATCTTCACCCAAGTGGCCGTTCGACCCCCCCCCCCAGCCCATAGGCGCCTTCCACCCTCTCTCGTCTCTGGGCACTCGACCCCCTACCCACCACCCAGAGGTGCTCTCGATCCGACCACACCGCCTAGTTTCAGAGACACCCAAAGGTGCTCTCGAGTCTCTCCCCTCCCTTGTCCGTCGGAGCCGTGGGTGCCCGAGACCCCCACCCTGAAGATGCTCCCGATCTCTCCAACCCCCACCTAGACACTAGTGAACAGTTAGAGCTTTACCCCCTCCCATAGATGTTCCCTCCCCCCTCGCCCACCCCAGTCTTTCCCCACCTAGTTACCAGTGAGCAGTGGGTGGCTGACCCCCCCCCATTTCCACCCAGAGCTGCTCCCAATATTAACACACACACACACACACACACACACACACACACACACACACACACACACACACTCGCCAGTGTGGGATAGCCACCCCCTCATCATCACCCAGAGGTAGCCACAAGCCTTTCACTCAAACAGTGAGCGGTGGGTGCACAGACCCCCTCACCCCACCCAATCACCATGGAGCAGGGGTGCTCACCCCTCACTCCCAGGGGTGCTCTCACATCCAGCCACCCCATCCGCTCACGGGCTGCTCCCCCTTACCGTGTCACCAGGGACGCTCTGAAATTTCTCCAGATATATTGTGGTGACCATTCTGACTGGCTGCATCATGGTCTGGTATTGGGGAGGGGGGCACTGCATAGGATGGAAATAAACTGCAGAAAGTTATAAACTTAGTCAGCTCCATCCTGGAAATCAGCATCGAGAACATCCTCAAAGGCAGTTCCTCAGAAAGGCAACACCCGTCATGCAGGACCCCATCACCCAGTACATGCCTGTCCTCATTGCTACCATCGAGGAAGAGGTACAGGAGCCTGAAGGCACACACTCAGTGATTCAGGAACAGCTTCTTCCCCTCTGCCATTCGATCTCTCAATGGACATTGAACCCATAAACACTACCTCAGTACTTTTCTCTTTTTGCATTACTACATATTTAATTGCACAAACACGAGGAAATCTGCAGATGCTGGAAATTCAAGCAACACACATAAAATGCTGGTGAACGCAGCAGGCCAGGCAGTATCTCTAGGAAGAGGTACAGTCGACGTTTCGGGCCGAGACCCTTTGTCAGGACTAACTGAAAGGAGAGATAGTAAGAGATTTGAGAGGGGGAGGGGGAGATCTGAAATCCCATCTCCCCCTCCCCCTCCCACTTTCAAATCTCTTACTATCTCTTCTTTCAGTTAGTCCTGACAAAGGGTCTCGGCCCGAAACGTCGACTGTACCTCTTCCTAGAGATACTGCCTGGTGTGCTGCGTTCACCAGCATTTTGTGTGTGTGTGTGTTGCTACATATTTAATTGAACTTTTTTAATATAAATATTTCTCACTGTAATTTATGTTTTTTAAAATTTATGTATTGCAATGTACTGCTGCTGCAAAACAACATCTTTCACAACAGTGGTATCAAACCTGATTCCTGTCCCACTCCCAGCCAGCAGAGCACAACAGGTGACCCACACCCAAAGGTGGTACCGTCTGCCCTCCACTCCACCCACGCAGAGGCAGTGGGTTCCAATGCCCAAGGTTCACATATAAAACACTGAGATTAATTTTCTTGAAGGCATTAACAGTAAATGCAAATGGAAAATAATAATTTTAATCAGGAAAATCAGGAGAAAAATCCTTGAAAGTGAGTCAATGAGCTGTGGGAGCATTTCAGTGATGGTGTAAATGAAGTTCCCCTCTCTGGTTCAGGAGCCTGATAGTTGAGGGCTTAACTGTTCCTGAACCTGGTGGTGTGGGTCCTGGGCCTTCTGTACCTCCTGCCTGATGGCAGCAGTGAGACGAGAGCACATCCTGGGTGGTGGGGATCTCTAATGATAGATGCTGCTTTCCCACGACAGCACTCCATGTAGATGTGCTCTATGGTGGGGAGGGCTTCACCCGTGATGGACTGGGCTGTGTCCTCTACTTGTTGGATTTTCTGTTCAAGGACAGTGGTGTTCCCATACCAGGCCAATATGCAGCCAGTCAGCATACTATTCACCGTCTTATCAGCTGTGGCTTCTCTTGCACACGGGTGCCCGTCTCTCCCACCCACCCATGGTTAACCCCTAGATGGGTCTAGGCCCTGTATAAAAGGACCCTATCCCGAGAACCTTCCGAACACCCAGCCCCAGGGTGAAGGCCTGGCCTGGTTCTTGGTTGGTGCTGGTGTGGGGGAAGATGGAGTATCTGTCCCGTTTTTGACTTTGTCCAAGCGATCACCTGTAATCTAAGCACCTCTCGTATGCCCCCTGCCATCAGCTGCCTGCCCACCCAATTACAGTGGATTCCATTTAATTGGAGGACACAGTAATTTTGGCCCAATTAAGTGGCTGCCCCGACTGGCCGAAGTTTCATGGAAAGACAAGCTACAGTTTAACTGAGTAACAAATTTAAATGAAGTACAAAATAACTTAGCAAAGTGGTTAGCCTAAGGCTTTACACTACCAGCAACCTGAGCTCAATTCCCACCACTGCGCCTGTAAGGAGTTTATACTTCCTCCTTGTGACAGCGTAGGTTTCCTCTGGGTGCTCCAGTTTCCTCCCAGTCCAAACCTGTAGGTTAATTGGCCATTGTGAATTGTCCTGTGATTAGGCTGGAGTAAAATCAGGGGATCAACGATCCGGAAGGGCCTATTTCGCGCCGTCTCTCAATAAATAAATAAATAAATACATACATAAATAAAACTACCAATACTATGACAGTTCTATAAAACTGTGTATTAGTTCCTAATAGTTATCGGAGGAATTCATCCAGTCTACGCAATGAACAAAATCAAGTGGACTGCCTTCATACGATTCTTTCGACGGCTACATCCTCCAAATCCTCACTTTCATTTCAACATTCAAGGTGATTGTCATAGTTCCTACCTTGTTAAAGTAGTGAAATGGTTTCATTTTCTCTTCCGGCCGTTTCTGACATCTCCAAGCCTGAATGCTTGAAACCACAGTGAACAAAGCACTTCTGAATTGTCTTACTGCTTATTTCTCACCAATTAGCAGTGACAGAAATTGCTGCTTTTTGAACATAAACACACGTAACTGACATTGTTTAAAAACTGTTTGATCTAAGTGCCTGACTGACACCAGTCAGAAATTGTTTGGCAACAGTCTCCTGCCCGAACTGAGCAGCGTAGTGTCCAGAAAGAACAAAAGGAATCCAGGCTATTTTCTTATTAGTTTTTGTTCTTTAACAGTTGTCCCAAATAAGCAGCTGCCCTGATTAACCGATGGCCAAAGTAACTGCATCTCCAACCAAGTTGTGCATCACATTTAAAAATTCTCACCCAGCCTTGTTTATAAATCCCTCTGTCAACATCTGTTACCTATCCCTCAGTTCCAATGTTGGACAGAGCTCTAGAATTCTCTCCCTAATCCACCCCTACAAAGTGTGTGTAAAGTCATGAGGGCAGAAGAACGGTGCATGTGCAGTCTTTTCCCCAGGTTGGGGGAAGAGGATTGAGGGCAGAGGGGAAAGGGGGGATGGAATTTAATTGGAACCTGAGGGTCAGTGCTTTCAGCTGAGGGTGCTGGGTCAGGGGGTTGGGGGAACATGGAAAAGTGGTTGAGGGAGCTACATCCAGACCCTTGATGGGTAGCCATCCAGGACATGCTCCCTTCTCTCTGCTGCCATCAGGAAGAAGGTACAGGAGCTTCAGGGCTCACACCACCAAGTTCAGGAACGGTTATTACCCCTCAAACATCAGGCTCTAGGGATAACTTCACTCACCCGCAACTCAAAACCAATTCCTCAGACTGTGGACTCTATGACTTGTGTTTGCGTTATTTAGACCATAAGACATAGGAGTGGAATTCGGCCATCCGGCCCATTGAGTCTGCTCCGCCATTCAATTATGGCTGATCCGTTTTTTAAATCTCTTCCTCAACCCCAGTTCCTAACCTTCTCTCCATAACCTTTGATGCCATGTCCGATCAAGAACTTATCAATCTCTGCCTTAAATACACCCAGTGACCTGGCCTCCACAGCTGCCTGTGGTAACAAATTCACCACGCTGCATCTCTGTTTTGAAAGGGCGCCCCTTTATCCTGAGGCTGTGCCCTTTTGTCCTCGACTCTCCCACCACAGGAAACATCCTTACCACATCTACTCTGTCTAGGCCTTTCAACATTTGAAAGGTTTCAATGAGATCCCCTGTCACCCTTCTGAATTCCAGCAAGAACAGACCCAGAGCCATCAAATATTCCTTGTATGATAACCCTTTCATTCCTGGAATCATCCTTGTGAACCTCCTCTGGACCCTCTCCAATACCAGCACATCTTTTCTGAGATGAGGGGCCCATAATTGTTCACAATACTCAAGGTGAGGCCTCACCAGTGCCTTATAAAGCCTCAGCATCACATCCTTGCTCTTGTATTCTAGACATCTTGAAATGAATGCTAACATGGCATTTGCCTTCCTCACCACCAACTCAACCTGCAAGTTAACCTTCAGCGTGTTCTACACAAGGACACCCAAGTCCCTCTGCATCTCAGATTCCTGGACTGTCTACCTGCTTAGAAATTAGTTGGCACATTTATTTCTACTACCAAAGTGCATGACCATGCATTTTCCAACATTGTATTTCATTTGCCACTTTCTAGCCCATTCTCCTAATCTGTCTAAGTCCTTCTACATCCTATCTGTTTCCTCAACACTACCTGCCCCTCCACCAATCTTCATATCATCTGCAAACTTGGCAACAAAGCCATCTATTCCATCATTTAAGATGGCATCCGTTAGTCTTGCGAGACCATGGATCTGCGCCTGGAAAGTCTTCACTCTCCAGGGCGCAGTCCTGGGCAAGGTTGTATGGAAGACCAGCAGTTGCCCATGCTGCAAGTCTCCTCTTTCCACGACACCGATGTTGACCAAGGAAAGGGCACTAGGACCCATACAGCTTGGCACCAGTTTCGTCGCAGAGCAATGTGTGATTAAGTGCCTTGCTCAAGGACACAACACGTTGCTTCGGCTGGGGCTCGAACTCACAACCTTCTGGTTGCTAGTCCAATGCCTTAACCACTTGGCCACGCGCCCACACGGCACCATCATTTAAATCATTTCTATACAGCATAAAAAGAAGTGGTCCCAACATCGACCCCTGTCACTTGCAGCCAACCAGAAAGGGCTGCTTTTATTCCCATTCGCTGCCTCCTACCAATCAGCCAATGCTCTAACCACGTTAGTAAATTCCCTGTAATACCATGGGTTCTTAACTTGGTAAGCAGTCACATGTGTGGCACTTTGTCAAAGGCCTTCTGAAAATATCCACTGCATCCTTTTTATCTATCCTACTTGTAATCTCTTCAAAGAACTCCCAACAGGTTCATTGGGCAGGATTTTCCCTGAAGGAAACCATGCTGACTTTATACTATCTCGCCCGGTGTCACCAAGTACCCCATCACCTCATCCTTAACAATTGACTCTAGCGTCTTCCCAACCACTGATGTCAGGCTAACTGGTCAATAATTTCCTTTCTGCTGCCTTCCTCCTTTCTTAAAGAGTGAAGTAACATTTGCAATTTTCCAGTCCTCTGGCACCATACCAGAGTCCAGTAATTTTTGAAAGATCATTTCTAATGCCACCACAATCTCTAACGCTACCTCTTTCAGAACCCTAGGGTGCAGTTCCTCTGGTCCGGGTGGCATAAGTACCTTTAGGTCTTTCAGCTTTTTGAGCACCTTCTCTCTCGTAACAGTAACTGTACCCACTTCTCTTCCTTCACACACTACAACATCAGGCATACTGCTAGTGTCTTCCACAGTGAAGACTGACACAAAATACTCATTTAGTTCCTCAGCCATTTCCTTGTCCCCCGTTACTATCACTCTCATTTCCCTTTTTTTTTTAACATACTTGGAAAAACTTTTACTATCCACTTTGATATTATTTGCTGGCTTGCTTTCATATTTCATCTTTTCTCTTCTAATGATTTCTTTAGCTGCTCTTTGTAGGTTTTTAGAAACTTCCCAATCCTCTATCTTCCCACTAATTTTTGCTCTGTTGTATGCACTTTCTTTTGCTTTTATAATGGCTTTGACTTCCCGTGTCAGCCATGGTTGCACTATTTTACTATTTGAGTAGTTCTTCAATTTTGGAATACACATGTCCTGCACTTTTAAGTCAGTCAAGTCAAGCCAAGTCAAGTTTATTGTCATTTCGACCATAAACTGCTGGTACAGAACACAGTAAAAACAAAACACCATTCCTCCAGGACCCTGGTGCTACATGAGACAACACAAAACTACACGAGACTATGTGAGACAGCACAAAACTACGCTAGAGTATGTAAAACAAACATAAAAACTGCACTGGACTACAGACCTGCACAGGACCACCTAAAGTCCACAAAACAGTGCAGGACAGTACAATAAATAATAAACAAGACAATAGGCACAGTAGAGGACAAATTACAATATAATAATAAATTATGTAGATGTCAGTCTAGACTCTGGGTATTGAGGTGTCTGATGGCTTGGGGGAAGAAACTGTTGCTCAGTCTGGTCGTGAGATCCCGAATGCTTTGGTACCTTTTGCCAGATGGCAGGAGGGAGAAGAGTTTGTGTGTGGGGTCCTTCACAATACTGTTAGCTTTGTGGGTGCAGCATGTGGTGTAAATGTCAGTAATAGCGGGAAGAGAGACCCCAATGATCTCCTCAGCTGACCTCACTATCTGCTGCAGGGTCTTGCGATCTGAGATGGTGCAATTCCTGAACCAGGCAGTGATGCAGCTGCTCAGGATGCTCTCGATACATCCTCTGTAGAATGCGTTTTCTCCCAGAAACACATGCCATTGCTGCTCTGCTGACATCCCTGCCAGCAGCTCTTTCCAATTTACTTTGGCCAGCTCCTCTCTCATACCACTCTAATTTCCCTTACTCCACTGAATACTGCTACATCAGACTTTACCTTCTCCCTATCCAGTTTCAAGTTGAACTCAATCATACTGTGATCACTGGTTCCTAAGGGTTGTTTTACCTTAAGCTCCCTAATCACCTCTGGTTCATTACGTAACACCCAATCCAGTATAGCTGATCCCCTAGTAGGCTCAACAACAAACTGCTCTAAAAAGCCATCACATAGACATTCAGCAAACTCACTCTCATTTCCAACCTGATTTTCCCAATTGACCTGCATGCTGAAATCTCCCTTGACTACCATAACATTGCCATTTTGACTCGCCTTTTCTATTTCCTGTTGTAATCTGTGGTCCACCTCCTAGCCGCTGTTGGGAGGCCTGTATATAACTGTCATCAATGTCATTTTACCCTTTATATTACCCTAATAATATACAGTTATTTATTAGTATTTTTATTTTCGATTGTCTTTTGTACGTTGGTTGTTTGTCCATCTCTTGTGTGCAGTCTTTCATTAATTCTATTTGTGTTACTTTCTATTCACTGTGAATGCCCACAATAAAATAATCTTGAGGTAGTATATAGTGACATATACAATAAGTACTTTGATAATAAATTTTGAACTTTGGAAACAGTTAGGCAGGAACATGGATAATTCCTTGAGGAGGAATTTATTGAGCTTGGAGCAGAGATGAGGAGGAATTTCTTTCACTAGAAGGTAGTGAGTCTGTGGAATTTATTGCCGCAGCTGGCTGTGGTGTCCAGGTCATTGGGTATATTGATAGGCTCTTGATTAGTAATGTGTCTAAGGTGTCGAGGAGAATGGGGTTGAAAGGGAAAGTTACAATCAAACTACAGAGCAGACTTGATGGGCTGAATGGCCTAATTGTGTTCCTGTGGTATTATGAACAGAAAAGGTTTGCAGGGAAGTGGGTCAAATGTAGGGAAATGGGCCAAACGCAGGGAAATGGGTCAAACGTACGGGTGTGGGCCAAACGCAGGGAAATGGGGGGGGGCGTGACATTGACCAGTTGGTCCAAAGGACCCATTTCCATGCCGTTGGCCCACAAGAGGCCCAGTAAGAACCAGTGACAGTGTGCAGTGGAGTTCCTTGTCGTTGGACACTGTGGCTCTTATTGTTCAAAGGAAGAGGAACTAAAGTAGGCCACTTATCTCTTTGAGTCTGTCATGTCTTTCTCCAGAATCATAGCTACTTCTGCCATTTTATCCACACTGCTGCCATTCTGGGCGCTGTGCAGGCATAGTGGTTAGCGCAATGGTATTACATCTTGGGGCATCAGAGTTTGGAGTTCAATCCCGGCATCTTCTGTAAAGAGTTTGTATACCCTCCCCATAGAAGCGTGGCTTTCCTCTGCGTGCTCTGGTTTCCTCCCACAGTCAAAAGACGTACCAGTTAGTAGGTTAATTGGTCATTGTAAATTGTCCTATGACTTTTTAGGCATCCATTAGTCTAGTGAGACCATGGATTTGCGCCTTGGAAGGTTTCCAGGGCGCAGGCCTGGGCAAGGTTGCATGGAAGACCGGCAGTTGCCCACGCTGCAAGTCTCCCCTCTCCACGCCACCGACGTTGTCCAAGGGAAGGGCAATAGGACCCATACAGCTTGGCACCGGTGTCGTCACAGAGCAATGTGTGGTTAAGTGCCTTGCTCAAGGGCACAACACGCTGTCTCGGCCAAGGCTTGAACTAGTGACCTTCAGATCACTAGACGGACACCTTAACCACTTGGCCATGTGCCAACACCCCCATGATTAGGCTAGGGTTAAATTGCTGGGTTGCTGGCGGTGCAGCTCAAAAGGCTGGAGGGTGCTATTCTGCACTGTCTCTAAACAAAGCTGGTTTCCTTACATGAAGACAGATAAACTGGCTTTAGAGGCGGTCAATTTCAAAGATGAGGGGATGAGCCTACGAGGAGACATGGAGTCGCCCGGGGCTTTCAGGAGACAGAGGGGATCTTGTACAAACATATGAAAGGGATGGATAAGATAGAGGCAGGAACGTTGTCTCCGCTGGTGGGTAAGATAGAACTCGGGTTCATAGCCTCAAGATTTGATTAAGGATTAGCTATATTTGTCACGTATGCATTGACACATCCGGTGAAATGTGTCTAACTGAGTCAGCGAGGATTGTGCTCGACAGTGCGCAAGTGTTGCCAGGCTTCCAGTGCCACAGCTCCATAATCCTAACTCTGACCGTATGCGAGGAATCCGGAGCATCTGGAGAGGAAATTGGCCAAGTCAACGGGAGGACGTTCAAACTCCTTACGAGGAAGCCATTGTTGGTGTTGTAAAACATTACTCTGACCACTATGCCCTCATGCCAATTCAGCAAAATAAATGTAGGACGGAGATGAGGCGAAACCGCTTTTCCCAGAGAGCAGCGCGTCTGGAATTCTCAGCCTGGGAAAGCAGTAGAGGTACCTTATTGAATTTATTTAAGACAGATTTAGAGAGATTTTTGTGCAGCAGGGGATTCAAGGATTCTGGGGAAAAGGGGAGGTAGGTGGAGTTGAGTTCACGGCCAAATCAGCCATTGTCTCATTGAATGGCAGCGCAGCCATAATGGGTCCGATAGCCGACTCCTGCAACTCGTCATTATGTCCTTTGTTCTTCTTTTCAATTGTCTTTAATTACAAGGCATGTAGAGTGGGCTGCTATCCAGGGTGCTGCTAGCTATTATAAAAGCTATCAGAATGTTAGACAGTGCCTGGAAAAACTATTCACCTCCCCTTGGAAGTTTTTATGTTTTATTGTTTTACAACATTCAATCACAGTGGATTTAATTCAGCTTTTTTTCACTCTGATCAACAGAAAAAGACTTTCATTGTCAAAGTGAAAACAGATCTCTATAAACTGATTTAAATTAATTACAAATATAAAACACAAAGTAATTGATTGCATAAGTATTCACCCCCCCCGCCTTAATATGACAGACCAAATTATCACTAGTGCAGCCAATTGCTTTTAGAAGTCACATAATTAGTTAAATGGAGATCTGTTTTTGGAGACCTGTGTGCAATCAATGTGTTTCAATTGATTGTAATAAAAATACACCTGTATCTGGAAGGTCCAACTGCTGGTGAGTCAGTATCCTGGTAAAAACTACACATGAAGACAAAAGAACACTCCAAGCAACTCTGTAAAAAGATTATTGAAAAGCACAAGTTAGGAGATGGATACAAGACAATTTCCAAGTTACTAAATATTCCTTGGAGTACTAGTTAAGTCAATCATCAAGAAATGGAAAGAATATGACACAGCTCTAATTCTGCCTAGAAGAAGTTGTCCTCAAAAACTTGAGTTTTTGAAGGGGACTAGTGAGGGAGGTCACTATGACAACTCTGGAGAGTTACAAGCTTCACTAGCTGAAATGGGAGAGATTGTGTATACACCTGTTGCCTGGATGCTTCACCTGTCACAGCTTTATGGGAGAGTGGCAAAGAGAAAGCCACTGTTGGGAAAACCTCACATGAAACCTTGGCTAGAGTCATGTAAGAGACTAAGAGACTCTGAAGTCAGCTGGAAGAAGGTTCTATGGTCTGACCAAACCAAAATTGAGCTTTTTGGTCATCAGACAAAACGCTATGTTTGGCGTAAGCCAAAAACTGCAGATTCTCAAAAACACACCATGAAGCATGGTGGTGACTGCATCCTGCTGTGGGGATGCTTCACTGCAACAGGCCCTGGAAGGCTTGTGAAGGTAGAGGGTAAACTGAACGCAGCAAACTACAGGGAAATCCTGGAGGAAAACCTGATGCAATGTGCAAGAGAACTGCAACTTGCGAGATGTGTTTTCCAGCCAGACAATGACCTCAAGCATAAAGCCAAAGCTACACAGGAATAACTTAGAAACAACAAAGTCAATGTCCTGGAGTGGCCAATTCAGAGTCCAGACCTCAATCCAATTGAGAATTTGTGACTGGACTTGAAAAGGCTGTTCACTCACGATCCCTATGCAATCTGACAGAGCTTGAGCAGTTTTGTAAAGTAGAATGGGGAAAAATTGCAGTGTCCAGATGTGCAAAGCTGATAGAGGCCTATCCACACAGACTCAAGGCTGTAATTTCTGCCAAAGGTGCATCTACTAAACAGGACTTCAAGGGGTGGATACTTATGCAATCAACTAGTTTGAGTTTTATATTTGTAATTAGATCACTTTGTAGATACCTGCTTTCACTTTGACACAAAAGAGTAATTTTCTGTTGATCAGTCAAAAAATGACAAATTTACTCAATGTTGTAAAACAATAAAACATGAAAACTTCTAAGGAGGGCGAAGACTTTTTATGGGCACTCTATATTGCTGGGGGAATTGGGAAGTTATGCCTCGTTTAGACGAGGCTGTGATGAGACCAGATCTCAAGCGTTGTATACAATGTGGATCTCTGTGGGTAAGGAAATGTGCTGATCTGTCGAGGTTCTGGCTTCCTCCCGTCCTGATGAAGGCTCTTCACTGAAATGCTGACTGTTTCTCCCCCTCTGCAGATGCTGCCTGACCTGCTGAGTTCCTCCAGCATGTTGTCTGGATTCCCAGCATCTGCAGAATCTCGTGTTTATGATTTGTTGCACCAGTGAAGTGTCTTTGAGTGATGTTTAAATCTGTTTGACAGGAGTTCAGCGAGACCCCCCCCCCACTGCTCCCCTCAGTGAGCTCTGCTGTCCTCCGACTCTTCGACCATGAGCTCACTCTGACTCAGGCTTGTGCTTCTTTCTAACTTACTAACTTGCTAACTGACCGTTATGCCGCTGGTGTTTCGGGCAGCAATGAAGGCCCTCCATCTTTGATGGCGTTCAGGGCTTCCTTCATCATGTCAGTAGCCTCCACGTGGGTTTCATTACTGTCAGTCATGCATGTACCGAGAGGAGACTCGGGAATATCATCACATTCAGACGTAGAAGGATTCTTCATTGCAATTTCGTTAACAGTTTTAAGACAAAAAGATACAGGAGCAGAATTTGCCATTCAGTCTATCGAGTCTGCTCCGCCGTTCCATCATGGCTGATCCGGGATCCCACTCAACCCCATACACCTGCCTTCTCGCCATATCCTTTCATGCACTGACTGATCAGGAAACAATCAACTGCTGCCTTCCAATACAATGGCATGCAAAAGTTTGGGCACCCCGGTCAAAATTTCTGTCACTGTGAATAGTTAAGTGAGTAGAAGATGAACTGATCTCCAAAAGTCATAAACTTAAAGATGAAATATTCTTTGCAAAATTTTAGGCAAGATTAGTGTATCATTTTTGTTTTGTACAATTTTAGAGTGGGGAAAAGAAAGGAGCACCATGTAAAAGTTTGGGCACCCCAAGAAATTTCAGCTCTCAGATAACTTTTACCAAGGTCTCAGACCTTAATTAGCTTGTTAGGGCTATAGCTTGTTCACAGTCACCGTTAGGAAAGGCCAGGAGATGCAAATTTCAAAGCTTTATAAATACCCTGACTCTTCAAACCTTGTCCCAACAATCAGCAGCCATGGGTTCCTCTAGGCAGCTGCCTAGCACTCTGAAAATTAAAATAAATGATGCCCACAAAGCAGGAGAAGGCTATGAGAAGATAGCAAAGCGTTTTCAGGTAGCTGTTTCCTCAGTTTGTAATGTAATTAAGAAATGGCAGTTAACAGGAACGGTGTAGGTCAAGTTGAGGTCTAGAAGACCAAGAAAACTTTCCAAGAGAACTGCTCATAGGATTGCTAGAAAGGCAAATCAAAACTCCCGTTTGACTGCAAAAGACCTTCAAGAAGGTTTAGCAGACTCTGGAATGGTGGTGCACTGTTCTACTGTGCAGCGACACCTGCACAAATATGACTTTCATGGAAGAGTCATCAGAAGAAAACCTTTCCTGTGTCCTCACCACAAAATTCAGCATCAGAAGTTTGCAAAGGAACATCTAAACAAGCCTGATGCATTTTGGAAACAAGTCCTGTGGACTGGTGAAGTTAAAATAGAACTTTTTGGCCGCAATGAGCAAAGGTATGTTTGGAGAAAAAAGGGTGCAGAATTTCATGAAAAGAACCCCTCTCCAACTGTTAAGCACGGGAGTGGATCGATCATACTTTGGGCTTGTGTTGCAGCCAGTGGCACAGGGAACATTTCACTGGTAGAAGGAAGAATGAATTCGATTAAATACCAGCAAATTCTGGAAGCAAACATCACACTATCTGGTTTTGCCATGGCCCTCACAGTCCCCTGACCTGAACATCATCGAGAATCTCAAAAGAGCAGTGCATGCAAGACGGCCCAAGAATCTCACAGAACTAGAAGCCTTTTGCAAGGAAGAATGGGCAAAAATCCCCCAAACAAGAATTGAAAGACTCTTAGCTGGTTACAGAAAGTATTTACAAGCTGTGATCCTTGCCAAAGGGGGTGTTACTAAGTCCTGACCATGCAGGGTGCCCAAACTTTTGCTTCAGGCCCTTTTCCTTTTTTTTAATTTTGAAACTGTAAAAGATGGAAATAAAAAAAGTAATTTTGCTTAAAATATTAAAGAGGTGTGTCATCTTTAACTTTTGCTCGCTTAGCTATTCACAGTAACAGAAATTTTGACCGAGGGTGCCCAAACTTTTGCATGCCACTGTATACTCATGGACTTAGTCTCCACTGCAGTCTGTGGCAGAGCATTCCACAAATTTACTACTCTTTGGCTAAAAATATTCCTCCTCACCTCTGTTCTAAAGGTTGTCCCTCAATTTTGAGGCTGTGCCCTCTAGTTCTGGATACCCCCACTACAGAAAACATCCTCTCCACATCTACCTTATCTAGTCCTTTCAACATTCGGTAGGTTTCAGTGAGGTCCCCATGCATTCTTCTAAGTTCCAGTGAGTACAGACCCAAAGTTACCAAACACTCCTCATATGTTAACTCCTTCATTCCTGGAATCATCCTTGTGAATCTTCTTTGGACTCTGTCCAGTGACAATACATCCTTTCTGAGATATGGGGCCCAAAACTATCAACAATACTCCCAAGTGCGGCCTGACTAGTGTTTTATAAAGGTTCAGCATTATCTCCTTGTTTTTATATTTTGTTTCCCTTGAAGTAAATGCCAACATTGCATTTCTCTTCTTTACCACAGACTCAACCTGTAAATTAACCTTCTGGAAGTTTTGCATGACTACTCTTAAGTCCCTCTGCATCTCTGACGTTTGAACCTTCTCCCCATTTAGATAATAATTCCACTATTGCTCCTTTTATCAAAATGCATTATCATACATTTCCCAACACTGTATTCCATCTGCCACTTTTTTCCCCCATTCTTCCAATTTGTCTTAAGTCCTGCTGCAATCAGCACCATCCACCTATCTTCGTATCATCCACAAACTTTGTCACAAAGCCATCAATTCCATGATCCAAGTCATTGACAAGCAATGTGAAAGTAGCAGTCCCAATACTGACCCCTGAGGAACACCACTATACTTTACACCTGTACTTTATTGTGGCCAAACAATTGATACTAGAAGGTACAATCATCACAGCGATATTTGATTCTGCGCTTCCCACTCCCACTAGTCACTGGCAGCCAACCTGAAAAGGCCCCTTTTATTCCCACTCACTCCCTTTTTGCCTGTCAGCCATTCTTCTGTCGTTGCCAGTATCTTTCCTGTAATACTGACCTCCATGCAGAATATGACCCGTCCACAACCACTGTTTGCCTTCTGTGGGCAAGCCAATTCTGGATCCACAAAGCAATGTCCCCTTGGATCCCATATCTCCTTACTGTCTCAATAAGCCTGGCTTGGGGTACTTTATCAAATGCCTTGCTGAAATCCTTATACATTACATCTACTGTTCTACCTTCATCAATGTGTTTAGTCGCATCCTCAAAAAATTCAGGTAGGCTCTAAGGCACGACCTGCCTTTGACAAAGTCATGCTGAGTATTCCTAATCATATTATGCCTCTCCAAATGTTCATAAATCCTGCCTCTCAGGATCTTTTCCATCAACTTAACAACCACTGAAGTAAGACTCACTGGTCTGTAATTTTCTGGGCTATCTCTACTCCCTTTCTTGTATAATGGAACAACATCTGCAACTCTCCAATCCTCCGGAACCTCTCCTGTTCCCTTTGATGATGCAAAGATCATCGCCAGAGGCTCAGCAATCTCCTCCCTTGCCTTCAACAATAGCCTGGGATACATCTTGTCAGGTCCCGGTGACTTATCCAACTTAATGCTTTCCAAAAGCTCCGGCACATCCCCTTTCTTAATACCTATATGCTCAAGCTTTTCAGTCCGCTGTAAGTCATCCCTACAATGCCTTCTGAAAATCCAAGTAAATGACATCCACTGCCTCTCCTTTGGCCACCCTGCTTGTTACTTCCTCGAAGAACTCAGGCAAGATTTCCCTTTACA
The DNA here is from genome assembly GCF_030028105.1 of Mobula birostris. Lineage (NCBI taxonomy): Eukaryota > Metazoa > Chordata > Chondrichthyes > Myliobatiformes > Myliobatidae > Mobula > Mobula birostris. The sequence continues at coordinate 205,771,920 of NC_092374.1, forward strand.
GAAACCATGCTGACTTTGACTTATATTATCATTAGACTCCAAGTATCTCAAAACCTCATCTTTAATAATAGACTCAACACTTTCCAAACCACTGAGGTTAGGCTAACTGGCCCGTAATTTCGTTTCTTTCGCCTTCCTCCCTTCTTAAAGAGTGGAGTGACATTTGCGATCTTCCAGTTGTCCGGGACCCATTAAGTTCATCTGCCATTTCTTTGTCCCTCACCAGCATAATTTTCCAGTGGTCCAGTATCGAGTTCCACCTCCCTTTTACTGCTTATATAATTGAAAACCAATCAGATTTATCCAGTTTGTTTGACCAGTCAGAATTGTTGGTCTTGAATCTGATCTCGGTGTCTAGCCTCTACCCTTTGACCTGTTTGGCATCCAAAGCATACAGCCCTGACTCCAGCCAACTGGGTCATTGAGACACACAAGTCGCCGAATCATGACAAGGTTCTGGTCCCCACCGCCCACATTCTTATTAACCATATAACCATATAACAATTACAGCACGGAAACAGGCCATCTCGGCCCTTCTAGTTTGTGCTGAACTCTTACTCTCACCTAGTCCCACCGACCTGCACTCAGCCCATAACCCTCCATTCCTTTCCTGTCCATATAGCTATCCAATCTAAGTTTAAATGACAATATTGAACCTGCCTCAACCACTTCTACTGGAAGCTCGTTCCACACAGCTACCACTCTCTGAGTAAAGAAGTTCCCCCTCATGTTACCCCTAAACTTTTGCCCTTTAACTCTCAACTCATGTCCTCAACTCCTCCCTTGGAGGGTCAGACACCCTGAGCCAATCGGCTGGTCCTGGACTTATTTCATTATTTACTGGCATAATTTACATATTACTATTTAACTATTTATGGTTCTATTACTATTTATTATTTATGTTGCAACTGCAACGAAAACCAATTTCCCCCGGGATCAGTAAAGTATGACTATCTCTTGTTTGAATCTCCCCCACTGTCAATGGAAAAAGCCTATCCACGTCAACTCTATCTATCCCCCTCATAATTTTAAATACCTAAATCAAGTCTCCGCTCAACTTTCTACGCTCCAAAGAATAAAGACCCAACTTGTTCATTCTTTCTCTGTAACTTAGGCGATGAAACCCAAGCAACATTTTAGTAAATCTTCTCTGTCCTCTCTCAATTTTGTTGACATCTTTCCGAAAATTCGGAGACCAGAACTGTACACATTATTCTGATTTCTTCCCCTTTCCTTTCCAGTGGTGTTGAAGGATCTCAGCTGGAAACATTGACTGTATATTCCCCTCCAAGGATTCTGTTTGACCTGCTGAGTTCTTCCAGTGTTCTGTGTGTGTTGATCTGACCGGGGAGGTTTGCTTGTCTAGTCAAGCTTGCCTCCTGTTGTATCTCGACAGGGTGTAAGTGCCTTGAAAATGAGCACTTGGTACGTACAGAATCAGAGTCAGGTTTAATATCGCTGGTATATGTCATGAAAGTTGTTGTTTTGTGGCAGCACTACATTGAAATACATAATAATAATAAAATCAGAAATAGGTTTTTGATTTAAGTAAGTTGTGAAAAAAGAACAGAAGAAGCAAATACATGCATCGGGTGTAAATTTAGACTAAGGTGGGTGGGTTGCTCCTGTGGTCACAATTGGCTTTTATCCATCGTAGGTTGAACAAATAATACGGAACTTCCACATAATGGTATTGAAATAAGAGAGAGGCATAGTAGTGTATCGCTATACAGCACCAACGACTGGCGTTCAGTGCCTGCCTCTGCCTGTAAGGAGTCTGTATGTTCTGCCCGTGACTGGATTTCTTCCGGGTGCTGTGGTCTCCCCCCACATTCCAGACATTTGGGTTAGGGTTACTGGCAAGCCATGTTGGCACCTGAAGCATGGCATCACTTGCGGTCTGCCCCAGCACAACCCGCGTACTGCGTTGGCCATTCCATATCACTATGTTTCCGTGTACGTGTGACAACTAAAGCTAATCTTGAACTTCTCTCTTTAACACTTGATTGAAGCGTTCTCAGCAATGTTTAGAAAGTGGTGGAGCAGAGGGGATTTCTTCTTGTGGGAGAATCTACGACAAGGGGGCCACACATTCCGAACAGAGATGAGGAGATCGTGTTTACTGTCAGGTGGTCATTTGACCTGTACCAATCTCTGAAAGCAGAGCCTGTGAGCATTAAGGCAGAGGTATGCAGCTGATGTTACGTTCAGACCGGTCGTCATCCTACTGAGAGGCACTGCTTTGGTTGGGGTTGACCATGCGTGTTATGTCCTAGCTGTCTGCATTTGATTCATGAGCCAGTACGCAAGCCAGGGCAGTACGATGAGGAGCTCCCCCTCCCCACACAGGAACGGTAGAGACCCAATGCAGTTCAGCAGGAGTTGCCAGTCAGCATTGAGCTCCAACTATAGAGACTCCAGCTGTGGAATTTGCCTTGAGGTTTACTCCTGAAGTCTTCCTCAAGAGTGGTTATAGCCAAAGGCAGCAGAAGTTTTCCTTCCAACCACAGCTGATGAGCCCAAGCGTCTGGTTTTAAGGCACCGGTCACCCACCAGTGCCCTTTCTCCTATCAGTAGAAAATGAAGGCCAGGAGATGGACTTGGTTGTCAGAGGCTATTTGAGACACATGCCTTCAGGAGTACTTAATAGGTAGTGGGAACTTATCCCCACTAACATGCCTGGCTATGACAACCTTAAGGAACCATCCTACTAAACAGAAGGGCTGAGTGGCCTATGGTGTACGTTCAGTGTGCTCTGCGGGGTGGACAATCCCAAGGATTTGCTGTCTTCTGAATGCTGACCTTTCTCCCGATTAGCCTGCCTGCGAGTCTGCAAGTCTAGGACGTGGGTCGGGGGATGGAGGCTGTGGAGACTCATTCCCCAGAGCAACGAGAATTACGAACCTACATCTTATCGGAACATCGTGTTTTCGTTGATAACGACACTCGGAGGAGAAGAGAGAGAATCTAGAGGCATATCGACGGAGTTTGCTTATTGCGCTAGCAAAAAGGACACGTGAGTCAAAAAAAAACAATGGGAGAACGGGGCTAAATTAACATAACAAAGATGGCGATGATCGGAACCATTACAGCATTTGATAGTGTCATTGAAGACTGGGCAACTTACATTGAAAGAGTGGAGTTATATTGTGAGGCTAACGGTGTTAATGATGCAAAGAAAACCAGTGTCTTACTCAGGCTACGTCCACACTACACTGGATAATTTTAAAAACGAAGCCTTTTCTCTTCATTTTAACCTTCTGTCCACACTGAAACAGCATTTTCAGCCCCCAAAAACGGAGATTTTCAGAAACAGTCTCCAGAGTGAATAAATCTGAAAACGCCTAATATCCGTTGCAGTGTGTACAGGGTAACTGGAGCTTTTTAAAACCGCTGTCATGACGTGCCGGAACAAATGGTGGCAGCCTGGCATTTCATTGTTTTCTTCTTCTTATTATTACTACCTTATTGTCGCCAGACAATTGATACTAGAGCGTACAATCATCACAGCGATATTTGATTCTGCGCTTCGCAGAACCTAACAATTTAGGAACAGACGGACTAGACTGAAACCAGAAGGGTTAGAAATGTACTCACCAAATACTTTGACCCATAGTTTACTGAATAAGTAAGTATTCTCACTTTGCCCTGTTTTCTGTCCTTGCCTTAATGAAGATGGTTTACCTGTTTATGCAAGTACTTCTCTGACAATAGATGTGTAAAGGCATAATGTAACATAACACTGATGCAGACATGTTTTATACATTTAACAAGGTGCTTTATTAATGCAACAGAGTTGGTCAGTTTTTCAATGTTCGTCGTCAGCTGGGTCATACTGTCCGTGAACTCCCTGTCGGTTGCCTCCATACGCTCCAGTATTTGTTTTTTTTAGTTTTAAGTCCTCCTGCGCGAGAGCCAAGAGCAATTCCTCATAAGTTTTTCTACTCTGTAACTGGACAAACGCACACCAAGTATACCGTTTCCTCTTCGCTTGTTTTCTGTGTGTCCTGCGCGTGCCCAGTGGGAGGAGATTCGCCCAAATATCCGTGTCAGTGTGGACGGAGATATTTTGAAAAACGCTTAGTGTGGACGCCTGTCGTTTTTACTCGAAACCGGCGTTTTCAAAATTATCCGGCGTAGAGTGGACGTACCCTCAGTATTATGGGAGCAAAAACATACGGGCTGCTATGGAGCTTGTTAACCCTTGAAAAGCCAGCTGACAAAACGTTCAAGCAGATAGTAGACACTCTCCAACAGCATTTAAACCCGAAACCACTGGTCATTGCTGAAAGATTTAAATTTCACAAAAGGAATCAGCAAAAATGAAAGCATTTCTGAATGTTGTGCTGAATTGCGCAAATTATCAGAACATTGCCAATTTGGAGCTGGTCTGTCGGATGCATTGAGGGACAGGTTAGTGTGTGGCATGCACTGTGAAACCACACATAACCTATCCACAGTCCTATACCCACTAAATGCACTGTTACGGACGGACACAATGGAAGTGGACTGAGAGCTGTGCGAAAGCGGTTCAAGAAACTAAAAGACTCATAACTTCAGAAGGGGTGCTCGCACACTTTGACCCCTCCTTAACAATCCAACTCGGTTGTGATGCCTCGCCCCATGGGATAGGAGCTGTGTTATCGCACAAGTTTCCAGATGGCTCCGAAAGACCAATAGCCTTTGCCTCAAGAACAATAACTTCAGCTGAACACAACTACGCACAGATTGACAGAGAGGCCCCAAGCCTCGTGTGCTTCAGCTGAACACAACTACGCACAGATTGACAGAGCCTTGTGTGGGGAGTCAAGAAATTCAGTCACTACCTGTCTAGCCAGAAGTTTACCCTGTTGACTGACCATCAGCCTCTCGTGTCGATCTTCAATCCAAGAAAAGGTGTTCCAGTGATGACAGCACAAAGGCTGCAGCGATGGTCTCTTTTCTTAGGAGGTCAGAGGTATGACATTGAACACAGGAGGACCAAGCAACATGGCAATGCAGACAGTTTGTCACATTTACCACTGCGGACTTCCGAAATAACTACACAAATGGATTCAGCAGAGGTTTTTCTCACAACAATAGTCGAACAATTACCAGTAACAAACAGCCTCATTGAAAGGGAAACACGCAATGATCCTATGTTGTCAAAAGTGTATGACATCATGGTAAAGGGATGGCCAGTGCGGGGTAACACATTGTTTCCAGCCTTCTCAGCGAGGAAGGAACAGTTGTCAGTGTGTTGGGGAACTCCAATGTGTGGTTCACGGGTTGTGATTCCTCCCAAGCTACGCACCAGAGTGCTGGAGGAACTGCACAAGGGGCACCTGGGTATCGTGAAGATGAAAAGTCCTGTCTGTGTCTATGTGTGGTGGCCAGGAATCGATAAACAGATTGAGGACTTGACCAAGAACTGCTCTGGATGTCAAAAGCTCCAGAACACACCACCACAAGCCCCTCTCCATCTGTGGGAGTGGACCTCAACACCATAGCAGCGAGTGCACATCGACTTTGCTGGACCATTCATGGGCTCTATCTTTTTAATCGCCGTTGATGCACATTCCAAATGGCCAGAGGTCATCAAGATGAAGACAACCACATCGGAAAAGACCATTAGAGTGCTGAGGACCATGTTTGCCAGGAATGGCATACCAGAACAAATCTGCACAGAGAGTGGATGACAATTTGTCTCTGAAGAATTCCAAAGTTTTGTGAAGAACAATGGAATCAAGCACTTTACATCTGCCCCTTACCATCCATCCACAAATGGCTCGGCAGAAAGATTTGTACAGACATTCAAGAAAGCCATCAAGGCAATGGACAGCGAAAATCAACCACTGCAACACAAGATAGACAGCTTCCTCCTTGCCTATCGTAATGCAGTACATGCAACCACTAACCAGACTCCAGCGATGATGTTTCTGAACAGGAACCTGAGGTCCCGCATGGATCTTCTCAAATCAGATGTACGGTGTGATGTGGAGAACAGTCAGTTCAAACACTTGAATGCTAAGCCCACACAAAGCTTCAGTGTGGGACAGTGAGTTCTTGCACGTGATTACTGGACTGAAAAGTGGCAGCTGGGTACAATTTCCTCCATAGACGGGCCACTGATGTATAGAGTACAGGTGGGAGAGAACGTATGGAGACGTCATGTGGATCGAATCCTGGATGCTCAGGTGAGAAACACCACAACACCTTGCCCGGACTCCCCTGACATAGAAGCAAACACTCCTGATGTGAGCACATCAGCCTCACCCACAGATAAGCCTGTCATCAGTGCTGATGACCCACCTGAGGTACCTGTGGAGACTAATTCCCCAAAGCCAACGTTTCAGGACAGACGTTACCCAGAGAGGCAGAGAAGAGCTCTGCAGAGACTTGAGTTCTAAATGGGTCTTAGACCAAAAGTAAAGAAAAAGGCTTGTTATAATTTGATATTATTAAGTTACTTAGTAAACAAATAGTAGGTGTTTGTATGTTAAGGGTAAACATATTTGTTTAGCATAATGCCCCAGCAAAAAAACAATTGATACACTATTAAAATAAAAGGGGAGGAGTGTACCGTATAGCCTACAGAATAATAAGGGACTACTTTATGTGTTAGTAAAACGTCGTTGCATGCGCTATTAGGTGCGTATTGATCTGTATGTGTGTGCCGAGTTCGGATTCTGCCAGTAAAGAACCATGAAACTTAGCTCCCGTCTTCAGCGTTTTTATTAATAGTATTGTTGTGTAATCACAGCAGAGGCCTAATGCAGAACTGTACAAAAAGTGCAGGTACAATCAAGGAAAGGTTCTTTTAAGGGCAAAAAAGTTATTCCGATTGAAGTTAGAGACAGAATCGATGCTTCAAAAAGGATACATCCATCATTCATGACCCCCCCCCCATCACCCCATGCCCTCTTACTGGAATTTATAATCTTTTTAATTGTGTACTTCTGCCGCAAAACAGGAGGAGAGTGTTTCCTGTGAATTGGCATCAGGATTTAGTGTAAATTGGCTCACCTTCTGGGCCGAATGGCCTGTTCTGTGCTGTGCTGTTCTAGCAATTCCACTTAAATGTTGGAATCGACCCCAAATGCACACTCACACCACACTCTGAGTGAAGAAGCTCCCCTCATTTAAATATTAAATATTAAATATTTCACCTTTCACTCTCAACCTATGACCTCTAGTTCTAGTCTCACCTAACCTCGGGTGAAAAAGCCTGCTTACATTTACCCTATTGGATACTCTTCATAATTTTGTATACCTGTATAAAATCTCCCCTCATCCTTTAGCGAAAAAATCCTAATTCAGGTCCTCAAGTCCTGGCACCATCTTGTAAATTTTTTCCTGTACACTCTCAAATCATATTTCCATGTTCTATTTTAGTTGATATCTTGCTGAATCTTTTCATAACCTTCCTCACCATCCGCAACTCAGACAAGTTTTATATTGTCTGCAAACCAGCCCACCAACATAAGTAGACCAGCCCACCAGCATGGACAGACCAGCCCACCAGCATTGACAGACCAGACAGACCAGCTCACTGGCATAGACAGACCAGACAGACCAGCATAGGCAGTCCAGCCCGCCAACATTTTGAGCTGTCAGATAATTAGAACTAGCAGGCCCCTGGCACTGATCCCTGTGAAGGAACACTGATCACAGACCTCCAGTCGGAATCAGACCCTTCCGCTGCTGCCCTCTGTTTTCCTATGGACAAGTCAATGTTAGACGGTAACACCATAAGACAGAGGAGCTGAATTAGGCCATTTGGCCCAATGATACTGAATATGGATTTTGCGATATTGGGACATCCCTTTATCTTCTGGATTATCCTACTACGATTGATCTTCTAAAGCAGGGGTTCCCAACCTTTTTTTATGCATGGACCAATACCATTAAGCAAGGAGTTCAGTGGACCATCCCTGTTCGAAAGTGTACAACACCCACAGCCCGACCCTCACGAGTTATCTTTATCACCTCCTCAACAAAAACACTCAAGTTTGTAAGGCATTTGAAGTGTTCTTTGTCTTTCACTGAGATGACCTCTGTTTCTACTAGATCCTAGAGAAGGAGCCTCATCTACTCCATCCCTCCTCATGTGACAGATTGGCCACATCGCAGAGACCAGTCTGGTGAATCTGCACGGTGCCCCCTCAGTAGCTAACAAATACTTTTACTGAGGTAAGGACACTTTGTGGTGATTTACACGAACAATGTGAACGTAAACGATGACACTCCAGCTTGAAGGCATCAACATCAATTCCTCTAACCTCTGGTAACTTCTGCCCCTCCCCCCTCTCTCTTTTTCCATTCCCCATTCTAGCTCCCCTCTCATCCCTTCTCTTCTCCTCACTTGCCCATCACCTCCCTCTGGCTCCCCTTCTCTTCCCACATCCACTGTTCCTCTCCTATTAGATTCCTTCTTCTCCACCCCTTCACCTCTCACCTCCCAACTTTTTACTTCATCATCACCCCCCCCATCTGCCACCCGCCCACCTTCCCCCTCATGAGGTCTCACCTATCACCTGCCAGCTTGTACTCTCCCTCCCCTCCCCTCCCCACCTTCTTATTCTGGCTTTTCCCCCCTTCCTTTCCAGTCCTGGTGAAGGGTCTCGGCCGGAAACATCCCCTCCATATATGCTGCCTGACCTGCTGAGTTAATATGGCATTTTGTGTGTGATTTTGTATTGTGCAGAAAGGAATGCATGCATGCGCTTAAAGTGTGGGTAGGTCAGGGCATGTGCACAAATGCATGCTATGTGTTGTGATTAAATACGGGAGCTGAAGGTTGGAAATATGAAAGTCTTTATTCACAGAGCAAACCTCCAGTAGAGGGAGAGTCCAGGGGAATCTCTCTCTCTCTGACACGACATTTCATACTTCTCAACAGAGGTGCCCTGAAACATTTCAACTATTTTCTGAATGGAGAGAAGAGAGCGGATAGCGAGGTCAGCTGAGAAGATCATTGGGGTCTCTCTTCCCGCCACCACAGACATTTACACCACACGCTGCATCCGTAAAGCAAACAGCATTATGAAGGACCTCACGCACCCCTCATACAAACTCTTCTCCCTCTTGCCATCTGGCAAAAGGCACCGAAGCATTCGGGCTCTCACAACCAGACTACTGTAACAGTTTCTTCCCCCAAGCCATCAGACTCCTCGATATCCAGAGCCCGGACTGACACCAACCTACTGCCCGCTACTGTGCATATTGTCTTGTTTCTTATTTATTGTAATGCCTGCACTGTTTTGTGCACTTTATGCAGTCCTGGGTAGATCTGTAGTCTAGTGTAGTTTTTGTATTGTTTTTACGTAGTTCAGTGTAGTTTTTGTATTGTTTCATGTCGCACCATGGTCCTGAAAAAGGTTGTCTTGTTTTTACTGTGTACTGTTCCAGCAGTTATGGTCGAAATGACAATAAAAAGTGGCTTGACTTGACTTGACTCAAAAAGTCCAAGGTGCAAAAGGCCTTGGGAGTCCTCATTAACCCATAAAGGTTAACTTGCAGACAGTTGACCTTTTGGCCTGAGACCCTTCATCAGAACTGCATGTGTTGCTTGGATTTCCAGCATCTGCAGATATTCTCTTGTTTGAGGTTCACCTACAGGTTGGGTCGGTGGTATGGAAGACAAATCCAATGTTATTATTCGTTACGAGATAACTAGAATTTAAAAAGTAAGTATGTGATGTAAGGCTTTATAAGGCATTGGTCAGACTACACTTGGAGCATTGTGAGCAGCTTTGGGTCACTCATCTGTGAAAGGATGAGCTGGTACTGTAGAGGGTCCAGAGAAGGTTCACGAGAATGATTCCAGGAATGAAAAGGTTAACGTATGAAGAGTAACACACATCAAAGTTGCTGGTGAACGCAGCAGGCCAGGCAGCATCTGTAGGAAGAGGTGCAGTCGACGTTTCAGGCCGAGACCCTTCGTCAGGACTAACTGAAGGAAGAGTGAGTAAGGGATTTGAAAGTTGGAGGGGGAGAGGGAGATCCAAAATGATAGGAGAAGACAGGAGGGGGAGGGATGGAGCCAAGAGCTGGACAGGTGATTGGCAAAAGGGGATACGAGAGGATCATGGGACAGGAGGTCCGGGAAGAAAGACGGGTGGGGGGGGAACCCAGAGGATGGGCAAGAGGTATATTCAGAGGGACAGAGGGAGAAAAAGGAGAGTGAGAGAAAGAATGTGTGCATAAAAATGAGTAACAGATGGGATACGAGGGGGAGGTGGGGCCTTAGCGGAAGTTAGAGAAGTCGATGTTCATGCCATCAGGTTGGAAACTACCCAGATGGAATATAAGGTGTTGTTCCTCCAACCTGAGTGTGGCTTCAGCTTTACAGTAGAGGAGGCCGTGGATGGACATGTCAGAATGGGAATGGGATGTGGAATTAAAATGTGTGGCCACTGGGAGATCCTGCTTTCTATGGCGGACAGAGCTGTCTCCTGCAAAAATGCCATCCCCTTCTCGCAATTCCTCCGTCTCCGCCGCATCTGCTCTCAGGATGAGGCTTTTCATTCTAGGATGAGGGAGATGTCTTCCTTTTTTAAAGAAAGGGGCTTCCCTTCCTCCACTATCAACTCTGCTCTTAAACGCATCTCCCCCATTTCACGTACATCTGCTCTCACTCCATCCTCTCGCCACCCTACTAGGAATAGGGTTCCCCTGGTCCTCACCTACCACCCCACCAGCCTCCGGGTCCAACGTATTATTCTCCGTAACTTCCGCCACCTCCAACGGGATCCCACCACTAAGCACATCTTTCCCTCCCCCCCACCTCTGCATTCCGCAGGGATCGCTCCCTACACAACTCCCTTGTTCATTCGTCCGCCCCATCCCTCCCCACTGATCTCCCTCCTGGCACTTATCCGTGTAAGTGGAACAAGTGCTACACATGCCCTTACACTTCCTCCCTTACCACCATTCAGGGCCCCAAACAGTCCTTCCAGGTGAGGCAACACTTCAGCTTTGAGTCGACTGGGGTGATATACTGCGTCCGGTGCTCCCGATGTGGCCTTTTATATATTGGCGAGACCCGACGCAGACTGGGAGACCGCTTTGCTGAACATCTACGCTCTGTCCGCCAGAGAAAGCAGGATCTCCCAGTGGCCACGCATTTTAATTCCACATCCCATTCCCATTCTGACATGTCCATCCACGGCCTCCTCTACTGTAAAGATGAAGCCACACTCAGGTTGGAGGAACAACACCTTATATTCCGTCTGGGTCGCCTCCAACCTGATGGCATGAACATCGACTTCTCTAACTTCCGCTAAGGCCCCACCTCCCCCTCGTATCCCATCTGTTACTCATTTTTATGCACACATTCTTTCTCTCACTCTCCCTTTTCTCCCTCTGTCCCTCTGAATATACCTCTTGCCCATCCTCTGGGTTCCCCCCCCCCCCGTCTTTCTTCCCGGACCTCCTGTCCCATGATCCTCTCGTATCCCCTTTTGCCAATCACCTGTCCAGCTCTTGGCTCCATCCCTCCCCCTCCTGTCTTCTATCATTTTGGATCTCCCCCTCCCCCTCCAACTTTCAAATCCCTTACTCACTCTTCCTTCAGTTAGTCCTGACGAAGGGTCTCAGCCTGAAACGTCAACTGCACCTCTTCCTACAGATGCTGCTTGGCCTGCTGCGTTCACCAGCAACTTTGATGTGTGTTGCTTGAATTTCCAGCATCTGCAGAATTCCTGTTGTTAACGTATGAAGAGTGTTTGTTGGACCTCGGTCTGTACTCGCTGGAGTTTAGAAGAATGAGGGGGGAGGATCTGAGATAACAATAAACATTTAACTACAGTTTCAGAGTTTCATTTGCTATGATCATCTACAGTAGTGAAGATTAACATTTGGAATGTACTCAGGTTAATTTACAGAATTGCATGTTTACAGTGTAGCACTTCCCAACGAGCAGAGTTCAAAGTACAAAATAAAATTTATTATCAAGGTATGTATCACTGAATTATGACTGAAAAATTTTAGCTGGGAGCTTAACGTCCGAGGATACTTATTGTATCGAAAGGATAGGCAGGACAGTGGAGGGGGGCAGCATTGCACTGTTGGTAAAAATAAAATGAAATTAAATCATTAGGAAGAGGTGTTGAATCATTGTGCATAGAGCTAAGGAACTGCAAGAGTAAAAAATGTCCTGTTGAGAGTTGTACACTGACCCCAAGATAGTAATAGGTATATGACCTACAAATTACAAGGGGAGATAGAAAATGCATACCAAAAGGACAATGTTACAATGGTTGTGGGGGACTTCAATATACAATAGATTGGGACAATCAGGTTGGTGCTCGATCCCAAGAGGGGGAATTTCTAGAGTGCCTAAGAGATGGATTATAGAGCAGCTCACAGTTGAGCCCACTGGAGAATCAGCTATTCTGCATTGGGTGTTGTGCAATGAACCAGAATTGCTTAGACAGCTGAAGGTAAAAGAACTCTGAGGGGAACGTTATCACAATTTGATCGAATTCACCCTGAAATCGGAAAAGGAGAAACTAAAGTCAGATGTATCAGTATTACAGTGGAGTAAGGGGAATTACCGAGGTATGAAAGAGGAGTTGGCCAGACTTGCTTGGAAAAGAACACTGACAGGGCTGACGGCAGAGCAGCAATGGCTGGAATTTCTGGAAGGAATTTGGAAGGCACAGGATACATACAGCCCAAAGAAGAGGAAGTATTCTGAAGGAAAGATGAGCAACCGTGGCCAACAAGGCAAGTCAAAGCCAACATAAAAGCCAAAGGGAGGGCATATAACAGAGCAAAAATTAGCGGGAAGTTAGAGGATTGAGAAGCTTTTAAAAACTGAAGGTAACTAAAAAGGTCATTAGGAAGGTAAAGATGGAATATGAAAGTAAGCTATTCTATAATATTAAAGAGATAACTAAAGTTTCTAAAGATACATAAAGTGTAAAATAGAGGCGAGAGTGGATATCGGACCACTGGAAAAGTGGTTAATGGGAGACAATGAAATGGCAGATGAACTGAATAAATATTTTGCATCATTCTTCACTGTGGAAGACTCTAGTAGTATGGTGAAAGTTCCAGGTGTCAGGGCATGAAGTGTGTGAAGTTACCATTACTAGGGAGAAGGTTCTTGGAAAACTGAGAAGTCTGAAGGTCGATAAGTCACCTGGACCAGACAGTGTACACCTCAGAGTTATGAAAGAGGTGGCTGAAGAGATCGTGGAGGCAGAAATGATGATCTTTCAAGAATCACGAGATTCTGGAATGGTTCTGGAAGACTGGAACATTACAAATATCACTCCACTCTTCAAGAAGGGAGAAAGGCAGTGGTTGGGAAGATGTGGGAGTCGGTTATTAAGGATGAGGTCTCAGGGTACTTGGAGTCATGTGATAAATTAGGCCGTAGTCAGCATGGTTTCCTCAAGGGAAAATCTTGCCTGACAAATCTGTTGGAATTCATTGAAGAAATAACGATCAGGATAGACAAAGGAGAATCAGTTGATATCGTGTACTTGGAGTTTCAGAAGGCCTTTGACAAGGTGTCACACCTGAGGCTGCTTAACACACTATGAGCCCATGGTATTACAGCAAAGATTCTAGCTTGGATAAAGTGGCTGATTGGCAGGAGGTAAAGAGCGGAATGAAGGGAGCCTTTGGCTGGCGGCCAGTGACTAGTTTTGTTCCACAGCGGTCTGTGTTGGGACTGATTCTTTTTTACGTTGTATGTCAATGATTTGGATAATGGAATTGATGGCCTTGTTGAAAAGTTTGTAGACGATATGAAGATAGGTGGAGGGGCAGGTAGTTTTGGGGATCTAGACAGGCTACAAAAGAACTTGGATAGATTAGGGGAATGGACAAAGAAATGGCAGATGCAATACAGTGTGAAGAAGTGTATGGTCATGCACTTTGGTAGAAGAAATGAAAGGGCTGATCATCTTCTAAATGGAGAGAAAATACAACCAGAGGTGCAAAAGGACCTAAGGGTTAGTTTTCAGGTTGAGTCTGTGGTGAGGAATGCATTCATTTCAAGAGGACTAGCATATGTAATGTAATGTTGAGACTTTATAAAGCACTGGTGAGGCCTCACAAAGTATTCTGAGCAGTTTTGGGTCCCTTATCTTAGAAAGGATGTGCTGAAACTGGAGAGGGTTCAAAGGAGGTTCATGAAAATGATTCCAGGATTGAATGGCTTGTCATATGAAGAGTGTTTGATGACTCTGGGCTTGTATTCACTAGAATTCAGAAGAATGAGGGGTAACCTCATTGAAACCCCTATTGAATGGTGAAAGGCTTTGATAGAGTGGATGTGGAGAGGATGATTCCTATGTTGGGAGAGTCTGTGACCAGACGACACAGCCACACATGAGGCTGCTTAACAGAACAGAAGGGTGTGCTTTTAGAACGGAGATGAGGAAGAACTTCTTTAGCCAGAGAGTGGTGAATATGTGGAATTCTTTGCCACGGGCAGCTGAGGAGGCCAAGTCTTTATGTATATTTAAGACAGAGGTTGCTGGATTCTTCATTGGCCAAGGCAGTAAGGGATACGGGGAGAAAGCAGGAGATTAGGTCTGAGAGGAAATTTGGATCAGCCATGATGAAATGGCAGAGCAGATTCAATGGGCCAAATGGACAATTCTGCTTCCTTATCTTCTGGTCTTTTGTATACGTTACCATTTACCATGTTGAGATTAATTTTCTTGCAGGCATTTTCAGGAAAATAAGGAAATTTTTGCCATTGGCTGGCATGGTTGTGTAGTGTTTAGCGTAATGCTTCATAGGACCGATGATGAGTTCAATACCCACCACCATCTGTACGGGGTTTGTATGTTCTCCCCGTGACAAAGTGGGTTTCCTACACGTGCTCCACTTTCCTTTTGCAGTCCAAAAACTTACTGTTTGGGGCACGTTAATTGGTCTTGGCAAATTGCCCTGGCAAATGGGGGAGTTGCTAGGCTGTGCGACTCGAGGGGCCAAAACAGGCTGTTTCACGCTGTATCTCAATAAATGGATAATAAATGAAAGGCAATGGAGTTTATAAAAAACTGCACAAAGACTAACGAGCACACAAGAAGACAACTTTTTCAAATAAATACCACGGGATATCTAGAATAATTGAAAACAGAACATCTTTGAATCTTCAATGCTGCTTCAAATGTACAAACTCCAGACACCCAGAATGTATGGTACACTTGTGTTAGTGTTGAGGGATAGCATCAATATACAACTGACCGGGTTAATGACAAAACAGATCTGTGCTGAACGTTCCCTTTAACAATACGCCAATAGCAAGAACTTTCGTGTCTTCCCCTGTGTAGTTTCAAAGGAATAAAGTCGGTGTATCTGTCAACGCAATCGCCTTACAGTGCTAGCAATCACCTCTTTCAAATCTTTTTATTGCATTATAATCAGTTAAATGAACATATCAATAATAACAATGCCAAGGGAACAGGATTACAATAATAGCAATCATATATACCAACATCAGTTCCAAATATCATATCCAGACAGTTCCTCCCAATCTCTTGATAAATGAAACCGAAAAAAAGTTCAAAAGATTTGTTCAAGAAAAAAAACAAAAAACCCCTAAACTAAACAGAAAAAAAAAACTGGGCTGCCATAATTTGTCAATTATAATTATTCTGTCCTTGACTCCATTCCTCCTTCCATAAACAATTAAATATGAGGAAAAAGGATTCAAAAAGAAAACTTAAGTCATATGTATGGAAATATTGAATAAAGGACTCCCAAGTTTCCTCAAATTTAATCGAGGAATTAACCCTGCTACTCCTGATTTTTTGTAGGTTTAAACAAACTATAGTTTGAGAAAACCATTGAATTGTATTAGGGGAATCAAAATCTTTCCATTTGAATAATATGGATTTTCTGGCCATCAGCGTAACAAATGCTATCAAAGGCAGGCTGAAGATGATAAAGGCATCTTTGATATTGTTTCAGCGGTTTTACATATTTATTTACAATCTCATCCTATTACTGCAAGTTTTTGGATTACCAATGATTGACATTAATTATTTAGCAATCACTAATTAGGGTTCACCTCCCACCACTGTCCCCATAAGGAATGTGTACCTTCTTCCCGTGACTGCATGGGTTTCCTCCAAAGACCTGTCGTTAGGTCACGTTGGCGCGGAAGCACTTGTGGGCTGCTCCCAACAGAATCCACTGATTTGATTTGACACCGATGATGCATTTCACTGTAATTCACTCGCCCCACCACTGAACTGGTCCCACAACATATGGACTCACTTTCAAGGACTCTTCTTCTCGTGTTCTCCATATTCATTGCTTATTTAAATATTATTGTTATTTTTTTTCTTTCCTTTTGAATTTTCACAGTGTGTTGACATTGCGTTTACACTAATGTCCGTCTCTACTTTGTGTCTCTCCCCATGACCCCCGGCAGCTGCCGCCCTGGCTATGGCCTCAGACGACGTGGTGCGCTTCCACTTTCCCAACCACGAGGTGTCGATTCTGCAGCGGATGAACCAGCTGCGGATGGAGGAGCGCTTCTGCGACGTGACCATCGTGGCGGAGCGGCTGCGGTTCCCGGGGCACCGAGTGGTGCTGGCTGCCTGCTCCCCGTTCCTGCGGGACCAGTTCCACATGAACCCGTCGCGGGAGGTTGAGGTCTTCCCCATGACCGGAGCGCAGACGGTGCAGCGCTTGCTGCTGTCCTGTTACACCGGCACGCTGGAGTTCCCCTTCGGCGACATCCTCGACTACCTGACGGCCGCCAGCTGCCTGCAGATGGAGCACGTGGTGGAGAAGTGCCGCCAGTCGCTCTCACCGCGGATCGGACCCCGCCTGCCACCCCCGCCGCCAGGCCCGAGCCCGGGTCTTGGGGGGGACGAGTCGGGCCCGGAACGGGACCGGGACCGGGACCCGGACCGCGAGCGGCCGTGCACGCCACAGATTGCCAGCTCCTCTGAGCGTGACGGGCCGTGGGGCGAGGCCAGCGAGTCAGTGAAGCTGGAGGAGGAGCACCAGCAGGAGCCGCCGCCGAGGCCCAGGCCCCGGCCCCGACCGCCTGCTGCCTCCTTTGGTCAGGCCGACGACCTGCGCATCCGCAAGGTAGAGTCGCTGGCCGACTGCATGGCGCCGGGGTCTGGAGAGGGTCCGGAGCCTGACCCACGCATCCACTCAACGGTGGGCGGAGGAGGAGTAGGGAGCGGCAGCGGGAGCCACGACTACTCAGAGACTGGCGGCGCACCCTACGACATGTCCGAGGTCCTCATCTCGGACGACTTCCCTGAGGAGGACTACGAGAGCTCGGCCAGCGAGGACTGCCGCAGTGGCTTCTACAGGGGTCCCGAGGACCCGGCATCGCTGCCGCTGCCGCCGCGGCCCGAGGGCCCCGAGGCCGAGCCGGTCCGCTGCTCCGAGTGCGCGGCCGTCTTCGAGCAGCGGGAGCACCTGGCCGCCCACATGGTGACACACCGGCTCTACATGTGCCTCCTCTGTGGCAAAGTCTTCAAGAAGAACGCCCGGCTGGCGCAGCACATCAATGTGCACACCGGCTTCAAGCCGTACTGCTGTGCCGTCTGCGGCCGCACCTTCACGCAGAAACGCTCGCTAAAGGACCACATGAACGTGCACAATGGCGACGCGCCCCACTGCTGCAGCTACTGCGACATGCGTTTCACCCACTACAGCACCCTGCGCGTCCACCTGCGCGACCAGCACGGCAAGACCACCACCCGTAACCTGGAGAACCGGCCGGCCGAGATCAGCATGGTGTTGCCTTAGTGCTCAGCTCCCTCCCCCATCCAAAATTCCTCACCCCTCCAGCTTACACTTCCACTCTCTTCACTTCCCTCCTCCCCCTGTCCCCCTCTACTCCTCCGTTCCCCTCGTGCACACCCCATTAGCTTCACAACTGTACTGCTCCCAGTCGACCCTCCTCTACCCTTTCCTTTGTCCTCCTCTACCCTTTCCTTTGTCCTCCTCTTTCCCTCTTTTGCCTCCATGTGCTTAATCTCACTCCCACCGTTCCTCCCTCCCACCACGAAACACTCCCTCCCTTCCTCTAAGATCCCTCTCTCCCTCTTCGCCCACCTACAGCCGTCCATCCCCGTTCCTGCCCGCTTCCCTCACCCTCCCCACCCATCCACACCCTCCCTTCCTCCTCAGACATTTCCCGCCTCATCTCCTCACCCTCTCCCGGCCCCTTCCCTCACCCTCTCCCTGCCCCTTCCCTCACCCTCTCCCCGTCCCTTCCCTCACTCTCTCCCCACCCCTTTCCCCACCCTCTCCCCGCCCCTTTCCCCACCCTCTCCCCGCCCCTTCCCTCATCCTCTCCCTGCCCCTTCCCTCATCCTCTCCCCGCCCCTTCCCTCATCCTCTCCTCGCCCCTTTCCCCACCCTCTCCTCGCCCCTTTCCTCACCCTCTCCCCGCCCCTTCCCTCACCCTCTCCCTGACCCATTCCCCACCCTCTCCCTGACCCATTCCCCACCCTCTCCCTGCCCCTTCCCTCACCCTCTCCCCGCCCCTTCCCTCACCCTCTCCCCGCCCCTTCCCTCACCCTCTCCCTCTAGGACGCCCCCTTACCACCCTCTTCCCTAGCCCTCTCCTGATGGCAGTGGAACTGTTCTTGTTTGGTTTCCTGCCATGACCTTCTCTGTACTCTGTTGGCCTGACCGGAGGTGGGGGCTCCGGTCGTTATTTTGGTCTGCCTGTAGGCAGGATTTGCATCTATCTGTAATCTATATTTTTATTCTTAGAGAAAAAGAAATAATAATTTGAGATTTTAAAAAGAAAGTTTCTGACCATCATTATTTAAAAAACTTTGCAGGGAGGGCATTTTATTTGGGGAGTGGGTTTTACTTGGGGGGGGCTAGTGCTCTGTTTGGAAAGATTGTGTTTTATTTGGGATGGGTGTTTTATTAGGGGGAGGGTGTTTTATTAGAAGGATGGTGTTTTATTGGGGGATGGTCTTTATTTGGGGGAGTAGTGCTCTGGAGGGATTGTGCTTTATTTGGGAGGAGGGTCTTTTATTTTGGGAAGTGTGTTTTATTTGGGGAGGGTGTTTTAAGTGGGAGCAGGGTGCTTTATTTGGGGAGACAATATTTAATTTGGGAGGATAGTATTTTATTTGGTGTTTGCTGCTTTATTTGGAGGGAGGGTGTTTTATTTTGAGGAAGGGAGTTTGTAAAGGGAGGGTATTTTATATGGAGTAGGGTGTTTTGGGGAGGGGATTTTAGTTGGGAGGCTGTTTTATTTGGGGAGGGCATTTTATTTGGGGTGGGGTTAATGCTCTGTTAGGGAGGGTCTTTTATTTTGAGGAAGGGTGTTTTATATTGTGGGGAGGGTGTTTTATTTGTGTGGAGGGTGTTTTATTTGGAAGGAAGGTGTTTGTTTTATTTGGAGGAGGGTGTTTATTTTATTTGGAGGGAGGTGTTTTATTTTGGTGGAGGGTGTTTTATTTGGAGGGAGGGTGTTTTATTTGGGGGAGGGTGTTTTATTTGGAGGGAGGGTGTTTTATTGGAGGAGGGTGTTTGTTTCATTTGGAGGGAGAGTGTTTGTTTTATTGGGGGGAGTGTTTTATTGGGGAGGATGTTTTATTTTGAGGGAGGGTATTTTCTTTGGAGGGAGCTTGTTTATTTGCGGGGAGGGTGTTTTATTTGGGGAGGGTGTTTTATTTGGGGGGAGGTTTTAATTGGAGGGAGGGTGTTTTATTCGGTGGAGGATGTTTTTGGAGGAGGGTGTTTTATTTGGAAGGAGGGTGTTTTATTTGGAGGGAGGGAGTTTGTTTTATTTGGAGGGAGGTGTTTTATTTTGGTGGAGGACGTTTTATTTGGAGGTAAGGTGGTTTTTATTTGGCAGAGGGTGTTTTATTGGAGGGAGGGTGTTTATTGGGGGGAGGGTTTTTTTATTTTGAGGTAGGGCGTTTTATGTGGACAGAGGGTGCTTCAGGTCATGTTTCTGAAGTGTTCTCCCATGTTCCCCTTGCTGGTTGTTCATCGTATCTGACAATAACAGGAAACCTGTGTGGGAGAGCTTTTCAGTTGGAAAAGGCCTTGCACTGGGGTATTTCCACTCTCTCGACCCCAGAAATCCAGGTCCAGGGGTACGAGTAGTGTAACAACTGGGGTTTTGCTTGTTTGCAGTGGATGACCATGACTTTTCTGTGCCTTCTGCTGCCCTCTGCTCTCCACGGAGCTTTGCAGAGCCGCCTTCCCGGCCATTGGGTCTCATCGTTGGCC